>NW_019154177.1:8212980-8267608 GCF_002288905.1 Enhydra lutris kenyoni
GAACAAATCAACGAAACTAGGAGCTGATTCTTTGAAAGAATTAATAAGATTGATAAATCCCTGGCCAGACTTATCAAAAAAGAAAAGAGAAAGGACCCAAATAAATAAAATCATGAATGAAGGAGAAGTGATCACAACCAACACCAAAGAAATACAATTATAAGAACATATTATGAGCAACTACACGCCAACAAATTTGACAATCTGGAAGACATGGATGCATTCCTAGAGACATACAAACTACCACAACTGAACCAGGAAGAAATAGAAAGCCTGAACAGACCCATAACCAGTACGGAGATTGAAACAGTCATCAAAAACCTCCAAACAAGAGCCCAGGGCCAGATGGCTTCCCAAGGGAATTCTACCAAACATTTAAAGAAGAAATAATTCTTATTCTCCTGAAACTGTTCCAAAACATAGAAATGGAAGGAAAACTTCCCAACTCATTTTATGAGGCCAGCATCACCTTGATCCCCAAACCAGACAAGCATCCCATCAAAAAAGAGAATTATAGACCAATATCCTTGATGAACACAGACGCAAAAATTCTCACCAAAATACTAGCCAATAGGATCTAACCATACATTAAAAGGATTATTCACAAAGATTAAGTGGGATTTATTCCAGGGCTGCAAGTTTGGTTCAACATCTGCAAATCAATCAATGTGATACAACACATTAATAAAAGAAAGAACAAGAACCATATGATACTCTCAATAGATGCTGAAAAAGCATTTGACAAAGTACAGCATCCCTTCCTGATCAAAACTCTTCAAAGTGTAGGGATAGAGGGCACATACCTCAATATTATTAAAGCCATCTATGAAAAAGCCACCACAAATATCATTCTCAATGGAGAAAAACTGAGAACTTTTCCTCTAAGTCAGGAACACGACAGGGATGTCCATTATCACCACTGCTATTCAACATAGTACTAGAAGTCCTAGCCTCAGCAACCGGAAACAAAAAGAAACTAAAGGCATCCAAATCAGCAAAGAAGTCAAACTATCACTCTTTGTAGATGATATGATATTTTATGTGGAAAACCCAAAAGACTCCACTCCAAAATCTGCTAGAACTTGTACAGGAATTCAGTAAAGTGTCAGGATATAAAATCAGTGCACACAAATCAGTTGCATTTCTTTACACCAACAAGACAGAAGAAAGAGAAATTAAGGAGTCAATCCTATTTACAATTGCACCCAAAACCATAAGATACCTAGGAATAAACCTATCCAAAGAGGCAAAGAATTTGTACTCAGAAAACTATAAAGAACTCATGAAAGAAATTTAGGAAGACACAAAAAAATGGAAAAATGTTCCATGCTCCTGGATTGGAAGAACAAATACTGTGAAAATGTCTATGCTACCTAAAGCAGTCTACATGTTTAATGCAATCCCTATCAAAATCCCATCCTTTTTTTTTTTTCAAAGAAATGGAACAAATAATCCTAAAATTTGTATGGAACCAGAAAAGACCTCGAATAGCCAGAAGAATGTTGAAAAAGAAAGCCTGTGTTAAATAAAAATATCTTTAAAAAAAAAAAAAAAAAAAGAAAGAGAAAGAAAGAAAGCAAGCCAGTGTTGGTAGCATCACAATTCCAGAGTTCAAGCTCTATTACAAAGCTGTCATCAACAAGACAGTATGGTACCTGCACAAAAACAGACACATAGATCAATGGAACAGAACAGAGAGCCCAGAAATAGACCCTCAACTCTATGGTCAACGAATCTTTGACAAAGCAGGAAAGAATGCCCAGTGGAAAAAAAGACAGTCTCTTCAACAAACGGTGCTGGGAAAATTGGACAGCCCCATGTAGAAAAATGAAACTGGACCATTTCCTTACACCACACATGAAAATAGACTCAAAATGGATGAAGGACCTCACTGTGAGGAAGGAATCCATCAAAATCCTTGAGGAGAACACAGGCAGAAACTTCTTCAACCTCAGCTGCAGCAACTTCATCCTAGGAACATCACCAAAGGCAAGGGAAGCAAGGGCAAAAATGAACTATTGGGATTTCATCAATATCAAAAGCTTTTGCACAGCAAAGGAAACAGTCAACAAAACCAACAACTGACAGAATGGGAGAAGATATTTGCAAACGACATATCAGATAAAGGGCTAGTATCCAAAATACATAAAGAGCTTATCAAACTCAACACCCAAAGAACAAATAATCCAATCAAGAAATGGGCAGAAGACATGAACAGACATTTCTACAAAGAAGACATCCAAATGGCCAACAGATACATGAAAAAGTGCTCCACATCACTCAGCATCAGGGGAATAGAAATCAAAACCACAATGAGATACCACCTCACACCAGTCAGAATGGCTAAAATTAACCAGTCAGGAAATGACAGATGCTGGTGAGGATGCGGAGAAAGGGAAACCCTCCTATACTGTTTGTGGGAATGCAAGCTGGTGCAGCCACTCTGGAAAACAGCATGGAGGTCCCTCAAAAAGTTGAAAATAAAGCTATCCTACAACCTAGCAATCATAGTACTGGGTATTTACCCTAAAGATACAAATGCAGTGATCTAAAGGGGCACGTGCAGCCAAACGTTTATAGCAGCAATGCCCCAAATTAGCCTAACTATGGAAAGAACCTAGATGTCCATCAACAGATGAATGAATAAAGATGTGGTGTATATATATACAATGGAATAGTATGCCCCCATCAAAAGAAATGAAATCTTGCCTTTTGCAATGACATGGATGGAACTAGAGGATATTATGCTAAGCGAAATAAGTCAATCAGAGAAAGACAATTACCATATGATCTCCCTGATATGAAGAATTTGAGAGACAACATTGGGGGTTTGGGGATAGGGAAGGAAAAAATGAAAAAAGATGGGATTGGGAGGGAGATAAACCTTAAGAGACTCTTAATCTCACAAAACAAACTGAGGTTGCTGGGGGAAGGGGGGTAGGGAGAGGGTGGTTGGGTTATGGACACTGGGGAGGGTATGTGTTATGGTGAGTGCTGTGAAGTGTGTAAACCTGGCGATTCAGAGACCTGCACCCCTGGGGCTAATAATACATTATAAGTTAATGAATAAATAAAAAAAATAGTTGAAAACATCCCAAACCTTGGGAGAAATAATATCCAGCTCGAAGAGGTTTAACTGAATTCAAAAATGTTGAGCCTGATCAAGGTTACACTGAAATATAATTAAATGTTCAAGAGGCAAGGGACGCCTGGGTGGCTCAGTTGGTTAAGCAGCTGCCTTCAGCTCAGGTCATGATCCCAGCGTCCTGGGATCGAGTCCCACATCGGGCTCCTTGTTCTGTGGGGAGCCTGCTTCTCCCTCTGCCTCTGCCTGCCACTCTGTCTGCCTGTGCTCGCTCTCTCTCTCTCTGACAAATAAATAAATAAAATCTTTAAAAAAAAAATGTTCAAGAGGCAAAAACAAAGATTTTTGAAATCAACAAGAGAAAAGAGAGAACTTACAAACACAAGAATTCCCATAGGATGATTGGTGGATTTCTCAACAAAACTTTTCAGGCCATAAGAGAATGGGAAGATATTTAAAATATTGAAAGAAACAAGATGGGATAGGGAGGGAGACAAACCATAAGAGACTCTTAATCTCACAAAACAAACTGAGGGTTGCCAGCGGGAGGGGGTAGGGAGAGGGTGGCAAGGTTATGGACATTGGGGAGGGTATGTGCTATGGTGAATGCTGTGCAGTGTGTAAACCAGGCGATTCACAGAACTGTACCCCTGGGGCTAATAATACATTACATGTTAATAAAAAAATAAAATACTGAAAGCAAAAAATAACAGTCAACTGATAATTTTATAGCTGGTAAAGCAGCCTTTCAGAAATGAAGGAGAGATAAAGCCTTTTGTGAACAAACAAAAGCTGGGGTATTTATCACCTGTAGACCTGCCTTATCAAAATTTCTAAAGTGAGCTCTTTAAGTGGTAGTAAAAGGGTAATAATTAACATTATAAAAGTGTAAAAAAAGGTTTTGTAAAACTCCTTGGTAATGGTTGAAAAAAATCAAAGTTAGATTCTAAAATATGGTAATGGTGTTATATAATTAATTCACTTACAACTGTAGCTTAATAGTTGAAAAACAAATGTAGCAAAAACAACCATAACAATAATATCTGTTATTGAGTACACAATATAAAAAAATTGTAAGCCATAACATCATAATCTAAAATGTGAGGGGGAGAAGTGTAAAATTTAAAAATGATTTTGTAGTTGTTATTAGTTTAAAATACAATGTTATACTTTAAAGATATTTTATATAAACTTGATGGTAATTGTGAGAACAGAAATTAGCCCCTCTTCTAATGAGTCCCACATTCTGTCCTACATATAACCTCATCTGCCTGTTCATCTGTATCCTTTGATTTATCCTTTAATAAACTGAAAAACGTATTTCCCTGAGTTTCTGTGAGCTCAAAATTCTAACCAGCTCTAGCTGGTTAATCAAACCAAAGGAGGGATCATGGGAACCTCTAACTGATAGCCAACTTAGATAGCAGTTATGGGTAACCTGGGGGCTTACGCTGGCAACTGGCATCTCAAGTGGGCTTGGAGTATTTTCATGGATCTCAGACCTTAACTTGTGGGATTTGACACTATCTCTAGTGTCAGAATTGATTTAAACTGTAGAATGTTCAGCTGATGTCACAGAGAATCTCTTGGTAGATGTTTGTAATTGGGTTTTAGAACCATTCCAGTAACCACAAAAGAAAAACATGTAGTGATTATACAAAACCTAACAAAGAAGCAAAGTCTACAAATATCAAAAGACATCAAAACTCAAAGAGAGTTGGGTATGAAAGAACAATGAATCTATAAAATGGGCAGAAAACAATTAAAAATGGCAATAGTGGGGCACCTAGGTGACTCAGTCAGTTAAGAGTTTGCTTTTGGCTCAGGTTATGATCCCAGGGTCTTGGGATTGAGCCCCCACATCAGGCTCCCTGCTCAGCAAGGAGTCTGCTTCTCACTCTCCCTCTGTCCCTCCCCCTAACTTATGCTCCCTAGCACTCACACTCTCTCAAATGAATAAATACAATCTTTTAAAAAATGGCAATAGTAAGTTTAAATCCATAATTACTTTAAATATAAATGGATTAAATTCTTCAAAGACATGGCTGAATGGATTTAAAAAATGAGTATGTTGTCTATAAAAATTCACTTTAGCTTTAAAGACTATATATATATATGGTCTATATGTATATGTATGGTGTGTGTATATCTATAGATATATATATACATATATATATACATATATTATATATATATATCTATAGATATACACACACCATACATATACATACACACACATACACAGAGAGTAAAGGGTTAGAAAAAGAGATTTCAAGGAAATGGTAACAAAAAAAGCAGGAGTAGTTACAATTATATCAGACAAAATATACTTGAAACTAAAAATGGTAAAAGAGACAAAGAAGGTCATAATAACACATAGGTCAGTTTATCAAGCATATAGAATGATTGTAAATATTTATGCATCCAGCTAAATATATAAAGTGAAACTAAGAGCTAAAAGGAGAAACAGATAGCAATATCATAATAACTGAGAACAGGGTATTAAAGTTCCCAACAATTAATAGGGAATCAATAAGGTAACAGCAGATATAATACTATAGATCAAATGAACCTAAGAGACCTATACAGAACATTCTCTGACACCAACAAATACATTCTTTCCAAGTGCACGTGGAATATACTCTATAATAAGCCACATGTTATGCCACAAAACAAGGCTTAACACATTTTAAAAGATTAAATCATACCAAGTCCTTCTCTGACCACAGTGGTATGAAACTCAAAATCAGGAACAGGAAGAAAACTGGAAAATTCATATAGACATGGAAATTAAATAAGAATCTCCTGAACAGCCAAAAGATCAAAGAAGAACCTGAAAGGGTGTTAAAAAATTGTCTTGAGACAAACCAACATGGAAACAAAACATACCAAATATAATGGGATGCAGCAAAAGTACTTCTAAGATGGAAGTTTATAGCAATAAACACCTACATTAAGAAACAAGAAAGATCTCAAATAAACAAAGTAACTCTATACCTCAAGGAATAAAAAAAAAAAAAAGATAAATTAAGCCTAAAGTTAGCAGAAGGAGAGAAATAATAAAGAGGAAACCAGCAATAGAGGAAAATAATAGAAAAGATTAACCAAACAGTTGATTCTTTGAAGACATACTGACAAAATTTTAGCTAAACTAAAAAGAAGATCAAAATCAAAAATTATAAATGAGAAAACACATATAACTGACACCACAGATATAAAGATTACATGAACAATTATATGTCAACAAATTGGACAATCTTAAAGTACAAAAATTCCTCAAAACATACAAGCTTCAAGACTGAATTAGAAAGAAACAGAAACTCTCAGCAAAATATTAATAGCAAGGAGACTGAATCTATAACCAAAAATTTCCCAAGAAAGAAAAGTCCAGAACCACAAGCCTTCACTGTTGAATTTTATCAAATATTTAAATAATAAACATCAATCCCTCTCAAACTCTTTCCAAAAAATAAAAAATAAAAAAAATATAGGGAAAGCTTCAGAACTCATTTTACATGGCCAGCACTGGTTGATACCAAAGCCAGAAAGGAATACTGAAAGTAAAGAAAACTGTAGGTCAATATCCCTAATGAACATCAATGTAAATATTCTCAACAAGTTGCTAGTTAACTGAATTCAGCAGCACATTAAACGGATCATTCCTTTTATGGAATTATTGATTCCAAAATCAAATGAGGTTTACCCCTGGAATGTAAGGACATACATTAATCAACATGACACATTACATTAATAAAATGAAAGAAGAAAAGATCATGTGATTATCTCAATAAATGCCAAAATTAGATAAATTTAGCATCCACTTTTGGTAACAAGTCTTAACAAACTGGGTTTAAAAAGAACATTTCCCAACATAATGGAAGCCACATATATGGCAAACCCACAGCTAACATACTTAAAGGTTAAAAGTAGAAAGCTTTTCCTGTAAAAACAGCAACAAGAAAAATGAGGGGCACCTGGGTGGCTCAGTGGGTTAAAGCCTCTGCCTTTGGCTCAGGTCATGATCCCAGGGTCCTGGAATTGAGCCCTGCATCAGGCTCTCTGCTCAGCAGGGAGCCTGCTTCCCTTCCCCTCTCTCTGCCTGCCTTTCTGCCTACTTGTGATCTCTGTCAAATAAATAAATAAAATCTTTAAGGAAAAAAAAAAAAGAAGAAAAGAAGACAAATGAGCTCACCCTCACCCTAGTCATCATAGTACTGGAAGTCCCAGCCACAGCAATCTAGCAAGAAAAAGAAATAAAAGGCATTAGAGTTGGAAAGGAAGAATTAATACTCCTTACTTAGAGATGACATAATTTTATATATAGAAGATCTTAAAGTCTCCACCAAAAAAAAGATCTAATTGACAAATTCAGTAGAGTTGCAGGACAAAAGTAAACAAAACTAAAAGACAAAATTATCTACAAATCAGTAGTGTTTTTATACATTAATAATGAATTATCTGAAAAACAAAGAAAAAAAAAGAATCCTCTTTACAATAGCATTAAAATTAAAATATTTAAGAACAAATTTAACCAAGGAGGTAGAAAGATCTGGAAAGACACATCCCTATAACAGGTCTTGAAAATCAGTGGAGATTATCTTTGGGAGCTTTAAAAATCAGCTGGCTTAACTCTGGGAGTGCTGGAGGATAATAGGAAATTGAATTTCCACCCTTAGAGAACCAGCATAATAAATAACTTGGCCAGAGACACAGAACAGAAGCAGCAGTTTGAAAAACACCTGAAGTATCTGTGGAGAAGATTTATTCTCTAATTTAAGAACATGTGCTGGAGGGCAGGAATCTTCAGGGAATTTCTCCTAGAACAGAAGTATTGATGGATTCCATTTTTCTTCTTTCACCCAGCCTAGTCCCCAGATAGCTGGATGCTTGAGGGTGGGGGCAATCAGCACTAACACTCTTCATCTACTTAGCTAGCACTGCCTGGCCTGCTCCAGTGTTCCACCATGAACTCATCTCATTCAATCTGCCTGACTTACAGCAAGCTGCATGGAACCCACATGGGGGACAGCCCTGAAATGCCTGATTCTGGTGACTATAGAGAGAGATTGTGCTATAGGCTACCAAAGAATCTCTTCTATAAAAGGCCACTTCTTTCAAGACTAGGAGATGTACCTGACCAATCTAATATACAGAAACAAAGGCAGAAACTTAAATGAGAGGAATATGTCCCAAATGAAAGAATAAGACAAAAATCACAATAAAAGAGCTAAAAGTGAAAGAAGGTAAACTATATGCCTGATAAAGAATTTGAAGTAATTGAACAAACTGAAGTTTACCAGAGGAGATGTGGGTGGGGATGGGTGAAATAAATGACGAGGATTAAAGTGTACACCTAACATGACAAAAAACCTTAAAAAACCAAAAAAACAAAAAGTAATGGTCAGCAAGGTACTCACTGGACTTGAGAAAAGAGTGGATAAGCTCTGTGAGAACTTCAACTGAGGGAAAATATAAAAAAGAGCCAGTAAAAGCTGAAAATAACTGAAATAAAAAAATACACACTAGAGGGAATCAATGACAGATTAGAAGATACAGAAAATGGATCAACAATCTGGAAAACAGGGTAATGGAAAGCAATAAAGCTGAATAGTAAAAGAAAAAAGAAAAAATGAGAATAGGATAAGGGAACTCAGTGACATCGTTAAGTGTAGTAACACTTGCATTATAGAGATCCTTGCAGGAAAAGAGAGAGAGAGAGAGAGAGAGAGAGAGAGAGAAGGGGGCAGAAGTCTTATTTGAAGAAACAATAGCGGAAAACTTCCCAAATCTGGGGAAAGAAAAATTGAAGTCCAGGAATCACAGTGAGCCCCAAACAAGATATACCTGAGGAGGTCCATATCAAGATACATAATAATTAAGAAGGCAAAAAAAATGATAAAAAAGAAAATTTGAAAAGCAACAATAAAAAACTGTTACATCCAAGGGAAAGCCCATAAGGTTATCAGAAAATTTTCAAGCCGAAGGGAGTGGCATGATACATTCAAGGTGCTGAAAGGAGGAAAAAAAATTCTACCTGGCAAGGTTATCATTCAGAACAGAGAGACAGAGTCTCCCAGATAAAAGTTAAGGAATTCATCACCACTAAACCATCTTTACAATAAATTTTAAAAGAAATTATTGAACTAGAATGAAAAAGTCATAAGTAGAAGAAAGAATAATGAAAGGAAAAACATTTCACAGGTTAAAACAGATATATAATAAAGGTAGTAGATTAATCACTGATACAGCGAGTATGGAGGTTAAAATACAAAAGTAGTAGAATCAATTGTATCTACAAAAGTCAGTCAAGTAGGATGCCTGGGTCCCTGAATCCATTAAGTGTCCAAATCTCAGTTGTGATCCACAGTTCTGGTTGTGATCTCAGGGTAGAGACCCTGAGCCCCATGTCGGGCTCCACAGTTAGTGTGGAGTCTGCTTGAGATTCTTTCTCTTTCTTCCCTCTCCCTCTGCTCCTGCCTCTGCTCGTATTCTCTCTCAAATAAATAAATAAAAATAAATTCTTTTAAAAAATCAGTTAAGGAATACATATGATAAAAAGACATAAAATATGTTGTTATATATATTTAAAATCGTAGAGGGAGTAAAAATTTGGTGCTTTCAGGATGTGTTCAATGTAAGTGACCATCAACTTATTATAGACTGCAATACACATAAAATATTATATATGAACCCAATGGTAACTGCAAATCAAAAGCCTGTAACAGATATCAAAAAGTAATTAAAATGAGAAAGTAATCCAATCAAAACAGTAAAGAAAGGCATAAAGGAAGCAAGAAGGAACAGAGAAGAGCTACACAAACACTGGTAAAGAATTAACAAAATGGCAATAAGAACATACCTTTTAGTAATTATCTTAAATGTAAACAGACTAAATACTCTCATCAAAATCAGAGGGAGACTCAATGGATGAAAAACAGCACCCATCTATATTCTGCCTACGAGAGATGGCTTTCAGACCTAAAGCACATACAGACTGAAAGTAAAGGGATGCAAAAACATACCAAGCAAATAAAAGTGAAAAAAAGAAAAAGCTGGGGTAGCAGTACTTATATCAGGCATAATGGACTTTAAAACAAAGACTGCAGGGTGCCTGGGTGGCTCAGTTGGTTAAGCACCCGACTTGATTTCAGCTCAGGTCATGATCCCAGGGTGGAAGGGAGTCTGCTGAAGATCCTCTATCTCCCTCTCCCCCTCCCCTCACTTGTGTGCATTCTAAAAATAAATAAATCTTTAAATAAATAAAACAAAGATTGTGATAAGAGATGCTACCACTTGTAAGAAGGACACTACATAATCATAAAGAGAAAAATCCAACAAGAAGATATAACAATTGTAAATACTTATGCACCCAGTATGGGAGCACCCAAATACATCAAGCAACCATACTAACAGACATAAAGTCAGTAAGCAATAGTACTATAATGACAGGAATTGGTTTCCTAATTCCCCAGATTCCCATGTGAGGTGGACCCTGGATGGAAGTCCAGAGAACCTGTTTTGGGAGAATTCCCAAGAGGGTTGAAGGACTGAGCTGCAGAGGCTGGGATGGGTCCCTGAGCCTGCAGACCAGTTGGAGACCTTTGCAGGGATCTGGTATCTGAGGACTGTGAAGATGCAGGTCAGCTAAGAAGGAGATCGACTCTGGGTAAATGGAGAAATAGATCAGCAGCCACCAGGGCTGGCTAAGGATATGGGTGGGGGGCAAGGGGACAATGTGCTAGAGACCCACTCAAAAGACCTTGAAAGACCTGACTCTACCGGTACTGTAACACACAGCCTTCAGCTCACGCCTGAGAAAGAGAAAGATGAGTGTCCTGCTTGAAGGCAGGCAGAGAGAGAGCAGATTTTCTTATTCAGTCTTTTTGTTCCAGTCAGGCATTTCGTGCACTGGATGAGGGCTACCCACACTGTGGAGGACAATCTGCTTTGCCCAGTCTACGTACAAACCCTAAATCTCATCCAAAAACAGCCTCACAGACACACCCAGAATGTTTCACCAAACCTCTGGGCACCCTGCAGCCTGGTCAAGGTGGCACCTAAAATCACTTATCACAGGGAGCTATCAAGCAACAGAAGTTTCCTAAAAGAGATAAGAGTGTTGGCTAAAGGGACTGTTTACGTGATCAGACTGGACTACATTCAATCAATATTGGACATTTAATTTTTTTTCTTTTCACCCCACTAACTACTAAATGAGAGATGGAAAGGGAATAGATGAAATCCAAGAAAAAAAATAATTTACATTTTCTCAGCATCTTCAGTCACAGATAAAGACATATGGCGCATCATCACACTATTGATGTTCTGTGGTTTGTTTTCTCCACACAAACATATATCATGGCTAGCTCTCTGGATTAATAATTATGGATCTCCCTAAAAGTCATTTTAAATATTTGTTTACTATTTCATGGCCTATAAGTATCACAATTTGAATACCCAGACTCTCACTGAGGGACATTGAGGTTGTTTCTAATTTTCCCTTTTACATAAAGAAAATGCTGTAATGAATGTCGACAGAGAAGATTTAAATACACACAGTTCACCCCCAAAAGCTTTCCGATTCCTAACAGGTTTTTTTTTTTTTCTATATTACAGAGAAAAGTAATTTGTGTTTAATCTTCATACAAGAGTATGGTAAAAAGAAAGAACAGGAATTTGACAAGCCGTTCGTAAATGGCTGCGGGGATGGGCTGTGCATGCCCAACCACTTGTCCCAGCCCAGCTAGGACTCTTCTGGCAAGATGATGGTCCAGGAGATGGTGATCATTCATGCTGCTTAGAAAATTCTGTTCGCCTGCCACACACAGGGTTCCCGCTCTGTGCTCACCCTACCAGACTTCCATGGGCTCTCTTGGTGGCAGACGGGGAGGCAGAGAGGGGAAGCCTGCGCAGGAAACGTGCTTCTGCTTTCCCACCGAGATGGTGAGCCGCAGGAGGCAGGAGAAGCTGGAGACCACCTGAAGAACGGCCAGCAGTCCTATCTAAACCATCCAGAGCGCAGCCTGCCATGGGCGAGCTCTGTTTATCGAGAGCTGCCTCTTCTGGATTGCAGGCGACTGCGTGGCTTCAATTAGACTTTTTGACTGATGGCCAGTTTAATGAGCCTATTTACAGAGGGTCATTCAACATGGCAATTACACCTATAAATCTATTTGCAGCAGGACTCGAATAACCTTCTGCACATAGCCCGGTATAAAACTGCTGTCTGATTAATTAACATTAATTTCCCTGCCGTATGGAACCAGCTGCAGTTGGTGTGAACGCTTCCAGCTCCTCTCTGCAGGCCCTGTGCGAACGGCAGGGGTTCTCTGGGTCGGGGGAGCCCTTCCGGGGCTGCGGGGTGGGGAAGGCTGGTGGCCATGTAGTTGCTATTCCAAGGAAGTTCTTGGTTTTTCTTCCATCCCTTCGTGCTTTCTTTGGTCCAATTTGATTGATGTTTTAGGGCAGTGTCATATATAGGGGGCAAAATTCAATTAATTGGATATGAAATATTTATAACCCTGCTGTACGTGTCTATCAGAGAAGAGCCCTTAATAGATCTTCTCATTAGTATGAGCTGGTGACTCATTTTTCTGCTTTCACAGTCATTTGGAATTAAAATCCAATTAATCTAATATCCCTGTGAATGTCATTAAATTATTGGAAAAACTGCATTCAGGAGATAGGGTGAGGGGAAGAAGCTGGCCTCATGGGTACTCATTTCCTCTTTGCAAAACACACAATGCTGGGAGGACCAGCCCCCTTCCGCTGGGCTCTTTTAGCATTTGGGTTGTGTCTACATTTGGCAAATAAAGTGCAGGATTATGAATCAGGGGCCAATACGGATACTGCCAAAGCTCATACCACCACCATCACCGTCACTACCCACCCCCCAACAGAAACCAGGTTCTGAAAAACTGCCAACGCATTTGCAAGATTGTCATTAAGTGAAAAGGTAAGATTTTGCACTGTTTGAAGCAGTTCTAGAGGAGTCTCTTTAAGGTAGAAGCAGTATTGAGTATGAAGAGGAAATTGGAAGCTCCCAGGGTCTGTGCAGTTCTAGAATACTGTGATTTTATGAGTTCTTAATCTGGGTACCTTGTTAAAAAAATGAGCAGTAACAGTATGATTGCACAGGAATGGCAAATAGAACAAAAAGACAAAGGTTCCTCCTTGTATTTGGAAAAACAGGGACCATCACTATCATTTACAAATCTCCACGTCACATGGCATCTTGTTTGTCCAGTGGTTCTGGGGGCCCTTGAAATTTTTGCATTTTGGGGGAAGAGGGAGAGGGAGAGATGTTGCAACAATGGCAAGCAGAAACTTTACCAGCTCACTGATATTACGACATTTTGGTGCATAATTTGGAGGTTGCAAACTCCAAACCTTAGTTATGGATGTGACAGGATCCTAGGCTTTTAAATTCCCCCCTCCTAGCTCCATCCAATGTAGCGACTGGATAATTGATTTTCTACTAAATGCCAGGCACTGTGCCAGGGGTTACAGCACTGGGTATTACACTTATTTATAAGCAGAGATGTTTCCCCAAAAGATGTGGTGATGAAAACTAATTGGCCCCTGACTTGAGAAGCTTCTCAATAGGGGAAAATAATTTGAAATGTGATGGGTTGAAAGTCTTTGCTACAGCAGCACAGCAAGGAGACCTGTCAGAGAGAGCTTCCTGGAGGTGGTGAGTGGCTGGATGTGCTCCCAACTCTTAATATATTTCTAGTGTCTTGTTGCTCTCCTACGCTATAAATTGAGGGATAGGACTGTTTGTTACATTATCTACTGCATCTCGTCTGAAGTAAGCCCTCGGCTAAAGAATACAGTTGACACTTGATAACATTTGTTAAAGGAAAGGTTACCTAGCATTTAATTTCTGAAACAAATACTTTTCCAAATATAATTTGTTCCATGGTTTTTCATTTCCTCTTTGTTTCTTAGCTCTCAAAAATGGCTTCTCTGATTATAAATGTCGTTGGTGGGAGTGTAAATTCACACAGCCTCTATAGAGGGCAATTCAGCCCCCTCTATTAAAATTTATGAATGCATTTACCCTTCTGACTCAACAATTGCATTTTGGGGAATTATTCATGGATAAATTATATATATATAATTTCACATATGTATATATATGTATATACACGTGTATGTGTGTATATATGTATATGTATATGTACACAAAATTACTCCTTGCATTAATGTTTTTGGTAGTGAAATTTTAGAAACAAACCAGATGTCTGCCATTAAGGGATTAAATAAATTATGGTACATCCATACAGCAAAATACTATACAGTTATAAAAAAGAGAATGTTCTCTATGCACGGATATGAGAAAGTCCTTGAGATAAATTAAGTGAAAATACAAAGTTTAGAACAGAATGTATTGTAAACCACCTTCTGTGTTAAAAGTGGGAGGAAAGAAATTTTCTGATTGTGCAGGCATAAAGATTTTTAGATGGGAACACATCCAGCCACTCACCACCTCCAGGAAGCTCTCTCTGACCAGGTCTCTCCAAGCAATGATGCGAGATTAGGCAGAGGTTAAAGAAAAGAAACATTCAACTATACTTCAATTTTGGAAAAAAAAAAAAAAAAGAGAGGGAGAAAAAAAAAATTTTTTTGGGGGGGGGGGGGTGGTTACTTAAAAATAGTACTTAAAAGTTAACAGACCTTAAAGTTGACTTGTGGAATGTCTGGGTCTGTGAATTTTAATACATGAGATCATCATGAAACTACCACCACACTAAGACTACAGAATAGTTTTATTCTCCTTCCAAATTCATTCTGTATTTACACCTTGAGCCCCCAACAAATGGCAACTACTAATCGGTTATCTACTGCCATAGTTCTGTCTTTCTGAGAATGTCTTATAAATGAAATATTGCACATAATCTTCTGAGATGGTCTTATTTTACTAGCACATAGTTTATCTGTTCACCTGTTGAAAGACATTTTGGTTATTTCAATTTTGGTGATTGTAAGTGAAGCTGCTATAAAAATTTACCTACGTGTTCGTGTAGGAACATGTTTTCATTTCTGTAGGGTCAGTACCCAGAAGTTGGGTTGCTGGGTCACGTGGCAAGTATATGTAGACATTCATGAGAGACTTCCAAACTCTCTTCCAAAGTGACTATACTCTTTTCCATTCCCTGAAATAATGTATAAGCATTCTAGTTGCTTTACATCCACAACAGTACTTGGTATGGTCAGTATTTTAAATTTTAGCCATTTTAATATTGTGGTTTTAATTTGAATTATTCTAGTGGACTATGAGGGGCTTATTTGCCATTCTTAGGTCCTTTGCCATTCTTCTTTCTTATACCCATGATGAAGTGTCTGTTTATATTTTATAATCTCTATCTAGAGCTTTCAAACAATGTGAATGTATTACTTATTTGAGAATCACTTTTTAAAAATGGCTGCCTTATCCTCAAGGCCCCAAGGACTATTTTCCTTTTCTGGAAGAGATTCTGGGCATGCTAATTAACTGCACAATGGCCCAGCTTGTCTCTGTTTTGAAAATGAGAGTGATAATCTTTAATCCACTGACCCAGAGATGCCTCTTGTTGCAAAGGGAAGTTACCAGATTACCTAGACTTCCCTTGGTCCCACAAGGGTTGGTCAAAAAGCTAAAACCAAGACAGAAATCTTAGGTTCTGAAAACACTGGTCAGGACAAAGACCCTATGAACTTCCCTGCTTCTGATTGTGATGCCAAAAACTTTAGCAGAGGAATGGAGCTTCTGTCCAGATACAGGTAGTCACTGTTTTGTATATTTGTTTCTGGGTGTGAAATGCACACTTGGCGGGGCGCCTGGGTGGCTCAGTGTGTTAAAGCCTCTGCATTCGGCTCAGGTCATGGTCTCGGGGTCCCAGGATCGAGCCCTGCGTCGGGCTTTCTGTTCAGCGGGGAGCCTGCTTCCTCCTCTCTCCCTGCCTGCCTCTCTGCCTACTTGTGATCTCTGTCTGTCAAATAAATAAATAAAATCTTTAAAAAAAAATGCACACTTGGCAGAAGTTTAACTAAACAAACCAACCCAACAGTTCATGCTGGCACTAGAAATTTGGAATTAGTTTTGGGCAGTCCTGAGGACCCTCTCTGGAGCCATTCTTCCTCTATTTTACTGGTGGGAGCATGGAGTCCTATTTGTCATAAGTCCACTTGGCGGGAAAATCTGTCACCAGCACTCAAATCGAGAGAAAATAAGCTTACAGCCTCCCAGTGCCCCTTCATCTTAATTCAAATCAAACTTTTTGAACCCTTACTTGATGCCTGGCCTCCCTAGAAATACCCGAATCGTCACCGGTCCCAAGAACTCATCTGAAGTAGCATTCATTAGAAGGACCATCATGGGGATAGCCCAGGAGGTATAAAGAAAGCCTCCACTCTTATTGTATAGACGAGAAAGCAGAGACCCACAGACGGTAGGCAATAATACGTGAGAGATCTGGAATTTAAACTCAGGCCTACCAGACTCTCAAGCCCGTGTTCTTTCTCATTCACCAGTGATATATTTTGTCATCAAGATTTTTGTGCTCATTTGTAAACTTACAACTTGATCTGCCATAGTCATGGGAAATTGAGACCTTCCATTTGAAGCTGCTAAAATAAAGGCTATCTAAAAAAGTATGGAAGTAAATAGCCTCATCCCCCTTAGAATAAATTTTAGTGAATTCCCAATATCTTTAAATTAAAAACCATAAGCCTATCATACTAAGGCTATAAATCAAACCAATCCTAAGTGGCTAAGCAGGTTCCCACAGACCGTATGTCCCAATGGCCAAGAAACAATGCCACCTCCCTAGTGGGCTCAACTAGGGGGAAAGGGTCAGCTTATGCTAAAAAGGTCAGGGTACTGCTAAATCCTTTATAGGAAGGATTCTCATCAACCATGTAAGCTGAAAGTTTAATAACCTGCAATGGACCTTACAACAAAGAGGCAGTAAGTCCTAGGTGCCGCTGAGGACTTAAACAGTTCACGAGTGAAGGTGACAGCATAGACAAGTTTCAAGAGGTGTTTGAGGCTACACAGTGTCAGAAGACCCTGCCTTCCCCACCAGCAGCCCCAAGCTCGGTTTGCACACCTCCTCCCAGAGACAGGCAGCATCCAAGAAGCTAAGAGTTTGCTCATTCCAGCCATGTCCTTCAGCTTCTGACATTTTGCACCACCCGTTGATTAAATCTATTTCAAAGCACGCGAAAGCTGGAGTTTTGGGGTTTGCTTTTTAAAGGAATTCTAGTAGCTTCGACATCACATCACATTAACAGAGTCCACAGGTATTGTGGTTTATCCCAAACATTCCTATCAGTAACAGTGAAGAAGTGCATATTTGTACAAATGAAATAAAGGACTAGGCGAGAAGGACATTGCGACGTACTGTCAGCATGCCGAATTTTCAGTGTCAGCCAAATTTGGAAGTCATCAAATCTGGTGAAAACCCCCTCTTCCCACCACAATCTTGATCACCACCAAATGACAACAAAGCCATCTGAAAGAGGCCAGCGGCAGAAGCTGGCCTGTACACGGAATGAAGCGAAATGTGTCCCTCTTCATTTGACGGAATCACTATACCTCATATAAAGTCCTTTTAGGCATTTCTAAAGAGTAAAATCACTTGGAAGTCTATCCACACTTGGGCAGAAATAAAAAAAAAAAAAGAACACAAAGTTCTCTCGTTCTGCGGTCCATTTTGAGGGACATGATGCAAGGGTGTAGCTCAGAGAATGACTACAAAGAATCGTACAGCCATTGTAAGGAAACATACACGAATTTTTTCACTTGAGTGGTCATTAAATCCATAACCAATATAAACTATCACTACTAAGGAGTTCCTTCTTCTGTTTGTGATTTCTCTTAATGATCTTTCATGTTGACGGTAGTGGTCACTTCAGTAGTTGCCAAAGTTGTGTGTGGTTTAGCTAGGTTTTACCATGTTTGTGCTCTTTTATGGAGAGTATCAGATCAAAAAGAGCTTCTCCCCTTAAGGAAAACAGCCATTTGATGGGGGTACACTTTGGACTGTGAGGACTGAGGGCTGTCCTTGGAGAAGGCAGGATGGCATAATCAGAGATCAATAATCTATCGCAAGCAAAAATAAATGTGATCTTTACACCTAGAAAACAGTTCTGTTTCTAAATCTGAACACACAGTGTGTTGGGTGCCTGGTGTTTACGGCAAAAGCGGAGGATGGATTTAAAGCTAATTTGACAAACAGCTCTCTTCTAAGCATGGTAGAAAACTTGATAAAGTCTTCTGGTGTGTATTCCCATGATTTAATATTCAGATCACTAATGTCTTTACCACCTTTGTGGTGGTGGACACTGTCCTTTATGATCACACTCAAAACCCTATCAAATGTGGAGAAAGGGGAACCCTCTTACACTGTTGGTGGGAATGCAAGTTGGTGCAGCCACTTTGGAGAACAGTGTGGAGATTCCTCAAGAAATTAAAAACAGAGCTTCCCTATGACCCTGCAATTGCACTACTGGGTATTTACCCCAAAGATACAGATGTAGTGAAAAGAAGGGCCATCTGTACCCCAATGTTTATAGCAGCAATGGCCACGGTTGCCAAACTGTGGAAAGAACCAAGATGCCCTTCAACGGACAAATGGATAAGGAAGATGTGGTCCATATACACTATGGAGTATTATGCCTCCATCAGAAAGGATGAATACTCAACTTTCGTAGCAACATGGACGGGACTGGAAGAGATTATGCTGATTGAAATAAGTCAAGAAGAGAGAGTCAATTATCATATGGTTTCACTTATTTGTGGAGCATAACAAATAGCATGGAGGACAAGGGGAGTTAGAGAGGAGAAGGGAGTGGAGGGAAATTGGAAGGAGAGGTGAACCATGAGAGACTATGGACTCTGAAAAACAATCTGAGGGGTTTGAAGGGGCGGGGGGTGGGGGGAACCAGGTGGTGGGTATTGGAGAGGGCACGGATTGCATGGAGCACTGGGTGTGGTACAAAAAACAATGAATACTGTTATGCTGAAAATAAATTAAAAAAATTAAAAAAAAACCCTATCAAAGGCTGTGGTGTCCTGTGGTGCATGGGCTTTTTAAACAGGGACCAGAGTGGGGCTTCGCTTTTCTGCACCTTCATTCAGGCAGTACAGAGGGTGGGGTAAGCCCCCTCCTCCCCCAGAGGGTAGTTTGTTCCACTCTCCGTGCACTGGGGCTTGGATAGTGATCGGTCACCTCGATGCTGAGACCAGAACATCCTCTCTTAGAGGCATTGCTGGGAGACCTTCTCAAACCTCTGTGGCTGATACACTTTAAGAACCTCTTTTCTCTGCCTCCTCCCCCAAATGGAAGAGCTGGTATGAACTTAAACACCATTTAAAAAAAAATGTCAGCACTAGTAGAAACTTGTATTCTAAAGATTATTTGAGAGCGCAAGGTTGCGTGCACACATGAGTGCGGGGAAGGGCAAAGGGAGAGAGAATCCTCAAGCAAACTCCCCAATGAGCATAGAGCCTAATGTAGGACCTGATCCCATGACCTTGAGATCATGACCCAAACCTATAGCCCAACGCTTAACCGACTGAGTCAACCAGGTACCCCAAACACCATTTTTTTTTTTAAAGATTTTATTTATTTGACAGAGAGATCACAAGTAGAGAGAGAGAGAGAGAGAGAGAGAGAGAGAGAGAGAGGAGGAAGCAGGCTCCCTGCCTGGCAGAGAGCCTGATGCGGGACTCGATCCCAGGACCCTGAGATCATGACCTGAGCTAAAGGCAGAGGCTTAACCCACTGAGCCACCCAGGCAGCCCCAAACACCACTTTTATACCAGATATAAAGTCTTCAATAGAGGACCAATGTGTTCCAGGAGAAAAGGTATTAAGATGACAAGGTAACCGTTACTTAATATCATTTTAATCAACTGACAATGAGGGGATGTAGTGCCCCACGTGGTAGAAAAGGTGAGTTGGCTAAGGTAGCTTTGGAGCCACGTTGGAGAGGGTAGTGAGCTGGACTGTCTTCAGACCAGCTCTGAGGGGCCCCTCTGTGACAGCTTGCAGGGACCTCTGGTGCTTCTTACTGAGGCCAGCAGGCAAGGGCTGCCTTTCTCCCAGCTTTGGAATCCTGGAACAGGTCCATTTTCCTCCTTTGCCAACACCTCCCCCTTCTCACCTTCTTCTCTGAAATAACCTGAACATTTCTGGGTGTCTACCCTGTGTCTCTGCTCCCAAAACCTGCCTTGGAAATCATCTGGTTCCAGCAATTTTTGCCTGGCTCTTCTGGTGAATATTCTCCACTGAAAAAGTGGTTTCCACTCTGTCCCAGGCCTCCCACCTGCAACCGAGGCACGGCACAGGGAGAGAGCTGGCCTCCTCTGTAGCTGAACAATACCACAGAGCATTAGCCTGTGGTTGTAAAATGCTTCTGCTGATCTGCTTTTTAAAGCTATTTATGAACCTTAATTGATATTATCATGGAGATTTAGATTAAAAAAAATTACTTTCATGGTTCATTTGATAGAAAGATTAATAAAAAAGAAACTTCATTATCAATGCAACAGACCAGTCTATAAGCTATCAAAAGTAGGGTCCCATCTAGTGTAAGTTTTTCTTTAGAACTTGCTCTTAAACATGATAATGTGTGTTTTTTTCCATGTAATTAGATGTATTAGCAATCTATTGCCATGTAACAAGTTAGCTCAAAACTTAGCTTAAAAAAACAAAAAACAAAAAACCCCATTCATTTGCTCACACAGTTTCGGAGGGTCAGAAGCACCCCTTGGCTTGAGGTTCCGGCTCGGGGTCTGCCATAAGGATACAGTGAAGATGCGAGCCAGGCTGCAGGCATCAGAAGGTTGACTGGGGCTGAAGATTTGCTCCCAGATGCACGAGACTTCAGATTGTTGCGTGTGGGATCTTCTGCACGGGGTTGCTTGCAGATACGACAGTGGGCTCCCCCCAGGGTGACTGCCCTGAGACAGCCAAGCTGCATATCTTTTATAACCTCATCTCAAATGGCATGGACCATTACTTCCGGCACATTCTTCAGATCACGTGGACCAGTTCCAGCAGAGTATGGGCAGGGACTGCACAAGGGTGGGAATACTGGAGGTGGGGAATCTTTGGCGGCCATCTTGGAGTCTGGCTACCACTGCGTGCTTGTGGGTGCGCGCGCGCGCATGCGTACATGTATGGTTCAAAGCTCTCCCCTCCCTAGACACCTCAGTCCAGGTATCATCTCCTCTTAAAAACCTCTCCTGAGTGCCCCAGTCTACATTAGGTACCCCCTCTTGAGTGTTCTCACAGCACCTCCTTCTCCTGCCAAATACTTTAACACACGGTCTTATCATTATGTGTTCATATAGCTTAGCTTTGCTTTCTGACTCTCTGCTTCTTAAACACGGAGACCGAGGTCCTGTTAATGGGTTTAGGGTAGTGCCCCTTCCTACTACGTGGTTGATACCCCAGGGGAGCGCGCCTCAAGGACCCGCGGTCCATGAGAGCTGATGGAGGAAGACTTTATGCCCCGCCTGCCGCCACCCTCCTCATCCTCCTCACCGCCCCGCTGGTGCTGTGGTTGCTTATCTCCCCAGCAGGCTTCCACAGACTAGGGCTCTGCTGTGTGAGCCCTTCCAGATCCAGAGCGTGCCAGCCAGCGCGGCAATCGAGCTTTGTTTTCATTATGCAGGCTTCCTGGGAAGTTTCAAATTAATTTTAATCCTCTCCTCACTTTTAAGGCCTCTAAAAAGAGGTGGTGTTCCCACCTTCCTCGGTAAGCTGGGGCCTATCCCGTTCTCTCGGACGGCTTTCAGCCTGGCGAGGGCTGCGTGCCCCCCGCCTCCCCCGGGCCTCCCCGTGCCAGGCCGGCTTCCAGACTTCCAAGCTGGGGGTGGCTCTCCACCTGGGCCCTGGGAAAGCACACCTGATGCCCAGCAGCCAGACCCACGGCCACCTGGGTCTGACGGACCCCCGCTTCAAAACTCACCCCACAGCACAATAATTTCTCTTCTGCTTTCACCGTTGTTAAAAGTAGACAATATCGGGGCGCCTGGGTGGCTCAGTGGGTTAAAGCCTCTGCCTTCGGCTCAGGTCATGGTCACGGGGTCCTGGGATCGAGCCCCGCATCGGGCTCTCCACTCAGCGGGGAGCCTGCTTCCCATCCTCTCTGCCTGCCTCTCTGCTTACTTGTGATCTCTCTGTCAAATAAATAAATAATCTTTCATAAAAAAAATAGACAATATGAAAACAATTATCCTACTGAACGTAAAGGTTTTTTTTTTAAAGATTTTATTTTATTTATTTGACAGACAGAGATCACAAGTAGACAGAGAGGCAGGCAGAGAGGGAGGAGGAAGCAGGCTCCCTGCTTCACAGAGAGCCCGATGTGGGGCTCGATCCCAGGACCCTGGGATCATGACCTGAGCCGAAGGCAGCGGCTTTAACGTGCTGAGCCACCCAGGAGCCCCTGAATGTAAAGGTTTTTTAACAGTTGGCTTTGGTCTGAGGTAGACTATGGCACTGAGAAACATGAAGAGACCACACAGAGGTCCACGTTCTTGCCTAGAATTACTTAGAGGTTCTTGGCAGACCCACTCAGGAAGAGGAATACAGATAAATGGAAGCTACTCAAATTCTATCTTGTGTATTTCATGTCTGCCACATTCCACGATCGGGTGTCGAGCATTTTCATATACTTGGTCTCATCGGAACCTCAGTACAACCCTCTGCAGCAGACAGCATCACCCCCATTTTGCAGAGGTTCCAAGTTTAAGCAGTTTGCTTGAGGTCACCGAGGTGGCACATGGGAGCATGGAGATCTGGTCCTTTGTCTTCTGATTTTTTTTTTTTTAAACGACTTCATTTATGGGACAGAGAGCACACACAAGCAGGGGGAGTAGCAGAGGGAGACGGAGAAGCAGACTCCCCACCGAGCCGGAAGCCCGACGTGAGACTGGATTCCAGGACCCTGGGGTCATGACCTGAGCCAAAGGCAGATGCTACACTGACTGAGCCACCCAGCCGCTCTGGCCTTCTGATTTGAAAGCTGCCGCTCCCTCTCCCATCCCAGCCCTCCCTTCCTCCAGCTTCTTTCCGCTGTCAGCCTGCAGGAACGTGTTGACTGACCGAGATTCATTTTCCCACTGTGGCTGAAGAGTTCAGCCATGTGAGCGGCTCTGGCCAGTGAGTGGAAGGAGATATCGTGCCGACAGCGGCTGGGCCTTTAAAGGGAGGGGAGCAAAGCAGGCTGGTCACACCTTCAAAGCCAGACCCTGGGAAAGGCATTTTTAGGATAGGAGGTAAGCACAGCGATGGCACCATCCAGACACAAGGCCTGAGGAGGAGGAAGCAATCCTTCTTTAAACTCCCTTCCCTGTGGGAGCCATTACACTACCCCCACCTACGGGAACCCTATTTTGTTTTTCTAATAATATTGTTTCCCCAACAATATTTCTAGTATCCAGAGACTAGGGATAGTAGGCAGGGATAGAAGTCATACTGGTGGATGCTGCTACGTCTATGAACCGTGAGGTACCTCAGTTTCCCTAATTGACAGCCTTTTTTTTTTTTTTTTAATTTTTTAAGAACAGAAGACCTGGTGGGCTGTCCAGGTAACCATTGCCAGATTCCCACTGTCAGACACACACATAAGAATCCTAGATTAATCTCAGGCTTGGGCCTCCCATGTGGCTGCTGAGCCATCAGGCTGGCTATGAAACGCCTTATTTTATTTTCTGCCGAACATCAGGCTGCAAATGAAAATACCTTTTCAACCCTAGTATTATTACCCCTATGGATGGCACCTTTAATGCGCGCTATTCATTGTTATAATGGCCGCACCTGTGTAGCACGCGCACATTGGAACTGCAGCAGCTGTGGACCGTAATTGCTAAACATTATTTTCTGTGTCTGCCTGAAAGCTTTTGTGCGCGCGCACGTGTGTGTGTGTGTGTGTGTGTGTGTGTGTGTGTTTGTGTGTGTGTATGTGTGTATCTATGTCCGTGTGTTTGTTTCATCTGTAATGACTCTGGTCCAAAGAGTCTCTCTCTCTCTTTTTTTTTTTAATAAACACAAGCCTGAATGTAAATACATTTCTTTCTAAATACAGGTTTCAGAGAAAGTCAAGTTCACACACACCCCCTCCCCCAACAAACCCACACACTCAATAATGAGACTTTAGAGAGCTACTTCGGAGCGTGTGGTCTGTGGAAATGCTCATGCAATGGCTGCTGCTGGGAGCAGTGGTCTTTATGCGCGTTGGCACACAGGCTGTGCCGTGATTAATGCATTTGTTCCCTGATATTCAGCCCCTGGGTGTCTGCAGGACAGTGAATCAATTTAGCACTTGCGGGTCCAGATGATCAGCAGCACCAAAGACGTTTCTGCACCAGGGACTTCCCAATTCAAAAACAAGAATATTTCTAAAGAGAACATTTTTTTTCCTTCTCTTTCCCCCTTTTCATTCTCTTTGTGCTTTTCCGAGCAGTCACTCAAACCCCCCGTGCCAGGCCGCATCCCCTGGAAGGCTGCTAGTTGGCCCTTGAGGTTGTGTGTTTTTCAAGTCAGCGTCGCAACTAGTAATTTGAGATTTATAAGGAGGCCGACGCGCTAAGCAGCACCCCCACCCCCGTACCCCACCCCCCCACTCCCTGCGCACCATCCTGCCATTCTCCAGGGAATCTGTAGGGACACACCATCTGAGCACTGGCCTCACAGGTGATATTTGATGTAGTTATCTCAGAGAGTGTCTGGCGACCAACAAAAAGAGCGGCCTGCACTTGGCCAAAGAAATTTGCCTCCCCTCTTCCCGTGCACTTACCTCCTTCACAGAGATGCTGGGAAACTTGCTGCTGCCTCCAGCCAGGGGACGAACATAGAGGAAATTAAAGTGGCCTTCTGGCACAGAGCTGCCACTTTGGGATGGGGCGACAGGGCTCCTGGCGGCCTCCCCACCTCCTCTCCATCCGGGGTTAGGGAAGCAGAGGGCCATCCACCCGCCGCTCCAGGGACGCGGGGCAGGGAGTGAGCACGGGCCCCAGCACACGTTCCCACCTGGTATAAATACGTGCGCGTTTCTGCAGGTGCGCAGGGCTGCCAATCACCACGGACGGTGGCCTGATAGACCCGAGTAAAGTTCTCAGAAGGCTGGCGCTGCCTTCCCTGCTGGGTTCTGAATGAGGGAGGACAGGGACCTACAGATGGAGAGGATGGAGTGGAGCAGGTATGCGGGTCCTCAATCTTGCGCTCATTCAGCGGAGAAATAAATGTCCTAGACTTGCGCACTTCACCTTAGAGACCTCCACACCACGAAGACACTTCCAGCTCTTTGGTGCGGTGGTGCGTTCTCACTCGGTGCGCTGGTTCCTTTGCTCTTCCCTTTTCTTCAAGGGGCCAAATACACAGGTGCTCAAATAAACAAGCCCGCCGTAATTGCCTTATTTATTGTAAATATGTTTGCTAGTCAGATTGACCAATGCAGGGGGGCCCCCTTAAAGGGTAAAGGGGACATAAATATTTTACAACTGATCAGGATGGGGCTACTGGCATTTCAGTTTTTTGATGCTCAGAATGTTGCCGATGACTTCAAAAAAGTAAAATATATTTTAAAAAATCAAGTTCAAGACCATTCAGCTGGCAGACTTGAACTCATTTTTGAAAGATAAAAAGCATTAATAAAAAATGCATTAATAAAAGAAAATCTGGATGAGAATCTATCTACCCCTCTCCAAGCCCTGTAAGGGTTAAGAAGTCTGGAAACAAGATTTAAAAAAAAAAAAATCTGGTAAACTTTGTCAGTGTGATTGAGAATTCTGCCTTTGAAGAATCTGCTTAATTGGTGAAATGGGCTTTCTGTTCTATTATGCATATGATTAGTGTTTTTATAGGGACTTTTTTTTTTTTTTTGGATACTAATGTTGTGCAGGCATAATGACAGAAAAGAAAGAAAGCCAAAGCAAAATCCTTTACTAACCCAGTAAACGCTGTTATAAACAGGCTGATGTCAAGGTTGTGATGACTGCTTGTTGCTCTTTTGTCCAGAAGGTGGCAACGTTTCCTCAAGAATTCGTAAGAAAACTGTAGCTTCAGAAAATGACAATTTATCTCCGGACATCGTGTTTTGTTCTCTTTTCAAAAGCACAGCACAAAACGCAGGGTTTCTCACACCCTTACTCCCTGCTTATTCTCACCAGATTAAAGGGAAGAACATTGTCTCTTTCTCTCTCTCTCTCTCCTCTCTGGAGAGCAGTTTTAAATTGTCAAGATTTTCAGGCTGGAGTGAGTTGGGGCTGAAATAAAATTATGTAGCTCACAATTTAGGTGATTAGTCTTCTACTCCGTTCCATGCACCAGAAAAGGGGTGGTTTTTGTGTTTGTTTTTTTTTTTGGAGAGTGTGTCTGCTGAAGAGCCACTTACCTTCATAGCAGTTAAGTGCTCGCTCACAACCATGAACATTTAAAACCCCAGTAACCTCAAGATCATTCTTTGCAGTAATCCCTCTGTGCTCCATTGGACTGTTGGTGTGTCTCTACATTTTTGTTCTGTGGTAGAGATTCAGGAGCGAGACAAAAAGGAGGGACGACACTTGTTTGAGCTGAGGTAGGAAAATCAAACAATGGATGAGGGGTCCAGGCACAAATATTTGGAATCCTGCCTGCAGCCCAACGTGTCACGGGCAAGTTGGGGGACACTCTTCCAGGAACTGGAGATGTTGATGTGTTCTTCTCCATCCCACCCTGCCCCCGCATGTCTCCACCCCCTCAACATCCCCCCTCCACCTCCTCCATTCTTCTTCAATATATGTTCATTTTTGGAAGCCACAGTAATCATAAATACACCCATCCCCATGCATAAATGGGTCTAGTTAGGATAACTTTCAAAGTTGTTATGACTTTGCTCCAGAGCAACAATATCTATGTGTGATCTACTTTTTTTCTGATTCGAATGGAAAGTTGGAGTTAATATGATTTGGCTATGGGAATGGCTCCAAAGGATAATGACAACGAAACAATAAGATGAACATTTTTAAAATGTATTTGGAGGGCTACCTGCTGTTGTGTAACCTCGTGACCTCGCCCTTTATGTTGGAAGGAGGGACACTATGGCCATGCCCAGGACATATCATACTCGCAGTCTTACTGTTCGCAGTCTCTCCCCCCACCCCCACAGGAGTTTCCAGTAGGATGTATAGATAGGCAGTACAGCTCCTTGCCTCTGACTCAAGAATTCCCATGGCAACTCATAATTCCCTTGGCCAGAGAATAGGAAGTGCCTTCTCAGATCTGTTCTGAGGGCTTCGTCTGTGCCTCCTCTTGATATGGGAGCCTTCATTCTTCCTCCTCCCGCGCCCTACATGGCCCCCTTTCTCCTGGACCTTAGGGGAAGTGCTCATTCTGAGGGTGTTTTCTCCCTTCGTCCCCTTGCCACAAGGACCCCAAGTTCTCCTTTCCTCTCCGTGGCCCTGCCTTACCGCGTGGCCATTTATTCCTTTCCCGTTTCATCCCTGGACGGATGGGGAGAGTTCTGATCTGCCCCAGAGTATGTAGGGAAATGCCCCAGACATGGCATGAAGGAGGAGGAGGAGAAGAAAGGTCCGTGCATCTATGCTCATCAACGGGAGAACGTGCAAAACTTAGAACTCTCTGGATTACACATAAGCATACAATATACTATAGAACCAATACCACAATACAAAATACTATTTTTATTTTTAAGTGAATGAAAAGAATGGAATTTTATGTTCTTGAAAGCAGTAACATTGACTCTTCCCAAGGTGCAGAATCTTCCAATTATACGTGTAACCGATTTAGACGTTTCCTGAAGTTCCTGACCCAAGTTGCAGATTTGCTCCTGCTACTCACCTCTGCCCAAAGAAAATAAAAAACGTCTTTCTTATTCTTATCTATCACAAGCCCTAGTCTGCTGGATAGTGCAGGGAAGGCAGGGGACCCCGCCTTTCAGTAAAATTCCATTAACCGAGTCTGATGGATAGGTGAGCCTCTGCCTCTTTGGGTCTCTCAGATTTCCCATCGGTGACTCTGCTCCCGTCCAGATGGCATATGCCCTCTTGGAAGTGAGGTTATCTGTATCCCTACTATTGTCCAAGATAGAGGGCTGGCTTTCCTGTCTTCTGGTTTGGTTGGTGACCCCGGAGGCATGGGTGCTTGCATCCATCTTTTGGGGGGCTGGTGCACTTGTGTCTACTACTGGTTTGGGCCATTTGCCCCTTCTCTTCAAGTCCCCACCTGAGAGCTTTATCACCCTAACCCACATGTGCTGGTCTCCCTTGCATTCTTGCATGAGGCATAAAGTTTGTCTTGAGTCCCCATGCACACCCACAGGAAGGGGGATGTCAGGGGACCCATCATATCATTTCCACAGATGGCATTATTCATTCCTCAGGGCCAAGGGGAAGGTTGGCTGCTTCTCCCTCCTACACCCTGGGAATGTGCCACTAGGCCAGAGTTTGCTGGATCTCCCAGACCTTTCTGGATATTTCACAAGCTTTACCTTACCCTGAGGACAAGGAGTAGGCCATGAGAATCTTGATGTTGGAACTCGATTTCTTGGCCTCTCTCAGCTCTTCTCATGATCCCCTCCTAGAAAAGGCAACTTCTGCATTTTTCTTTGAGTCTCAGAATCTGTCATCTATGTGTTTTCCTCTATGACATATCCTTTCTTTGTTAGGGCAAAAAGTGTAATGGCCTAAAGGGTCATAAGCAGAAGGCGAATTCTTTTTTTAAAGATTTTATTTATTTATTTATTTAATTTTTAAAGCTTTTATTTCTCTGTATATTTGTTTATTTAATTTATTTATTTGACTTGAATATAAGCAGAGGGAGTGGGAGAGGGAGAAGCAGGGAGCCTGATGTGGGGCTCGATCCCACAATCCTGGGATCATGACCTGAGCTGAAGGCAGATGCTTAATGACTGAGCCACCCAGGTGCCCCTCAGAAGGCGAATTTTATCTGCATTATGGGAGAGAAAAAAATCTTAAGATCTGAGCCCTTAGGCTTGGCTCCTGATATACTAAAGGAATTGAGAAAACGTGCTTTCTTTCTCTCCCCTCTCTACCAAGTCCGTTTTCAACTGATTGTGTTTCTCAGTTTTGAATGCCAAAAGCTAAATATAAACACTTCATTTCTCTTTGAATTTCTGTTTGAATAATCCCTAGTGCTTTCTACCCTACCCCTTCCCTTCAATAAATACTTCCAAATGAGAGAAGGTGTGTGTACAGAAACACAGAGGAGAGAAGCACATTAATATTTATTGTCCCCTTCATACTAATCTCACTCACGCTTGTAAAAGAGCCCAAGCCCCTGCCCCCAAGCTCTGGGCAGAGGAAAGGCTGCTACTCCCTTCTGGTGGACTCAGGGGGGCCAACACCTCAGCTCCTTCTTCGGGGCTGGATGGCATCGAAGGGCAAAATGTAAGTGTGGGTTCGGGTTTGTTGATTCTTAAAGTTGCTGCCTGCTTTGTTTTAAGTTCCTTACCAATGGGGTCCTAGAAATCATTTCTATCCAGTAAATTAATACATAGTTTACGTGTGCGTCTAAAGGAGCCCCATTTCTACCCATGCGATCTGCAGCTTCCTGCTCAGCAACAGGAAATGTGTGAATGAATGCCTGAAGGAATGAAACCCAGCTCCCTAAGCTCTTATCCATTTGGCCTGGCATTTTGGAAACTGATTTTGGGGGTCCTGCTGTGGACGAGATGGTCTCCTGAAGAAACACCTACTACTCTAGTCCTCCTTCCCTCTCTGCAGATTGCAGGGGTGGCCGTCCCACTAGCCCACGGAAACGTCCAGGGCTCTTGGCCTGACAGCCTCCTCCTGGCGCTCTGTGGAGGAGTTGGACCAGGGGAAAAAACCTTCACCACAAGAAATCCTCGAAGCCCCTAAGTGAAGTCTCATGTAAAATTTCTGCCCCACAAGCCTAGATTGTCTGTGGCATACGGAACAAGGACTCCAAGACAGACTGACTTAGGATCATGTCTGATCTTTTACCAGCAACCAAGCTGTTCCGACTGAGGTCGCAGTTTAGTTCATTCCTGTTGGTTAGGGGGAGATTATAAACTTGAATTTCAATGGCATGTGTGAGGCTCAGCCTTAGTCAATATTTACTCATAATGATAGTTCTCATCAAGGCATAAGGACTTAGATAGCTATGAAATGATTATACATCACAACCCATCTATAAACAGGATTTTAATTATCAGCAGCAGCAGCGACAACAAACATTTATTGAGGAGCTACCCTGTGCTGTAATTGAATTAATGAATTTGTTAATCGTTGCTTCCTGTTCCCATAAACATTTGCTTAAGTTCAATCTCAGGCAAATCACATCGGCACCAGACTGACATACTTTGTCATTTAAGAAGATTAACTGTTTCCTTATCGTAGTAAGAGGTTTTTATTTGTGTTGGAAAAGTATAGAGTGCCACGATTTTTTCAGGAATACCAGATCGACAGGGCAGAGTCAGAAGTCTTGGTCTGCATTGGCGAATGGCAGTTGGATGTGGACTCTTCCAGAACCTCCCACAGCAGGGTCCCAGGGTACGGAGACCCCAGTTTCCTGGCAGAGTCTCTGAGTGACACGCGTGTTTGCCTCACCTGTCCTCTTGATCCAGGGCCTTGGGGTCTCCCCTTGCCTTTGGCCCCGACATTCCTGTTGCAAGGTTCTGCACAGCCCCAGAGAAATGTGATTTCTTCTGGCTCCAGGCCTGCCCTGGACATTAACCCATGTTCTGTGGCGGGGCTTCCATCTTCCTTCTCAGAGCCCCCTGCTGGCAGGGATCTGGTCATCCCTCTGGCCCTTGCAAATATCCAGTCGGGTTTTAGGCTCCAAGCTGGATGGCTTGTGTTTGCAGATTCCTGCCATGCTTTTTGCATTATGACTCTTTGATTTCGTCTTCCCCCTTCCATTCAATCCCCTCCCACTCCAACCCATGTGAACCTCTCCCCAGAATCACTGGAGGGATGGGTGGGAAGGCACACAGGGGCGCTGCCCTGAAACACCCATGATTGTTTCTCAGTTCTCACACTTGCCAGTGCCCCTGGAGTTGCAACCTTTAACTGTGGCTCCTATCACTTCTCCATCAGGAACACTCCATCCTACCCGGTTCCCAGGCCAAAAAGTCAAGGGCAATGCTTACCACCTGCTTGCTTGTGGGACTCAATGGCCCAGGATTAATTTTCTGTGATTTCAGTTTTACTTTATTTTTTCAGATCACTTCCACCCTCCCCAAAATTTTCTAAGAGAATTCGGGGTTTGCCCTCTCTTGCCTCAGAAGCAGAAGCTCTTTCTGATTTTTGTAAATGGCTGCGCTCCGACAAGATGAGATATTCCCAGAGAAGGAAGGGAGAGCCCGAGTGCTTTTGAGAGTGTTGAGAGGGGAGATGAGAGGTCCTCCACCCTGGGCTGGGAGCAGGTGGGAGGCTGATGAGTTTCAGTAGTAGTGGGGAGCACATACCCCCAGGGGCAGCTGCCAAAGCAAGGGGGACCCTTCAGAAGGGACGTCTGCCTGGAACACTCATTAGGAAACATAGGGCTTTCAGTTCATCAAAGATTTTCTGAGTCCCATGAGTGGGGGAGAAGCAAGGGAGCTGCCATATCCCAAAAGGCTAGGACCATGGAGACCCCACTCTATTCTGTAACCCCCAATGTCTCACGGCTAGTGGGGCCTCATGGAGGTTCTGTGTTATTTAAGATCCAGTGACTTTTGTGTGGCCCAAGATTGGGGAACTTCCATGATGACCGAATTCCACTCTTCTAGTCATCATGAGGTTGGAGCTTAGAATTTGACTTAGGTTGACTTAAAGAAAAATGAGGAAATGTAATATTACTTGTGCTCTCTGTCCTGGGGATTGATTATGGGGCTACACTCTGTCCAGTCTTTGCATCTCTCAGGAAGGCCTGTCAGAAAGAAAACCACTGCCATTCCACCTTGATGGGTTTGATTTCCTACCAGGAGCAATGCCCAGCAGAGCACCTCAGGGGACCCTCTCAGCATCAGAATGAGCAAATACTCAGAACCTGCAACTCTAGATCCTCATTGTAGAAGAACTCCCAATTGTGATGCAAATCTAGGTTCAAAGAAAGAAGCAGGTTGAACTTGTTGTGATGGGTTGGCTTAGTGGTTTAGCAGCTGGTGAACAGAAAAGTAGGACATACAGAGGGCAAGAAGCAGACCAAGTGGGTGAACAATGGTTTGGGTTGTGAAATCAAGTGAGACTTGCTATTTGATCGTCTGGTTTGGGAGTGCACCTTGATTCTTCATTCATTAGGACCTACTGATAATTATGCTGCACTGTAATGGCTGCCCACGTTGCCCTGAACTACACGGAAATTGCTAGAACAAGCATTAGGTTTTTGTCTCACCTTAAACTGTCAGTGTTAATCTGGGAACATAAACACAATGGAGGGACCTCTCTATGTTCTTTCTGGAGGTTTTCTGCATGTAATAGATGATTGTCACTCAAAGTCCAGGGGGTCTGGAGACCTTTCCTTTGGGAGTCTTTAATAGTGTAGCACGAATGGGGAAATCCTACTGGCCACAGTGAGAATTTATAAATTCCCATCCACTTCTTTCTTCACTAAGAAAACTTAGGTGCTAAGATATGATGGAGAATAGCCCACATGTTCTATGTTACATACATTCAGGCAATGTACCTTCCTCTGTCTTATTTACCCTGTCAAGAGGGTACAGACTTCACTAACCACCATCTCCCCCCTCAATTCCCAGTAATCCCAATGATCAAACTTATATAACAATTAATAATAATTTAAATAATAGAGCAACATAATAATAATAAATACACATCCTCCCTGGTGATCAACTAACCATATTTGCATAGTTGATCTTTCCCCCTCTTTTTACTAATTAGTCTTTTCACAAATGAAAGACACAAATGTCTTTTTCTTCTTCTACAGTGTTTCGACCCTGTGAATTAATGAGCCACAGTCTAGCAAATGAAACAAACAAACAAACAAACAAGACTAACAAAACACTACATGCAGAAAAGACAAGTGGTGCCATCTGAGGGTAGGGGAAAGACACTGTTAGGAATTAAGTGGTCTGTATGTGTCAGGCATTTCATATATGGATTTCATTTAATCTTAACAACTTCATGAGACAGGCAGGAGTAAAGCCATTGTACAGATCAGAAATGGTCCTAGGGAGGTTAAAACATGGTCTAGGGACTCACACAAGCAGTTCTCTGGGACTGGAATTGAAACACGGGTCTACTGGAAGCTAGAGTGCACACTTGTGTACTCTACACACTGTCTCATAGCCTTAGCAATTAAACAGAGAGCAGAGTCGTTGCAGAAAGAGAGGGGTTGAGAAATCTAGAACTACAGAGTTTAATAGAATTGGTAAAGAAATGGGACCTACGAAGTAACTGGCCAATTATTTGATGATGATATGAGACCGAGATCTGACAGCTCATCCCAGAGCCTGACCTAAATTGTTGGGTTTGGATTAAAGTGTTTGAGAAAGTCACAAGAGGGCTAAAGGATAATCATCTTCATTGCTTTATTTAAGTCATAAAAAAGATTAACATGTACTAAGCTGAACTGAAATTACAGGGGCAAAGTTAACAAGAAGTAATTTTGCTTTTGACAGATTCCCTTCCTTATTTCTCCACTTGCTCCAGATGGAGGATAATGTAAACTTTATATCATAGGAATAAATGCCTATTGATTGATTAAACATTGATGATGGCATTCTGTCTCCATCTGTATAGGAAAGTGGCTGTTTTCAAAGTTAACCCTTTTATGGGTCTGAAACATGCTATCAAGATGCATCCTGAATTTTGGAAGCCAGACTGCCCACAGCTGTGAAATTATGTAAACTAGGCTATTTTCCAGACATCATTTGCATGCAATGGTAAAAAGCTACTTTTGTAGTTTAGTTTAGATACAACACACACTGGAATGTTGCTATTGACTTCCTTTCTTCCGGAGTGTGGGATGCTTCCTAATGATTTGGGACTTTTCTTTTACTTCACAATCAACACATTTTTCCTGACTGCAAGTTCACCAGTAAGGAGTTCCCCATAGAGTTGAAATAAATACCTTTCACTTAAGGTTTTTATTTCTTATCTTAGCGGTCTTTTTTGGCCTGATGAGAAACACATGTATCTTCCCCCTGCGGTCGGCGCAGAAATGAAATGAGGGATGTGTATCCATATTGTTGACTTTTATTTTTTTTTATTTTTATTTATTTATTTATTTATTTTAAAGACTCTATTTACTTGACAGAGAGAGAGACCACAAGTAGGCAGAGAGGCAGGCAGAGAGAGAGAGGGAGAGGCAGGCTCCCCGTTGAGCAGAGAGCCCGACGCGGGGCTCGATCCCAGGACCCTGGGATCATGACCCGAGCCAAAGGCAGAGGCCTTAACCCACTGAGCCACCCAGGCGCCCCTATTGTTGACTTTTAAAATCTCAATAGAAGTGCTTCTGGAATGCAAAACCCTTCCTTTGGTTGATGATTCAAGAGCATGAGAATTGCTATTGGTTTCAACTCACCATTCATTCCACCCTGTGCTCTGTCCTTGACAGAGACCCCAGGATTGAGGTGGTGGGGAAGGCTGGATCTGCGGGCTATCAATCTCAAAGGACGAGTGATGTGATTCCAAATAGTCATTCTATTTTCACTGTCATTCAGGCACAACTTATTGAATGGCTACCATGAGCAAGGCCTCGTTGTGCCTTGTGGAGGACACACAAGGATAGGACATGCAACCACTGCCTTCAGGATTTAGTAAGGAAAATAAAACATGCATACATAGACCTACAGATGAGGGAGCCGATAGCAATCTCTGTGAGAGGGGCAAATGGAAGTGGGGGAGGGGCTCTCAGACAACAGGTATTTAATATAAAACCATATATTATGAATGCCTTGTGCATTAATTTGTCTAAATCCTTCTTGAATCTTTTCCTCAATGCCTCTCTCCTAAACTGGGACTCCCTTTCATGGACACATGACCCATCGGATGACATGTCCTAAATTACTCGTCCTGAAAAGAAAAAGTTTCAAGTTCTATCCCCCTGACTCTTGTGATGAAGCTCTTTAGTAACATCTAATATATGCAAGATGTGGAGGGACGTAGGTCCCTAATAGGCTGGCATATAAGACTTCAGTAGTCAAGACTCGAAAGTAGATTATTGTGGAAAGAGGCGCCTCTAGGTCAGCAAGAAGTATGATTTAACAGACAGGGTGACATATTGGGTGCTGTTACCAACTCCGCCACTTGTTCACTGGATAGTCACTTAACTGCTCCGTATTTTAGTTTTGACAGCAATAAAATGCAGATAATAAGATCTCAGCAGCCGTTCCAGGAAATTAATGGTCAACCAGGTCTTTGAAAACTAATATTTTAAAAAAAGCATCATTTGGTCAGTGTTCAGGTGTAATTATATAGGGAGATAAAATACCCTTATATGCTATAATTATGAGAATTATTATATATTATATATTATTATATATTATATATGTTATACATTATGAGAATTTTATAAATATATGAAGATATTTTAAACATTGTATACCTGGTATTTTGTCATTTCAGCACTATTCAACTGATGTCATTGTCTTTCTTTTTGGAGCACTTCATTTTCTTTGAAAGAAAGTTTATATTGTGTTGAGATTTCAAAATAGCCGCTCTCTGGACATCCCACCTTCGGTTGGTCCCTGTCTCTGCAGGCCATTGACGTCATAAAGGCAGGAGAGAAGACCATCCTGCAGTCTTCAGGATGACCAGATCTCTCTCTCTCTCTCTCTTTTAGAGGACAGGGAGGGGCAGAGGTAGAGGGAAAGAGAGAATCTTAAGCAGGCTCCGTGCCCAGAATGAAGACCCACGTGGGATTCAATCTCACAACCCTGAGATCATGACCTGAGCTGAAATCAAGAGTCGAATGTTTAACTGACTGAGCCACCCAGGTGCCCCCCAGATCTCTCTGAAGGTGACCTGCTTTCAACATTGCCTGTGGACTCCTGAGCCAAAAATCAGGTTTAATAGCCCCCTGGCTTTGAAGTGGGATGTGTGAGGTAGGGAAAAAAATTAGGGCAGGGCCTAATTATACCAGATTGTGTGGATTCTTCTGTTGCTTCTATGATCATTTTTCTTCTTGGCCACTCTTTTAAATTTTGATGAGTTCCTGGACTCCATTCCATGTTCACTACGTTTCTGAATCTACAGAGTTTCAACCACATGCCCTGTCTCCTGCATCCTTACTTTTTTTTTTTTTCCTTTTGGTTTACATGTTTGTTACAAAGCAAACTTTATGGACTCACTCAAGTTGGCAAGGGGGAGGGAAAGGTCTCCCAAGCAAAGTTCTCCCAAGTTGTAGTACCTCAAAGATTCCAATCAACATTTGCTTGCCCAGTATGTGGTTCTACTTCAAGTTAAGAAATGAATTCTCATGGCAAACTGCTTGAATACCATTTCATAAGAGTTAAGAGAACGAAACCTGCAAGATGATATTGATTTCTCCAGAAGGATTCCCACTAAACTTTAGTTACAGCAGATAGTCTTAGCTTTTTTCTTTCATCAAAAAAATGAGGCTACTAGACTGTCCCACCTATAGGCCCAGGCAAGAGGGGACCCTGGCCGGCATCCTGTGCTTTAGAGAGCACCATTCTGGCCTCTGTCACTTAGCTCCTTGCTAGAGCAAGGGGTGTGTGGAGCTAAAGGGACATGCCTACTCAGGGCCACCATCTTACTTTTCTGTGTACTCTTCCCACGTGTGATAAGTACACAGGACCCAGAGTCCTTTGCATAGGTCCATGGCCTGCAGGGGCCTCTTTCCCAAATCCTTCCTCCCCAAGACAGGTGAACCCACTGTGAATGCAGCTCTAGGCCCTAGCAATGGCAAAAAATGGCCGTTTGCAGAAGGATGTAAACAGAACCTGGGCATGCAGCCTTGGGGGTCCTCACCTACACCTGTCAACTCCCTTGCCCTGTACGATGGGGCCAGTGGTCGGAACAGAGAAGAACTGAGCCATTGGCTAGCACTGGCTCTCACAGGCCTCCATGTTCCAGTTTGGAGCTCTGCATCCAAGATCCCAAGTTAGAACTTGAGTTTCCAAGTTTTAAAGAAGGCATTTCTGTCACAATAAGAGTGTTCTATTGAACATATGCATCCCATCTAGCTAAGGTGTTCCATTTCACTGGTTTTGGGGCTTGATTTCTAATTGTTAGCTATCTGGACATAGATATGTAAGTGTCGGTTTGTACTCTTGCCCTGGGCTCAGAAAATGTGGGGGTTGGGAGGCCATCAGGTAGGGACTCCTCAGTTTCATGTCTGAAGTAGATTGGAACCCATTCTTCTCCAGTCTCAGGGAACATGCTGGTCTTCTAGACTCAAGCCTACCCCATGCTTCCAATCTTTTATGTCATCCCTGGATCTTGGGTTATAAAATGTCCCCTATTTCTATGGTTAATTTCCCTCATCTTATTAATAAGGAAGTATCTCCTATCTTTAAGAAACAAAACAAAAAACAAAAAATTCAATTGACCACCCCACCCCCATTCTGCTAACGCTTTTTTCCCCTTCACAGCAGGCTTTCTTGCAAGTCTATTTTATACTGTTTAGTCTTGTGCTCGCTTCGGCAGCACATATACTATACTGTTTAGTCTTAACGTCTTCATCTCAACTTATCAGCCAACCTTTATAATCTGGTTTCTAACTCTATCAGTCCATAAATCCAGTGGTCACTTTGACAGTAATTGATTGGTTTACTAGACTTTTCTGGTATATTTGGTTCTGTTGATCATCCCCATTATCTTCTTGAATCTTGAATTCCTTGGGTTTAATTATACCAGATTGTGTGGATTCTTCCATTTCTTCTATGCCCAGTTTTCCTTTTGGCCACTCCCTTCAAATTTGATGAGCTCTTGGATTCTATTCTATGTTCACTATTTTTCTGAATCTACAGGGTCTCAACCACATGCATTGTCTCCTATATGATGAGACCTTGCATCTCTACTTTTCTTGCTTCAATGTCTACTTTCAATCTTGAACTCATAAGCCCAAATTAATGTTGGCCATCTCTAATTTGTAATGTCATTAGATACCTCAGATTCAATATGTTAATCTAGACTCAACTACTTCCCTGTACATTCTTCTCATTTTTTATTTTCTCAAGTCCAGGAGTCTCCTGAGTTTCTCCTTCTCTTCTTTTATCAAATCTATTGCTAAATGCTGATGGTTCAACATCGTAAATATTTCTCAGATCTGCATCATATTTTCCATTGCCCGCCACTATTAGCATAGATCTAGCTTGCTTTCTCTTTTAAATTGAGTCAGTACTTCCTATTTGTTTCCCCTCTTTCACTCTTGCCTCAATATTGTCTTTCTTCCTTTTTTTTTTTTTTTTTTTTGCCATCAAAAACAGAAATCTGATCTCTTTTGGGAAATCATGGATTGTTACAGAATAAATGCTAAGTTCCTTAACATGGCATGCCCCTCTCTCTGTGATCAGCCCTCTCCATCCCCTGCCATATCTGCATTAAAGTTCTGTTCTAGTTATGTTGCCTTCTCATGCATCCCCTGCCTCAGACACGCACATGTCCGATGTCTCACACCAGTGAGCTTCTTTCCCAATGTTTTTTCTGCCTGAATTACTGTTCCTAACCCCTACTCCTCCTTCCAAACTCGGGTCCAAATCACCTTCTCCACAAAGTGTCTCCAGCCTCACCATCCCCAAAAAGTCGGGCTAGGTCTCCCACTTCTGTGCTCTCATTGTGTCCTTTGAATGCCTCTACCACTATATTTGTTACACTGTATTGAAAAGTTCTATTTATGGGTAATTGCTCTGTACTGTACTTAGCAGCTCAAGAATGGGTAGGGTGTCTAACTTATCTTGGTATCTTCAGCACCTCAGCACAGAAGGTATTTAATACAGGCTGATTAGCAGCGTTCCAATCTCCCCAGTGTCCTAACATTTCTACCCCTTGGTATACAGAAAAGTTCAGGTCCCAATCAACAAAGAAAAACTATTCCTCTTCCATTCTCTCCCATCTAATAACTCTAACTTGGACAAATGGATCTAGTTCTTGAACCCTGAAAATGCTGAAACATTGGGGGGTCATGTTGGACCTGGAGGCTCAATTGCATGGATACAACCAAGCTTCCCGACCTCCAAGGGATGGTTATACAGAAAGTCTCATGACTGACAAGCTGAAGCTGCCGAATTTGGGTCTTCAGGAGTGTCACATACTTAAAGGTGGTGGGTGGACACGGAAATGAGCAGCAGTCATTTCTCCACATGAAGGCGGTGTGATGGTACCCACTATGGTTTCTGATCCCGGAAACCGGGTGGGTTATTTGGGTTACTCAGTAGCAGCTGAAATTTGAGGGGCGCTTATATGTGAGGATGACAGTGTACTAAGGCCTTATATTCATTAAATGTCTGAACTAAATGTATCTTCTGTGCATGCAGATTTGCTCTATGGCCTTGAAATGAAATCCCTTGAGTACTATTTTTTTCAGTCTTCTACTAAAGCTGAGATAAGGGCAAGGGTCCAGAAGGAAGCAAGGGTTTCCTATTATATGTATGGGGAGATCCAGACTCCTTCACAAGGACAGTAAAGCCTTGCAAAATCTCTCTCCCCCTTTGTCATGTTCTAGGCCCCACCCCTTCTCTGCTCCTCCACCCCTAGTCAACTATGCTCCCACCACACTGGCTTTTTTCACCCTTTGTCATTCCTCCCACTGCATTGGGGCTGGGCTTTTGACTGAGTTGGCCAAAAGAACATGGTGGAAATAACACCGTGCCTGTTCCCAGCCTTGCCTTTGAAAAGACTGGCCGCTTTTACTTCTTCCCTCTGGGAACTCAGCCGCCATGCTGAAAGAGGTCCAAGCAGCCTCCTGAAGAGGCCATGGGAGGGAAAATCAAGGCCCTGGTTGAAGCCAGTATCAACTTTCCTGCCACATGAGTAAGCCACATGAGAAGTGGATTCTCCACTAGTAGATATTTATCTGAAGGATATGAAACTAGTGATCCAGGGGGCACCTGCACCCTAATGTTCATAGCAGCAATGTCCACAACAGCCAAACTAGGAAAAGAGCCAGATGTCCATTGATAGAGGAATGGATAAAGAAGATGTGGTAGATATATACAATGGAATATTATGCAGCCTTCAAAAATGAAATTTTGCCATTTCCAACTGCATGGATGGAACTAGAGGGCATTATGCTAAGTGAAATAAGTCCGAGAAAGACAAACACTGTATGATTTCACTCACATGTGTGGAATTTAAGAAACCAAACAGATGAACATAGGGGAAAGGAAGGAAAAATAAGACAAGATGAAACCAGAGAGTGAGACAAATCATAAGAGACTCATAACTATATAGGAAACAAACTGAGGGTTGCTGGAGGTGGGGGGTAGTGGGGTTACTAGGTGATGGACATGAAGGAGGGCATGTAATGTGATGAGCACTGGGTGTTATATGCAACTGATGAATCACTAAATTCTACCCCTGAAACTAATAGTACACTATATGGTAGCTAAACTAAATTAAAAAAAAAAAGAAAGAAAGAAAGAAAGAAAGAAAGAAAAGCGTCTGGTTCATGTCCAACCGCTTTGTTGTAACTGACAGCACATGGTGCAGTACTAAGTTGTCCCTTGAGCCCTGCCGTCCAGCCTTGGGTAGTGGGGTCAGAACAGCTCTAAGATCCCCCATACCCTGGAGATTCCCTCTGCGCAGCGTGTCCCCACCTGTTGGAAGGCATTGCCTTGGCAGTCATCACGTACACGCAGACTGTTGAAGGCTTAGGTCTTTCAATGGCTCTGTGCTCTGGGGATGAACACCCAGCCCACTGCGGCTATGTTAAAGTGAAGACATCTGAACACCAGAGGCTGGTTTCTCCCTTCTTAGAGCATCAGACAGCTAATAAACAATAGGGGATGTCTTCCAGTTTCTAGGTTTGTGGGTAATCTCTGAGGAGAGAGATGTCAGCTCGAGATGCATGAACGCCAAGGGCACGGCTGCTGAGGACCGGTGACTTCCCTTGCAGAGGGCAAGAAGTTAGAGGCGTAGACAGCGTTGTGCCCAGGCCAGCAAAGCGGGGACCCTCTGAAGACCCGGCTGGGAGCAGCGGCATTAGCATTTCCCATCTCTCCTGATGGCCTCCGTGTTCCCGATAATCACCGAGGGCCCTGCTGAGAGCCGCAGCAGCCCAGAAAACTACTCAGAAGCAAAAGTCTCCTTCAAGGTGCCACTGGGAAAGTCCAAACAGATTTGCTGTTTACTGCAGCCCAAGCTCCCACGTGGTCTCCTCCCAGTAACAAATGTAATTCTGCTAGTAACTGTTTTGGTAAATGAGTCATATTGTAGCAATCTTCATGAATCAAAGATAATTATATTTTTACTCAGCTAGCACTGGTTAAGAAAACTCTCTCATTCTTCAATTAGCTGTCTTTTCACTCTGGTATTTATCTAGAGGTTCTTCTGCATAATATTAACCTAGTTCCTTGTGCCTTTTTCCTACCACTTAAGGCCTTTTTGCTTTTCATGCCTCCCCATGTTTTCTTGTAATATTCTTTGTCATTGTTCTTCTTCTTGCGTTTGTAGGAAACCACGGTAGTGGATTAAGCTAGGCTTGCCTGGAGGAGACAGACAGCCTCTGCAGCCCCCAGAGTTATCTATAAACCGTGACATTCGTTTTCTACTCCGCGAAGAGGTTATTGTTCACATCTTGTCTGCCTTCTGCTAACTCAAAATCTTCCCCCAGAAAGACCATGGAGTTGGAATTGCATCACTAATGACCACTCCCGTCTTTGACCGTGTGTTCCAGAAACTCTTGTCAAGAGCTTCCTTACATACACATTTTAGCCCCTGACAGGTCACAAGGACTCCATGAATTTTTTCCATTTTGCAGATAAACAAACTGAGGCTTAGGGGTTAAATAGTTTGCCCAATGTCATACAGCTGCAGCAGAAGCTCTCAGAACCTGCTTTTGATTCTAGCAGCTTTTCATACTGCCTACCTCGTGACCTTCTCTGATCTGGTATAATATGCTGGGACTTCGAAGCTATTTCTCTGCTCTTACCCTGTTTCAGAATGAACATAGACTCCCCAGACATGACATCTAGCTCTCCACACCCTGTTCTTTTGGGGTTTTATGGTGGCTTCACTACTGGGTCATGGCTGATCCATTTACCACCTAACCCCACTCACTTCTCCTGAAACTTCCAGCCCCCTAACCCTGCCTCTGGGTCCCCTGGCAACCAGTCCCCCTTCCTCAGGTGCAATCTTCAAGCTGTCTCATTAACCTAACAAAAGACAACTTCATCACCCTGATCACTTAGGAAATGCCAAAGGTTTTAGGGGCTCTGTGCCAGATCCAGGGAGGGAGACCGAGTACCTGCTTCTTCTTATAAATCACAGATCCACAGCACTTCTCGAACCTTAGCAGGCACCAGGATCACCCAGGTTCGGATTTGGTCAGACTGAGTGGGGCCTGAGAGTCTGCCTTTCTAGAAGTTTCGCCAGCCCTGAGGCCTAACAAATTCAGATGAATTTTGTGTGAGCGGAGACCGGTCATCAGCATTTAAAAAATTTTTTTTTTCAGTGAGTAGCCCAAGCCCAGAATCTACCCCCCGGAGGGGTTGCCTGCTCTCTCTCCACATCAGAATTCGTTCTCAGATAAGTTTTGTTTCCAGGTCAAAATCTGGAGCCTCCTGAATCAGGAGGATTTTTCTGGGTACCCTGTCTTTTTTTTTTTCTCCCCATTTTAATTATTTGAGATAGAGCAAGAGTGAGAGAGAAAGAATGAGAGCAGAAGCAGGGGGTAGACAGAGGAAGAAGCAGGCTCTCCAATGAGCAGGGAACCCAACATGGGGCTTGATCCCAGGACCCCGAGATCACGACCTGAGACGAACACATAACAGTTAACCAACCGAGCCACCCAGGTGCCCCCGTCTTGTCTTCTTTAAACAACCCTCCGACCCCTCACGGATGCTTCTCCCACCTCTGACTTGTTCATCCGGTAAGGCTGGATGTCCTTGGGCAAATCTGTCTACCACTCTGGACCTCAGTCTCTTCATCATTAAGAGAGAATTGAACCAAATGCTTGTGAAGATGTAGGATTGCCCAAGGCATGCTTAGTTGTACCAGACTGGGGGTGTCATTCTTCTCGGAGGCTGTCTGTGATTGATGGGGTCTTGGGAAGAGTGTATGGGGGGTTGTTTGGGCTGTTGGGTGGGCGGGAGGGCAGTGTGGAGGAGGAAGCAGAGGCTGTTTGCTGGCCCTCCTTCCTGATGGGGATGATTCACCCCATCCCACAGCCAGCGTGGAGGTGGACCATGTAGGACCTCGGTCTCCAACCACTTCCCAGCCAATCATTTGGCCTCAAGGAATATCTTCGTGGAGTATTACCACCAGAAATACCTGCCATCCTCTCAGCTGTTTTCCAAGGTGGTTTCAGCATGTGGCGTCTGCAAAGCAACTTCTGTCCTCGTTTCTCCATCCGGGAGCGGCGCTGGCCGCACCAATCCCTCCTCTTGCAGCCAGCCAGCCTGCGGATAGATGCGACTGCGTGGCTTTCCGGGGAATTCATTCAGTATCTTTCATGTCAGTGATATCTGTGAGGAACAGGGAACTGTTTTCCCATCTCATTCACATAATAGATAAGATGAGAAATTAGCTGCTGGATGAGCAACTTGGGGGCTGTTCATTTTGTCACAATAAATAAGACTTCTGCTGCTGCGAGTGTGCGCCTGGCTGCGCGTGCACACGCCGCACGTTCTCACGTGGGAGCTCTCCAGCTTCACCCCTGCAGATGTTTCCTTTCTTGTGCTTTTCCCTCCGACCCTGCTGAAGATTTTCTCAGCCTGAACGCATCCGCGTCGGCGGGGTTCTGCAGCCACTTTCTGCTTCGCTGCCGGGCAAGCACAGGGACCCGCTCTCCCACGCCCCCTTCCCCACACCCCCATCCTGCCGTGAGCTAAGCCCTGTGCCCCAGGTGTGGCCCAGATACCAGCCGCTTCTGCTGGTGCAGCCAGCTCCTCCCTGGCCTGAGTCAGAGTCGGCATTTCACCAAGATTCCAGGTGACTCATGCCTCTGCACATTCGCATTTGAAGAGCGCAGGTCGCAGGTCGCAAATGCCTGACGTGGGGAGTCCTCGGGACAGGGCATCTCTTCCCACATTCAGGGCTGCTGGGGTGGGATCTAAGGATCAGGTCACTGCTCTGGGCGTTCACCTGCCAGTGACCACATGGGGTTGCGGGGTGGCTGAGGGGGCAGGTGTGCACGGCACTGTTAGCAGCACCACGTTCACAAATGCCCCGACGTGCTAGGAGGGGAAGCACCCTGAGAGCGATGTGCCTTCGGGTTTGACTTGTCCTTGACGCCTTCTTGGGTTTTTGCTTTAATGCTGTTAGAAACGGTTGGGGGTGGGGTGAGTGGGAAGGATGTGGGGACAATGAGAGGAACCGGGACTCACGGTGACACTGGAGTTCGAGGGGAGAGTTCCCTGCTGCTTGTGTATGAGACACAGACGTCCTATGAGTTGGCCTGGACCGTCTGGACAAAGCACCACCTGCCAGCCTGGAGGCTTAAATAGCAGAAATGTGTTGTCCCGCTCTTCAGGAGGCTGGAAGTCCAAGATGAAGGTGTTGGCAGGGTTGGTTCCTTTGGAGATTCTGAGGGAGAATCTGTCCCATGCCTCTCTTCCAGGTTCTGGTGCTTTGTCGGCCATCGGGACATCTGTCTTTCGGCATGCTGGCTGCCCACGTATTTACATGATGTTCTCCCTGCCCACAGGCATTTGCATCTGAATTTCCCCTTTATAAAAGGACACTGGTCATAGAGGACCAGAACCCACCCACATTTTAACTTGACACCCACCTCTGTGAAGATCCTGTTTCCAAATAAGGTCACCTTCCGAGGTGCTGGGGGGAAGGATTCAGTCCTTAACACACCTGAATCTCAGGAAGGTATAGAAATTGCACCGGGCATTGCTGGGAAGAGGGGGAACTTTTCTTGCTCACTCCTCCCCTCCTTTTGGAAGCTTGTGGCCGGAGAAGAAAGTGGGCGCGGTCAAGAGGGCAGCCGGGGCAGGGCAGCTGGCCAGACGAGTGTCACCGGAGCTCGGCTTTCTGTGGTTGTTGTTGTTGTTTAATGTTTAGAAAACTAAAGAAAGGGAAATCAATTATGGGGCCTACCTGAATTTTATTTCCTCACCAAAAACCAAATTACTCAGCAAACTTATCGCGTGCTGTTGCAGGCTTTGGTATTAAAGAAAACAATCAGGCGGGCAGGATTAATCTCTGACAGCTGCCTTATCTTTACCTTGCACCTTTGTTATTTTCTGATGAGCTTCTCCTTTTTTGCTGCCGCGTTGTACCATACCTCACTGGTTCCTTTCATTTTATCATCAGGCAAGAGCGGAGGACCTTTCAGTTTATTAAAAAACCTTTATTTGTGAAGAACAAAGAGGGGGGAAAAGGCAAACAATGAGGTCAGACAATCTCCTTCCTGCCAGGAGTCACTCACCTGTTATTTAGAGCGTTATCAGTTAGGGGAGACTTGCATCGTGGAAAATGAGGCTCTGACAAGCTATTCGGTCACACACACACACACACACACACACACACACACACACGTGCGCGCGTGCGCACACACGCACACCCCAAATCTGACTGACGAACATCAACCTCCACAAAAGGTCCTTGACTAGCCACGCTGCAATATTTTCTTTTGTTTCTAAGCTTCTGGGAAAGGGAAAAAAAAAAAAAAAAAGCCTACCAAGCCTGCCCCTCTCGGTACCACCCACCCCTCCTCACTTTCTCCATCAGTGCAGCTGAGCCTTCTTGCAAAGGATAAAGCCCTGGCTATTTTGGTGGCCAACTCCGTCTGGCGGGAGCTGGGAACCACTGGGCTGGCTGTTCTGGGAGCTGGCCTATCTCTTCTGAGTCTTACTTGTGCCTGTTAATTTGGGGATCAATGGGAAAGGCAGCCGTTTTGGGCACACGCTGATTTCTGTTTGGAAGGGTGGTTGCCTGCGTGGGGTGGTCAGACGGCCGCACCTGGTGCTTCGACATGGCTTTGGCTTTGTTAATTGGACAGAACACGCAGATTCCCTGCAGATTCCCATGCCTCCATTTCTTCCTGTCTAAAATGGAGGAGCTTCCATAAGATGAAGTTAGGACTCCTGCGCTTTCTAATTCTCAGCATCCTTGACCCATCTTGCAGCACAACTCCTTCCAGATATGGGCAGGTTTAACTTTGACCACTGTATTTGCCACTAATTAGTAGCGTGGCCTTGAGCAAGCTACTTCACCCTCTCCAAGGGTCGGACGAGATGCTCTCTGTGGTCTCACGTGGGTCTTGGATCTATGAAGTATTGATCTCTTGTTCTACATCACAAAGAGCAAAAGCAAAGAAGCTCCAGACTCAGGTTACACTTGCTGCTTCTGTCCCCCATCCTGGTAGGCAAGGTGCAGTCATGCTTTTTTGTTTGTTTTTTGCTGTGTAACAGATAATCACAAACTTAGTTCCCACTGATCAGAAACCCATTGATCCATTACCTAGGTCTTTCACCCAGGGTCTCAGAGGCTAAATCAAAGTATCAGCAGGGGCTGGGTTCTCACCCAGGGCTCAGGTTCTCCTTTTCCAAGCTCACAGGCCTTTCGCAGAATGCATTTAAGCCTGAGGTCTTGGTTTTCTTGCTGGCTTTCCACAGGGGAATGCTGTCTGATCCCAAGGGATGCCCGCAGTTCCTTGTCATGTGGCCCCTCTCAGCAGTTCACAACGTGGTGTTCACCTTCTTCCAGGCCAGCAGGAGAATGTCTCTTTGATGCTTCTTCTTTTAAGTGATCCTCTGATTAGGCCAGGCCCACCCAGGATTGTCCTCCTTTTGTATGGGGATGATGTGCCATCGTATTCCCAGATCCCACCCAGACTCAAGGTGAGGGGATTATCCAGGGTATGCACAGCAGGAGGTGGGCATCTTGGGGCCCATCTCACAGTCTCACCTACCATGCCATGTGTCCACATTCATTACTAACTTTCTTCTAGGGTACATTCCTCCTATTAGCAGTCTAAGAATTTTTCTCCTTGTGGTTTGGCACTGTGGGCAAATCCATTTTGGGTAAAGGAAGAATCCTTAGTTTGCTCACACCACTGACAAAATGGGAAATAAGTGTTATAGTTTGCCTACCAGCTACTTGGAAAGATCTTGAGGGTATTACCATCCTTTAGGGCAAGGGTAGGAATGGCTGTCAGTTGGATAGAAGAAGGCACACCACCAGGCCTACCCAGAGATGCTGGGGATCCCAACCCATGTTGGTAATCTGCTTCTCTGCACATCACAAGTCTTACTCAGTCAGTGAACTTTACCCATATTGCTGCCTCAATTTTTTCTGTCATTTCCTGTCTGATTGATCTCAATTTAGAAGCCCCAATTGGGTCTTTTAGTTTTTTGACCTTGTTTCCTGTTATTTTGCCCCTATTTCACTCCAGACCCTAATCTCTGAGATTCTGACCTCCCCAGCAACTTTACCCAGATTCTGGATTTCTCCCCTTTAGTATTTGGTTCTGTCTTTGAGTCTGAGCTGGACCTGGATGGTTGTATAATTAGCTTTAGCAACTCAGTGAGAGGAGCCCACTTCTTTCCCCTAACAAGGATACTTGTGGGCCTGTGTGACCCTCTGCATGACCATATTGGGCTCTGACATGCTTCCTGATCCCCTGTCTCCTCTTCCCTTTTCCCTCTCCCTCTGAGGTTCTGAAGAATCTTTAGGAATTGAGTTTTGAAAAGGCATGGAAAGATGCCAACTTCTCAGCCTAACGGGCTTCTGTAAGCTCTGTGGACTTGCTCACGGCCTCTGGGTCAAGATCAAGAGCTATGTCCTTTCTCTGGGGACACTATCCTGGCCTTACTGAGAGGATGGGACTCCAGATCTAACGACAGAGGTCTTTTCCAGCCTCAAGAGAGTCAACCACTCTCTTCTATCTCTATCTTTAGCTTTCTCTATCTTTATACACACATACAACACACACACAGAGAAACACACAATCAAAACTAGCGAGATGCTACTTCATTCCCACTAGCATGGTAATTATTAAAATCAAAAACAAAAATCAAAAAGAGAAAAATGACCAGTGTTGTTGAGGACGTGGAGAAAGTGGACCTCCTATGCCTTGCCAGGGTAAATGTAAATGGTGCTGCTGCTATGGTAAGTAGCATGGAGCCTCCTTGAAAAGTTAAACATAGAATTCCCATATGATCCAGCAATTCCACTTCTGGGTATAGACCCAAAGGAATTGAAAGCAGGGACTCAAATAGACACTTACACGCCAATGTTTATAGCAGCTTTATTCACAATAGCCAAAAGATGGAAACAAATTAACTGTCTATGGACAGATGAGTGGATAAGCAAAATATGATAATATATATATGTACCCATATATATATATACACATATACACACACACACACACACACACACACAATGGGATATTATTCAGCCTTCAAAAGGAAGGAAATGCTGACACCTGCCACAACATAAATGAAGCCTGAGGGCATTGTATCCAGTGAAATAAGCCAGGTATGGAAGGCTGAATATTGTATGATTTCACCTCTATGAGGTACCAGGAGTGGTTAACCTCATACAGAAACAGAAGGTGAAATGGTGGTTTTGGGGGTTAGGGGAACGGAGGGGGCAGTTACTGTTTAATGGGTGTGGAGTTTCTATTTGGGAACACACAAAAGTTCTGGTGATGAATGGTAGTGACGACTACAACATTGTCAATGTATGTAATGCCAGTGAACGGCACATACACAAATGATTAGAATGGTAGATTTTCATGTTCTGTATGTTTTACTACAATAAATGTAAGCAACACAATAACACACAGGTATGTTACTGGGTGTGTTTTGAATGCTTAGGATATGCAGATTAGGTAGTACTTTACAGCGATATAGACCCTTCTAGAAACACACCCTGTAAAAAGGAGAGAAGTTGGAGGTGGTGGGGGGATCATCAAAGTGTGTAAGTTCTTTCCAGCAAAGTGGCACCATACACGGTTGAATGTATTTCATATTTAATATTCAAATGCAAGAGCAGCGTGCTAAATGAGAGCACGATATCCTGTGTTTTTATAATCAATTTTCCAAACATGGGGAAAGTTTACTTTTAATGCCAAGCATTGCCCAAACTCTTCTTCTATTACAGAAGATGCTTAAAGGGATATAAAGATGACACTGAAAGGAAAGATCTAATAAATTGGCCTCAAGTCAGAGAAGAAGGGGCTGAGGCCAGCCATGCTGTGTCAATGAAAGGATCCTGGCCTGGACATAGATGTAGGCTTTGGTCATACATTCACCACTTTTATGACTTTTTAACAAGTCATTTAACTTTGGGGGCCTCGGATATTTTATATACATAAAATAAGAGGGTTTGTACTAGAGTTATTCATTCATTCTACATGCATTAACTGAGCACCTATTTGGAGTTTACAGGGGAGTGACAGGAAGCCCGGGTCCTTACCACATTGTAGCTCATACTCTCCTCTTCTTCCCTCATCCCCACGACCACTTCCCAGTCCCTGCTGCATCATTTTTGCAGGTTCCAGCTGACTTCCCTTATGCTGCTTGTCCCTTTTCACTTGCAAACCAGCTCCCTAGGGCTGGTTTTCACCCCCCACTAGACAATGAGGCCCAGAATGGCAAGGGGACATATCTTGTATCCTCCTCGCACCCTTTCTAGTGTCTAACAGTAGACATCATGCAACATCTATGCTCAAAAAAATGCTTCCATGTCTTATTTTTCTAATTATGAGAGCAATTCAATGATGAGTTGAGAAACTGGATAACAGGAAAAGTGAGTCCCGTGAAGAGGCTGTTGCCAGAGTCTGGAAGAAATGATGAGCCTCTGTGAAGGCAGTGATAGTGGGGCAAGGGTAACCTGGGACCATGGATGACATTTATCAGATGGTCCTGGCCTACTTGGAGTTTTGGGTCCTTGGACTGCCAGGTCAGGACTCAGCAGGCCAGTGCCAGGCTGTGGGGAGCATGCAGGCTGGCGGGTGGGGCCCATGGGGCAGAAATACAGAGGCAGGTGGCATGTGGAAGTGTGGGCAGGTGGTGGGCGTGGCTGGGGAAGAGGCAGGGCTCGGTGGGTGGAGCAGAGCCCAGGAAGAGCAGGGAGGGCGGGAGTTAGCTCCCTGGGGAACCAGCAGCAGCTGGGAGGGCCACCTGGGAAGGGCCTGGGGGAGGGAGGCACCCATGAGCTAGGGAGAATAGAATATGGGGCAAATTTTTAGGGCAGAGACCCAGACATGGAGATGTCAGATAAGAAGTTGGGCAAAGGGTGGAGACTTAATTATAGGCAAAAAGCAGAGGCATTCGTGAAACAGGATTTAATGTTTATTTAGTCCTTCCCTCATTCCAAGCATTTCCAAGCTGGACCTGTATGTGCCAGATATGTCACTAGACCAGAAGGATGGGGAAAGGTAATCAGACAAGCAGGATCCCTGACTTCACAGAGCCCCCCACATTCTAGCAGGAAGAGGCAGATGACAGGCAAGGAAAGACACCCATGACTTGGAAACTCTCCAATGTATCAAACATCTAATTGTACACCTGAAATGTATATGACTTCTTGTTGTGAATCATACCCCAACAAAAAAGGAAGAAGGAAAATATCAGACAGAGGTGAGTGTTATTAAGGAGGTAACACTGGATAATAAGAGAAACCATCGAGGTGGCCCAGGAAGGCCTGGCCAGAGAAGTCCCTTCTGTGTTGTGAGTAGAAGGATGGGATGTGGCCATCTGTGTGAAGGTCTGAGGTCCTGGCGGAGGAAACAACAAGGTCCAGTGAGAAATCGGCAGGAGACAGGTGTGGGAGGAGGGCTGCGGCAGGGATGTGTGTTCCCAGATGAGGCTGAAGAAGGCGACAAGAGCCAGACCTCACAGAGCCTGTGGGATGTGACAAGGGATTTGAATTTTATTCTAAGAAAAATGGAAAGTCTTGGAAGATTTTAGGAAGGAGGATGTCTTCTGGTATACTGAGAATGGTTCTAAGGGAATGGAAATTTATTTCTCACCATTCTGGAGGCTAGAAATCTAAGATCTGTGTGTGGTCATGGTTGGGCTCTGGTGAGGACCCCTCTTAACTTGCTTATAGATGGGTACCCTCCTCCTGTGTCCTCCTGCTGGTTCTGGGAGAGCCCTGGTCTCTTCTCTTCTTCTTATAAGGACACCAATCTCATCATGGGGCCCTACCTTCATGACCTCATCTAAATCTCATTATATCCCGAAGGGCCTACCTCTAAATCCCATCCCATTGGGGATTAGGGCTTCAACATATGCATCTGGGGTGGGGGAGAGGGGGACACAAATATTTGCTCCATAACAAGGGGTGACTTGGCACTTGGGAACTACCCATTGGCTGCTCAATGTGGATGTGTATGTGTGGGGGGGCTAGAGAGGGCATTCCTATGCTAAAGGTCTGAGATGCTAAGTTACTTAAGCTTTTACAATAAATTCCTTTTACGAAGGACAGGAAACTATTCTAGAGTCTGGGTCTTGGCAAATTAGAACTGGAAACAGGTAGGGTCCATTGTGGTTACAGGTAGCAGACGGGTCCTTATAGAGAGTGACTGTAAGACCTGTGCTTGTATGGGTGTGTATGTGTGCAGGGGTTGGGGGGTTCAGAAAGGGAGGGCAAAGAAGGAACGGAGGGAGAGAAAATCACAAGCTGACTTCCAGATCCTGTCATTGAAATTATAGTCATCATAGCAGAGGTACAGGGCAATTTCAAAATCTCCACAGTTTCCATAGACCCTAAATGAAACATAACATGTACAGAAAAATGCACACGTCTTATATGAGAACAGTGCTCTGAGTTTTCACAGGGGGAGCACACCTGGGTAACCAGGACTCAGATCAGTAAACAGAACCTTCCCAGTGCCCTTTATTCTCCCTCTGGTCACGGCCCCTCCCCCAAGAGTCACCACTGCCCTCACTTCCGACAGCCTAGATTAGCCTGTGTGTGTACTTAAAATAAATGGAATCGCTGATGCTATTTTAAAGTTGTTTCCAAAGCTATTTTGAAGCTTTTTCCAAAAGGACACATGAACTTGGAAAGAGAGAAAGCAGGAGGTACATTAAGACATGCTGGTGAACTAGTTCATCCCAAGGGCTCCTAGTTTCAAAATGTCTTTTAATTAAGGGAGTAGCCTGCCATGTGATCTCTGACTCCTGAAGCACGTTCTGCCTTTATAAATCTCATCCTGGGTCCACCTCTATTGAAAATCTGTCTGTTCTGCTGTAAGGAGAAGTAGAACGTGTCCGGGGTCTCCAAATGCTGACCAAGTAGACCGGTCCCCTTGTGGGTATGGTACTGCCGAATTTCACACTCTTGTCTTCACAAAGCAAAGTGAAAGAAAATTATAAAGTTGATAAAAACCAACTACTTTTTATTTCACACACGCCTTATTTAATCTTCACAAGATTTTGAAATAGACGTTATTATTATAATTTGAGGGTGAGAAAACCAAAATTCAGAAAGGTTACTTATCTTTGCTTGAGCTGGCATCTCTGGGAAATATCTGCTTTCGATGCCATAGTCCTGCTTTCAACTCCAATTCCCTTGGGCCACATCACCCTCCAGTGACGCCACTTCTTCCACTTCCTGTTATCAACCATGATTTTCAAAATATAGCAAATAATAATATATGTTTCATTCATTCAACAATTGTGCAATTCCTCTTCTTGAGGCTCTTCTGTGTTCTGGACAGTCTCTCATGTACTGGGGAAAAAATACTGAACAAATACAGACCTGATTTCTCTCCTTGTGAAACTTAGAATTTAGTGGGGGATACATATAAATAGTATGACTACACAAACAATTGTAAAGTAGCAACTGTGAAAAGTGCAAAGAAGGTGAGAGGGAGATATGGGTGCCAGGAGAAGCTATATCTTTTCTCTTCCTTTCCATCCCCAAGCCCTGCAGACATATGAACACACACACATACACACACACACACAATTTCTTTCACAACAGAAACATCAGAGAAAACTTCCTAGAGAATACATGCTTTTGAGTTGAGTCTCAGGGATGAGTAGCTGTTAGGGTAACAAGGGAGAGGAAAGTACATTTCAGATAAAGTGAAGAGCATGTGCAAAGGCCCTGAGGTAGGAGGGAGCATTGTATGCCTGAGGGGGTGAAAGAAGCACAGTGTAGCTAGAGTGTGTTGAGGAAGGCAGGGCACACTGGGAAATGTAAGAGAGAGACAAACAGGAACCAGACCTCCCAGAGCTTTGTAAGTCTGGAAGAGAACCTGAAGCATATTTCACAGTGAGTGTTTACAGGGTAGCAAGGAAAATGGAACACAAACTTTCAGCTTCCTTTATCATCTCTCCTGTTCTAGAGAATGCTTTGCTGCTAAGTGTAAAGTCCCTTGGAATTAACATTATTTGTTTCCTTTAGGGAAATATGTTCATCCCCCAAGTGCTCTACAGAACCAAATTAAAAATAAGCATCTAAACCAAGTTAGGCTGCCTAGAAACACTGATAATATGAGCCAAATTGAAACCAAGTTGACATGCTGAGTTCATGTCAGGTTAACATCGCTGTGAACCTACTGATAATTTACCACATTCATTTTTTTTTTTAAGCTGGTCCTGTCTGTTAATCAAGGAGGCTTGTGTTACTTGCATTACACAGTGAGAGAGGCAGCATTACCACCCCCAGTGGACCCAGGGTACTTGAAGGTGGACCATAGCATTTCAAACCACAGCATTTCAGAGTTCATTTTTACTGCTATCGTACCATATTTTTGCTTTCCTTGTACAGAGCAGGCAGCAGCCCCACAATTATAGTCCTATATTAATAGATCTTGGCCTGTGGCTATCAGACTTCCAGGAATGATGGGAATGACTGCAAGTGAAATCTGAGACTCCATATACATATCATGTGTTTTGCATAGACGGATACAATACAGGGAAGGTATACACTGGGCATGGGTGCTTTTGTGGTTATGCAAATGTGTTGTATCCTTTTTTTCGTATTTTATCTTAATAGAGAGCAAAAGTAGAGCCACTCTGCCTGAGGTGGTCCTCACAGGTTGTTGACCTTTAGAAGAAGGTCCTATACTCGGCACGTATGTGAAGTTCTTGCCTGATTAAGGAATTGGCGTATTCAGATTGCATATTTCATGAGTGTCTAGATTATTTATCATCTTCATGAAAGCTCAGGGATGCTGGTGTGAGGGACCAGCAAACTAATTTTGGGTATTGCCATGATGGTCAGTGGTAGATGCAGAATGGTCATTTCTAGAGATCTGGGAAGGAGGATCCTTACACCACCCCGTCATTGCTAAGACTGACCTCCGGAAGCTATGTTTTGAAAGTACCTATGTCTGTGACTGTTTCCTTTTTTTTTTTTTTTTTAAGATTTTTATTTATTTATTTGACAGAGAGAGACCACAAGTAGACAGAGAGGCAGGCAGAGAGAGAGAGAGGGAAGCAGGATCCCTGCTGAGCAGAGAGCCCGATGTGGGACTCGATCCCAGGACCCTAAGATCATGACCTGAGCTGAAG
>NW_019154177.1:8267708-8312845 GCF_002288905.1 Enhydra lutris kenyoni
TTAAGATTTTTATTTATTTATTTGACAGAGAGAGACCACAAGTAGACAGAGAGGCAGGCAGAGAGAGAGAGGGAAGCAGGATCCCTGCTGAGCAGAGAGCCCGATGTGGGACTCGATCCCAGGACCCTAAGATCATGACCTGAGCTGAAGGCAGCGGCTTAACCCACTGAGCCACCCAGGCGCCCCGACTTTCCTTTTGAGTGTGAATGCACATGTGTGTATGTACAGGGTAGGCTGGGAGGTTGAAATTGGGCACCTTCACAAGTACACCCAAGGGTAGATTGAAATCAGCTTCTACACTAATTTTCTGCCAAAAACCTCCAGTATCTCTAGTGGGCCACTAAGGATCTGTGTGAATTTGTCTTCCACTAGGGTTGGGTAGCAATGGACAGCTTGTGGTACCGGTGGGTCCCCGACCTCAAGCTGGAAAAGGTTTCCCAACCCCCCTTTTTAAAGTTTTTATTTAAATTCCAGTTAGTTAACATACAACGTAATATTAGTTTCAGGTGTACAATATAGTGACTCAACACTCCCCTACATCACCTGGTGCTCATCACAGGTGCCCTCCTTAATCCCCATCACCTATTTCCTCCATTTGGTAGCCATTCCTTCTGGTAGCCATCAGTGTGTTCTCTAGAGTCTCTAAGAGTCTATTTCTTGGTTTGGCTCCCTTCCTTCCCCCGCTATGTTTGTTTCGTTTCTTAAATTCCACATATGAGTGGAATTATATGGTATTTGTCTTTCTCTGACTGACTCAGCTTGGCATAATACTCTCTAGCTCCATCCACATCATGTAAATGGAAAGATTTCTTTCTTTTCTGTGGCTGATATTCCACTGTATATATATACCTCACCTTCTTTATCCATTCATCAGGACGTTTGGTTTTTTCCCCATGATTTGGCTATTGTAAATCATGCTTCTATAAACATTGGGGTGCATATATCCCTTTGAATGGGTATTTTTGTATCCTTGGGGTAAATACCAGTAATGCAATTGCTAGATCATAGGGTAGCTCTATTTTTAACTTTTTGAGGAACTTCCATACTGTTCTCCACACCAGCTGCACCAGTTTGTACCAGTTTGCATTCCCACCAACAACGCACGAGGATTCCCCTTCTCCGCATCCTCACCAATACCTGTCGTTTCCTGACTTGTTAATTTTAGCCATTCTGACTGGTGGGAGGTGATATCTCACTGTGGTTTTGATTTGTATTTCCCTGATGATGAATGATGTTGAGCACTTTTTCATGTGTCTGTTGGCCATCTGGATGTCTTCTTTGGAGAAATGTCTGTTCATAAATCCTGCCCATTTTTTTAACTGGATTATTTGGGTTTGGGGCATTGAGTTTTATAAGTTCTTTATGTATTTTGGATACTAATCCTTTATCAGATATCTCCTTTGCAAATATCTTCTCCCATTTCCTAGGTTGCCTTTTAATTTTGTTGATAATTTCCTTTACTGTGCAGAAGCTTTTTAGCTTGATGTCGTCCCAATAGTTTATTTTGCTTCTGTTTTCCTTGCCTAAGGAGCCATGTCTAGCTCAGTCAGTAGAGCATACGACTCTTGATCTCAGGGTTGTGAGTTTAAGCCCCATGGGGGGCCTACATAAAAAAATAATAAAGTCCCCCCCCTTCATTCTGGAAATGTGTTTCTAGTGGCCAGCTCTCTAATTATGTATACTTTACATAAATCATTGCCCTTTGTAAGCAGGCCTGAATTTTTTTCCCACCCTCCTTGCTTGGCCAAACAGAATCCAGGTAGTCTCATTTTCAAGAGACAAATGAGGATCCCAGGGCCATAAGTACACTGCCTTCTGCTCAGGAAGTCCCCACACCATGGTGAACTCCTTAACAGAGGAGGGGGCAAGGAGAAGCTAATATTTGAGGGTCCTATACGGCTTGGCTTTTTCTGGGCTTATTCTCCCATAATTCCTGCATCCCAACAAAGGTATTAGCTTCTCATTTTACAGTTGAAGAGACCGAGGCTCGGAAAGGCTACATAACTTGTTCAAAGTTACAAACCCAAAGGAAGAGGAGGGGTCTGAACCCATGTCTGCCCATCCCAGTCTGAGCTGTTTCCCGAACACCTGCTACCCCTCAGTTATAGTCAAGCAGTGGAAAATCTGCCTCCACGGGAAATCTGCCCCACCTGGGGGTTCCCCTGTGTCAGGAGGGCAGGGGCTAGGTCCTTGAGTGCGTGGTTGCTGGGTAACAGAGGGTGAGGGGCGAGGCAGAGACAGTCTCAAAAGCCCCACTGTGACGTGTTAGGTTAGGCACAAGAACAGGTTGGGACAAACCTCAAAATGTCTCTCCCAGCAAAACCTGCCTGCCCCATCAGCCAGAGCATGGCATTAAAACCCTGGCTGGGTCACTAGTAGCGAAATTAATTTCAATTCCCATTAATTTTAATATGTGTGTACATATGTCACCCAGTCCTCTTTCCCCTTCGGTGATTTTCAAAACTCTGTCATAAAAACAAACAAAAACAAAGAAGGACAAGCCCAAACAGGTTGAGAATCACCGGGGTACTGATGAAATTAGGTTTTCTTATTGGCAATCTTAATGCCTCCTGCTTTAGCATAGGTTTATTTCTTCCCCCTCCCTCACCCCCCTTTTTTCCCTTTCTGTTTTGCAGTCCAAGGAAATGGAGACTCATCTCCTTGGGTACCTGAAGACTATTATTATGTGCTTCCCCGCCCTTCTTCCCTGGATCCAATAATCCACTAAGTCCTTCCTGCAAGGGCCGGTGTTCGCCACTCCCATCAACAGGAGGGAAGTTCTGATTAAATCGTAAATCTTCTGGCAGATGACCGTCTGCAGACACTTGGCCACCACGCTGCGGCTGGCTCTTTCTCATTTGTGCTTTTTCTCGCTGCCATTTTTCCGAAGGGCCTTTTCCTGACCGCCTCCATAATTTCTTCCCAAACACTTGTAGAAGTTCGGAGGAGGACAGAGAAATCCTCTGCAGGGATGTTGCTCGTTTCTGGGCTTGAGCTTGATACTAACAAGGTCTCGGAGGGCAAGGAAGGTAAATAGCCTAGAAGCACGCTGGTTTTGTGGGGAGGGCCGCAAGAAGGCAGCGGGGGCCACCGGCTTCTTGAGGTCTGAGATGATTCACAGAACGCCCCCATCACGGTGGCACGGTGACAGTTACCCCAGGTGAAGCTTGGCCACATACTCATTTTCATCGAGGCAGGTATTGCATTATACTGAAACTAGTAACGTGAGGATTCTGATTTCAGTTGGGGTTTCGCATGATGAATAAAGATTGTCACACGTCACACGTGTCACTGGTTAGCTGGCTGTGTGACTGGCTGTATGTCACTGCTTTGAGCTTGTTTTTTCTTCCGTAACATGGAGATAAACATACCTGCCTCGGGGGCTTATGAGTATGAGATGAGGTGACACAGTTACTGACCTGCTAGTGGGGTGACTGTGGTCTCCAAACACTGAATGGGGGCTGGGGCTTGTGCACTGAGTCTCGCCCTCGCTCCCAGAGCCGTACCCGGAGGGTAGCATCTAGCAGGTACCTGGTCTGAAGCAGGTGTTTCCCAGGTGCTTCTAAAAATAGGCATGACCATTTTAAATTTTAACCAGTAATAAACCGCTTAAGATGGAAATGGACAAGGATTCCCAAAGTACCTCTGTTGTAAAAAAAAAAAAAAGTTGTAAATCTGATCATAGCATAGTATTCAGTGTTATTCTTTTTGGGGGCTGACTGAAAGGTTATAAATGGTTCTCATCTTTCCTTTTCAGTATTTTCACGAGCACAATTTCATTCTGGAGGCTCTTGGAAAATATTTAGCTTTGATTAAAGCAAAACCATTAAACGCACACACACACATGTGCAGGGCACCCCTCCCCCATCCATTTACCAACAGGAAAAATACAAATCCCTGTGATAATGACAAGATGTTTCTGCCTGCAGCAAGGGATAGCTTATCCAGCGTCTGCCTGGTTCTCTCTCAGAGTTGAAATCCTCAACCATCTGTGTGTATCAGTGAAACAAATGTCCGGTGCATTTCATGTTCTAACTGGATGATGTACTAACAGGCCTAATGAAGGATGCTCGGGGCTTGAAAGGGCCGGGGCACTGCTGGTCCTGCCGCCCACCGGGCCCTTTGTGCTCTATAGAGTTGTCTCTCTCGTCGGAGCCAGGAACCAGACAGCTGCAAAACAGGTATTTCATTTCCTCGATGATCTATTTCACACCTCTTGGAGGGCTTGGTTGGGGCGCCCATGCTCTCTCCCGGTCCTGTTCCACCCGTGACTCTCAGAGGGCAGCTTGGAATATTTTGTTCACACTTGCTTTGTGTGATGGGCAGAATTTTCATCCTGTGAACGTAGCCTCAAACCTGCTATCAGAGTGTCTGCTTTCTGTTTTCTGAATCTTATTTTTGGGGGTGGTTGTCTGAAAAGGCTCTATTTTTGTAATATGCACCTTTGTTCATTTTAGATCATTCCACTTTCTTTCTTGGAGGCAGACCCTAGCTCTCCTAATAAATGTGACCTTGATTTGGAGAAATATTTTAGCTTTTGACACCGAAGAAAAATTTTTAGGTCAAACTGTCTCTCTCATGAGGTGTAGAGATGGGTGAACATTCTTGTGCATTTCTTCTAAAAATATAAGCTGTCTCAACTAATAATCTCAGAAAGTCCATACCATGTGCACATTCTATACCCTGCATGCATGCCCTGTAGATTTATAAGAGCATTATGGGAAAGGGAAAGTGGTAGATAGTTTTTTTCCCTCATTTTAAAACTTTAATAAAGTAAATAAATGAATGAATAATGAATATGCCATTTGTTTCTGTTCAAAAATTAATGAATTGTTTTAGTGACAATTTCTAAATGTATATATGTGATAAATGGACTTTATAAATATTGCATCAATATATTATGAGCTGGATTTCTATAAATATCAGGACATGGCTCTTATCACATTTTTTTTTTTTTTACAAACTTTGAAAGAAGACCAGAAACACAGAAAAGCAGTGTGATTTAATAATTTTACTTCTACTTGATATTTATGGGCATGCTCTTATCAGATAAATTCCAAGCCCAGAAGATGGGTCCTACTGACGTTGTACTCCATTCTCTTGTGTGACTGTCAGACTATAACACAAACCAGGGCAGGTGAATCCAGGTGAATCCTCTCCTTCCACCAAAAAGGAGCAAAAGAAGATGAATTCAGCTTGTCCTTTTCTCTAGGCAACCCCACTCATCCCACCCTCCAGCCCGACCACTTTTTCTGGGGTACTAAGGTAGCACCAGCAACATTTCACTTTACTGTTTTCTCTGTTTCCTCACTCAGGGGCTCCTTGGCAGTGGGGGCCCTGTCTCAGTGATCTTTGTGCCACCAGCACTAACATGGTACCCGGCACTAGCCAGAACTAGCACTGAATCATAAATCACAGTTTGTTGAATGAATGCATTCCATTGTATGCATTTCTCTCCAGAGAAACAGAACCAACAGATAGAGAGGGAGAGAGGGAAGAGAAGAGAGAGAGAGAAAGAGAGATGGAAAGAGGGAGATATGGGGAGCGAAAGAGATTGAGAGATAGAGATGTTTATTTATTTATTTATTTTTTAAGATTTTATTTGACAGAGAGAGAGAGAGAAATCACAAGTAGGCAGAGAGGCAGGCAGAGAGAGAGAGAGAGAGGGAAGCAGGCTCCCTGCTGAGCAGAGAGCCCGATGTGGGGCTCGATCCCAGGACCCTGAGATCATGACCTGAGCTGAAGGCAGAGGCTTTAACCCACTGAGCCACCCAGGTACCCCAGAGATGTTTATTTTAAGGAATTGGCTGATGTGATTGTGGAGACTTGGTAAGTCTGAAATCTGATGGAGGCCACCAGGCTGAAGATTCAGGAAAGAGCTTCAGTTAGTGTCCAAAGGCAGTCTGTTGGCAGAATTAGCCTTGCTTAAGGGAGTTTAGTCTTTTGTTCTAGCCAGGACTTCAACTGATTGGATGAGGCCCACCTTATTATGGAGAGCAATCTGCTCTATTCAAAGTCCACTGATGTAAATGTGAATCTCATACAAATACAGAAACATCCGGAGTAATATTTGATAAACTCTCTTGGCACCATAGCCCACCCAAGTTGACACACATAATTAGTCATCACACATGATTTAGCTGTAGTTTAATAGGCAATGACTGATTATGTTCTAGGCAACTCTGAAGACATTGCTGTCATTGAGGAAATATTTATCTAGCTTTAAGATATTTTACCTAGACAAATAGTCTAAGAAAAATAACATGAGAGTGGCAAATTTTAGTATCAGAAAAATAATTAGTTCCTTTTCTGTTTCAGCTCTAATTTCAAAAATGACATGTTATGTAAAATTAGGATTTATACCAGGAGCAGGGAATTATTTCTGTGTATATGGTTTCAGACCCACAGAAGAAAAAGCCTATATGGGTATAAAGTAGAGAAACAACTTGATTTGATGTTGTAAATTAATTTTTCACATGGAATACATGTGTATAGTTTGATGATCAAATACCATCAAGAATTCAGCAGAAACTCTCATACATTCTTCTCCCCACATCTACTGAGTTTTCCATCCTCCCCACTAGAGTAAGCTTTTCAAATTAGTTTTTAAGATATACTTCTAGATTTCTTGATGTAATTATAAGGAAATAGAAATGCAAATGTATGCTTTTATTTTTCAGCTTTGAAAACTTATTTTTTTAAATTTAAGGATAATAATGTGGTCATATATTAAGAAAGTTAAAATTTATTTTTACATTTTAGTTGCCTAAAAAGCTCAAGAATGGGTGGAGGAAGAAAGAGAGTTTGTTCAGAATGTTCAAACTTTAAACATGAAAATATGGATTTTCTTGTGTATAAACTCCAGTTTGTTAAAGTTCTCATTACAAAACCATTTATTGCATTTCTGATAGGAACTTGCAAACATTTGTTTTTGTATTTTCGTGTAAGATTTCATATAAGTAGAAAGAAAAGGAAAAAAAAACACTTAGTGATAAAAGATGTGAAAGCCATTTTGTTCATGTTCATGCTATCATGATTGAACACATCTACAGAATTAACTGATCGATACCTACTATTTGCAAAGGATAACATTCTTGAATGACTCAGTAGGAGGGTCGTTTTTACCAAAAAAATTTATCTTAACTAGGTAAATATCAAGGAAATCCAGATTATGGGTTAATGTCTCATCCAGATAAGAATTTATCCTCTGGATTCACTATTTGAGAAATAAAATGTTTTCTAGAAATCATGCCTGTGAAAAGAGAGTAGCATTTATTTGCCTACGTGACCAGCCAAAAAATAATATTACTTGGTCATACAGCACAATCATTATCAAAAAACATTTTTCATATGACTACATGGAGAGGTAGCTTTTGGCTATACAGGGTAGACGTGTCCCATTCTGGGCCCAAAGCTCTAGCTCGTGGGAAAGGAGGAAGGAAGAAGAAGGTGTGGGATTTCATGGCATATTACCTGTGTGACTTGGAGACATGGAGGCAATGGGGAATCCAAGGTCTCTCAATGGATTGTAGATGAGGGTCCTGTGGTGCCTCCTTGGTTGGGGAAGTTGGCAAGTTAGCAATCAGAGCATTCTATATAGATTTGTAGGCTGGGGATATAGAGTAGTGGGGTCTTTGGAATCTGGCTGACTTAGATGTGAATCCTTTTCTATGATTTACTCACTGTTTGTCCTTGGACACTGAATTTGCACCTTGGGTTTCTTTGCTGAAAAGCAGACATAATAATAGTGCTTACTTCATAGGGGTGTTATGAGAATAAGTAAAATAATAAATAATAAGTATAATGCATGTAACATGTGAGAATAAGTAAAATGACACATGCAACACCTTTAAATGGTGCCTGACCCAAGGCACCTGGTCGGTGCTCAGTAAATAACACTAGTAACTCATGACATATGTCACAGGTGCAGGGAAAAAGCTGGACAAGCAATAGGTTGGCTGCAGCCCATGGGGACAGGTGGAAGAGCCGGGGTCGGGGGATGGAGATTCCAGGTCTGATGGAAATAAAGAAAATGATCAACTCCACGTAAAAACTGTGGGAGAGGCAGGGTGATGAAGAGGTATAGATTCTGGAGCCCTATTGCCTGAGTTCAAGCCCCAGTTCTACTGCCTAACAGATGCGTGGCCGAGACAAGTCACGTCACCTCCCTGCACTGCAAATTCTACTAACCTCATTGACTTCTTGTCTCCTGGGTGTGTGTATTTAGAGCAGTGCCTGGCAGTATATAAGTGTGAATTGTTACTGTTGCTATTTTTATTGGAGTGTGTGCTATTTCTGCCTCTCATAAAGGTACAGAGCATAAATCGGACCTGCGGAGGTGACTCCACAGCCCACATCTACTCAGAATGGCTCTCATTGTGTGAGGGATACTGATCCTTTTCTATAAAATAGCTCAGGTCAACATTTTCAGCCTCATCACGGATGGACAACTGGGAATAGTGGAGAAAAATAATTGACAGGTTAGAGCTAGAAGTGAGGTTCATGCTTGTTCAGTCTGTTGGCATTGGCTCAAAGAATCCCAATTAGACAGATAAATGACCCGTCTAAGGTTTACTTCTTTTGAGTAAAGCCGAAGTAAATCCCACCTGCTCACACCCACCACTCCCTGCCAAACAGTGGGACAGTGCATGCTGGGGGCAGTATCTCAGGACACAAACTAACAGTTGTGATAATAACCAGTGTTTGTTCTGTGCTTCCCGCTTGCTGGGCACCAGGCAAGTTGTCTTATTTGTATTAGTTCATCTACTTCGTAAATCTTTATTAGTTGCTATTACTGCATTTTAAATGTAAAGACAAGGACCCAAGAGAGTGAATAAGAATTCCAGAGTAATTCAACGAATGGCTAAACTTGAATCTGATGCCAGTTCTGTGTGATTCCAGAGCCCATGCTTTGAATCACAGTTCTCTATCATGCATCTGTCTGAAAACAACTAGGTGACAGTCCCTTGTTTTATAAGTGAAGACATGGCCCAGATTGAATGGCTTGACAAAGGTGCTTTCTGAGTTCCCTACTGGTGGAGCCCAAACAGCAGGGACTTCCTTATCATTTGTCACCTTACAAGACTCCCCAAAACTTACCTACACCAGGGAACTGGCCTGACATCTAACTTGCTCTGTCTCCTTCACCTGACTGAATGCCCACAGCACTCCATTAGCTGTGTGGTCTGGACCATATCCCCATGCATTTGCATGTTCTCTAATTTTTCCAATAAATATAAAGACCAAAGATTATATTTACACTAAGATGCAAAATTTTGCAAAATGAATGATTTTCAGTCCAGGAATTTTCATGATGAGCTCTGTGGGACCCTGGATTTTATATCTTACTCTATTAACATGGTATATCTTTCTAGCTAAGGCCCTGATGTGGGGAGATGCTTCACCCTCAGTTTAACAGAAGCAGAAGGTAGCAAGAAATGCCATTTCAGAATGCTAATTACATATTGTGTGTACTCAAGACAATTATGGAGAAGATGATGAGGACACACTAGGCTTAATGTATATTTAAAAAATTCAAATCACTTACAGTCATCAAAACACTGTGTTATTGGCATGAGAAAAAGACAAACAGATCAGTGGCACAGAGTAAAGACAAGGGCTACTTAAGTATGTGACAGCAGTGGTATTTCAGTTTAGCCACAAAAAGATGGTGCTGGCAAAATTGTTATCTATCAAGAAAAAGAGAAAGTTGGACCCCTCCCTCACATCATATAGAAAAAAAAAATCCACATTAAAAAAAAAGAGTAAGCATTTCAGTATACAAAAATAACGATTTTTAGAAGAAAATACAAAATAGTATTAGGTAACCTCAGGTGAGAGACCTTTAAAAAAAAAAAGATTTATTTATTTATTTTTAGAGGGAGAGGGTAGGGGGCACAGGGAAAGAGGGAGAGGGAGAGAATCTCAAGCAGGCTCCCTGCTGAGTGCAGAGCCCCATGTAGGGTTCAATCCCAGGACATAGGGATCATGATCTGAGCTGAAACCAAGAGTTGGATGCTTAAGTGACAGCACCACCCAGCTGTCCCAAGAAAGAGACCTTTTAAGTGAGAAAACAGTCTTAAAAACTATAAAAGAAAAGCATGTATGAGACTACATTAACTTACAAGACAAAAAAAGGTGCCTAATAACATATTTTGTTGTGGAAAATATGGCTGCAGGTCAACATCCATAGCATATAAGTGCTCATATTGCCTTGTAAAAAAATTAACATCTCAATAAAAAAATGAACAAGGGGCATGAGCAGGCAACTTACAGAAGAGAAAATCCAAATGGCTAACAAATCTGTGAAAAGGCGAGGAATTTTCCTATTAATCAAGAAAATACAAATCAGCGTGGCAGTGTAATGAAAGGCGAATTCACCCAAAAGACAAGCAAATAAATAACAAGTAGACATGAGGCAACCGTCAACTGTATGCACTCGAAAGACTAAGGGGCAAAACCGGTTTACCTACGGGCTGTATACACGAGACTCCCTTCAGAAAGATGGCGCCTGGTGCTGGGAAGCCTTCACATACACAGGACTTCTAGACATCCTACTGTGGCTCAAAATTTCTCTTCTTTTTATCCTGTTTCTCTCAGTGCTCGGCACAGGGCTGTGCACAGGTGATCTCAGTCAATGGACGCTCTCATGGCAGAGGACCAGCACGCAAAGCAGGAAAGCTGAATGCAGATGAGGGGGATCCCTATGTGGCCTCGTCCTCCCTTGGCTGGGGCTCCGCTCACAAACAGAGCCTGCTGGGTTTTCTGCCGGGGGCACCAGAAAGGGACAGAGGAGAGGCCATTCCTGGACACCCTCTCAATAGGTGTATTGAGTCTTTGGACAAAAAGTGAATTTGGAGCTGGCAAATGCCATGTCCAGTGGCCTGAACAGAATGAAAGGGGGTGACCGGGCAGCATTTTTTCAGTCTGTGCTTTTGCCACAGGATGCAACAGCTTTGGATTTGTTTCCAGGATGGGGAATCCTCAAGTGTTGGCATGCCTTTTATGTGCACTGTGGGATTCAGCCCCGGGCCGGAGATGGAGGGTTGATGAAAATGACTATTGGCTGAGGCAAACACCCTTTCTGCAAAGAAGGCAGAACTGTATGGGGATCCTCTGCCTATGGCAACAAGGTTGGAGCCCAAACCTTCTGTTTCTATAGCATCGCCCCTGCACAGGCCCCCTCATCTTCGCTGTCCTCCCCCTCCCCCATCCCTCCTTTGTGCAGTGCTCTGAGCTCATTTGCTTGGATTCTCCCCATTGCAGACTTCAGTTCAGCCATCACACTGAATATCGCCTGAAGAGTGGGGAAGGAAAAGTGTTTTCTACAAAGAAAAATAGAACAGCAGAAAAAGCATGATGTGGAGGGCTTGGGGATTCCTTTACAGAGTGACTGTACTGAGGGGCTAGGGGTCAACGAAGCACTTCTCTTCTTGTATGGTTCAGTCTTAAGTCCTTTCACTTGTGTTCAGGTCCATTTACCCCCTGCTGTTTGTGAAGGGTCACCCCCTCTTAGGAACCTGCTCTCATGGCCAAACTGAATGAACGTGCTGGTGTCATCCCTTCCAGAAGTTATCAGAACACACATACAACACCCAGCCAAGTGTACCCACACATGCTGGCTCATGCTCACATATAAATGTATACAACACACATACATGCAGTAACAATATTGATTATTGTCAGTGTTTCGGATGATCTTTTAAAAATTTTCAGTTCTAACTTCCCATGCGTGGCTTTTGAATTGACTGCACAAATCTACAAAACCACCAGCACTCCGAGGTGGCTCCCCAGAAGCCACAGGTGTTGGCAAGCCCACACGCCCTTCAAAGGCTCTAAAGGAGAGCCCTTTCTTTCCTTTGCAAGCTTCTGGTAGCTCCAGGCCTTCCTTGGTTTGTAGCTGTATCATTCCCATCTCTGTCTCTGTCTTCTTCTCTTTTGGTCTGTGTCTTCTCTTCTGTCTTATATAAGGCACTTGTTACTGCATTTAGGGCCACCTGGTTAATTCAGGAAAATCCAGACTTGAGGTCTTTAGCTTGAGGAAAACCCCCTTTTCCCAATAAGGTCTGACTCATAGGTTTTGGGGCTTAGGACTTGGACATGTCTTTTTGGGGACCACCATTAAACCTGGCTCAATGTTCAAAAGCAAGATAAGGAATTCTCCTGTTCAAAACCCAGCCCTGGCTTACCATTGTGCTTAAAATAACACGTTCCTTGGCTAATAAGGAATAAGACCTTGCTTAATAAGACCTTGCCCAGTCTGGCTTTCTCCATCACTGTTCAGTATCATCCACTGCATTCCAGTTCCACAGGCCTTCCTTTGATTTCTTGAGCACACTAAGCACTATCCTTCTTCCGGCTTTTTATGGCCCACATTCTGCCTGTGCCTGGGAACTCTTCGTTGTGGGCTTTTTATGGCCCACATTCTGACCTGTGCCTTGCTCTTCATTGGGTTGCCTCCATTTCCTCTTCATATGTCAGCCTAAATGTCATCTTATGGAACCAGTAGGTTTTAACATTATCCTTTATAGTGACAAGTCCTTGCTTATCTCTTGGTCATTATTTGCAATGATTCATGTATTAGTTTTTTGTCCAGGTGCCCTAGGAGCTCTGTCCTGGACTTTGTCCACCTTAATCATTGTTTTAGTGACCAAATCTTGCCCATAGGGAACAATAAATATATGTTGAATGGATCTATGAATGCATGATGAATGAATGAATGATGCTCTTCGTCTGGGAGGTGCTCTGAGAACACTCAGAATGGGGCTGGTGCTTCACGCACACGCGAACTGTGTCGAAGGCTTGGCTCCTTAACCGAACAGCCATTTCTTATGACACAGACCGGCGAGGCTACAGTAGAAGATGAGCGGGCTGTTGAGGGATTTCTGCCGGGGTAATGGGTTGGTATTAGGTTGGAAGGAACCTCTCCGACAATGATGGGTTTGTACTCAGGAGTCCAACTCTTCAACACTTCCTGCCATCCTTCCTGGGAAATAAGAAGTGGGCGGTTTCTGTCTTCGGAGGCTACCGAGAAGACATTGCTTTCAGCCTCCGAGGAAAGCATTCCACTTCCTGGGTCAGAATATTCACAGGTGACAGAATATGAAATGGATGTTTTCTGCTGCCTTAGACTTTTGCCTGACACCCCGAAGCTGAGAGCAGTAGGCGTTTCACAGGCCAGCAGCCGGGAGGCTGCCAGGATCCCCTTCTGGGGGCTGTGAAGGGTTTCCAGGCTCATCCTTTAAAACCACACCCCCCACCCCATGTAGCCTATTTAGGCAAAATCCTAGAATTCATTGAAGAAGGGAATTAGGAATAATGAGGTAGCAGCCGAGTGGAGAGTGTTGGGGCCTGGAGGGAGGGGTTCCAGGGCAAATCCTCATGAAAGTCAGGGCTGCTGGCCACAAGAGCAAGGGAGGATGAAGGAGTGCAGGTGTGGGGGCGGGGTGAGGCTGGGCTGGCAGGGGGAGGGGTGGCCTGGGCTTGAGGGAGCATTAGCATTCTGGCGTCAGAAAGTGACTCCTAACTATTAAAATGGGACTCGCTCTAAGTAGGAAAGAAAGCTAAGGGACCTACAGTCTGAGATGATGTCAAGGAGAGAGAAGGGGTTATTTGAAGGGGTATGTTTCAAAGCTGTGATCGGGGAAGAAAATAAAAGCCATCTCCTGTTGATTCTTAATGGATTTTGTTCTGTTCATTAAACCAGTCAGCTTATTATCAGAGTTAGTCTATTCAACGTAAACCATAGGAATAAGGATGTTTTATTTCTTAAAAAAATTTGTATATACAATGATTAACCTTTGGTGAGTATTGACATCAGGCCCTGTACTAAGTGTTTTTATACTCTGTGTGTGTGTTTGTGAATGTGTGTGCTTGTGTATACAGACACACATAGGAGTCCTCATAAATTCTCATGACAAGCTAATGAAGTAGGGACTGCTGTTATCAACTCATTGTAAATGAATTAATGGAGGCATAATAGATAAAATAATTTATCCAAGATCACCCAGCTAGTAAGCTGCAAAACCAGAGTTTGAACTTCCGTCTGTCTTACGACAGAACACCAAGATTTTAACCACTCTGCTCTGCTGTTATTATTTAAACATGTACGCACGTACACCGTTTTCTTGAAAGGGAGAATGAAGGTGGGAAGATATTTTGGATCCTTTAAAAATAGGCAGAACTTGTCATTGGTTTCTATGCAAAATGCCTGGAAAGATGACCCTGCCTTGCCTCTTGATTTCTTATAGTCTAACTCTGAAAGTAAAACCCAGGCATGGCGCACTGCCCTCCCTGAGGACCACTTATGATTTTAGGGTCCCAACACAAGCTAGGACCTGAGGGTACAGGGTGGGACGATTTCTGGGGACTGGCCAAGAGGTGAGTTTGGTTTTGCTTATATTTGTGAAAAAGCCAGAGGGACTCTATCCCATCCTATGTGTCAGGGGCCATCCGGGTCACCTAGACGTTAAAGAGCCAGGGGGAAGCAGAACAAAGGGGTGGTCAGGGGAGGTGGAGGGGTCTGTAGGAAAACTAGATGGTGGCGAGGGCATTGTGGTTGAAGGATCTGCCACATTCTAGAAGTATGACCTTAGGCAACTCATTTCTCTTCACTGGGCCATAGTTTCCTTATCTGGAAAAGGAAGCAGTTGGGTCATATGGTGCCCAAGGCCCTTCTTCAGTGCTCAGTTTTAGAAATCGATGATTCTATGAGATAGTGAAGAATGGTTAAGGCCAAGAAGGAGGCAGAGAATAAAGAAGACATGTAAAGCAAAGAGGAGCTAATAAAAGAAAAGTTAGTTATTGACTTTTTTGCCCCATTGCCGTTCCTTCCTATAGAAACAACCTCCCAGGAAGAAAAAAAAAAAAAGAGGTAGATTTAGAAAACTTGTAGCAATAGATGGTTGAGCAAAGACTCTTAAAATGATCCTGCCATTGAACAACAAGATTCGTGATATCCGGAAGCTCTCGCACTTGTCGCATCTTCAAGGAGACCCAGCGTGCTTGGAAAACTGCCTGATAAATATGCCACAGTCCCCTGCCCAGGTTCAAGCACATCCCCGGTCACGTCAGCACTTTGATGCTTCCTGGGGCCCTTCTCGTGCTCATTAGCATTTTCAGAAGGTTATTCGACTCAAATCTATTAGTGAGATTCGCCCTCCCCCACACCCCCGAGTTGTGAGGGGCTGGAACGAGAAGAGACAGGGCAATGAACTTGGAGGAGACTCGCCCCCAGCCCCACATTCTTCTGGTAAATGGACAAGTCTGTGTCTTTCATGGCGAAAGAATGGGTCATGACCCCTTCAGACACTGTCTCCGCCGGGGCAGAGTGCAAGGCTGCAGAGGAGGGGGGCACTCGTTTGGAAAGACCCTTGCTGCTGACTCCATCCCTGTCCTTGAAGAGACTTTTTTGCTTCTCTAGACACTTGCCCGCACCCTGGTGGCTTGACCCCAGGGACTCCCATCTCGATTTGAGACCAGCTCTCTGGCTGTCACATTCACTTCAACGTAGCCCCTCCTTTCCTGAGAATGACCTAGAGGTGACCCTCTGAAGGAGACAGCGTGTCTGTGGTATTTGGCAGAACTGATAACTATAGTCTTTTTTTTTTTTTTTTTCAAGAGCAGCCAGGAGAGATGGTGCACTTGGGTGCCCGTGTCTGGCTATCCTGGAGACACTGAACTGAAAACACTGGTTTAGCAAACAGTAGCTCAGAGCCGAACAAAGCTTCCATGCTGTCTGAGACGAAAGGCAGCAGGAAGTCAGAGGCTTTAAGTTGGGAGTGAATGTGAGTTGATGGAAATCTTGAGTTCCTTTTGGACTACCAATAAGCGATTTGAAAATAGAGACAGAATTTTTTTTTTGAAATCTGCTTAAAGTAACCCTGAGGAGGAAAGTAGCCTGAGTTTGGGTCTTTAATGGAGGTATCAGGAGGAAATTAAGCAGTCATTGTCTCATGTTTTGGACAACCCTGGAAAAGATATTGATTCTCTCTATAGGCTAATGCGTGCTTATCAGGATGAACTCATTTATACCTTCTGCAAGCAAGTTGTCTCCTTTTATATGTAAAATGACCAGAACGGGGCTTTAGGATAAGGAATCTGGTGCTGTCCCACAGGTTGGTTTCGGAAGGGAAGACGTGGCAAGAGGAGGTCATTAGGGGGACTTTGTGATGATTTTAATATTAAGAGGAGAGCCCAGGCCCCCGGGGGCATCAGGCCTGAAGAAGAATTTGCTATAGAATGGCTTTCAGAAAAGTTTCTGAACGAAAAAGTCAAAATAAGCAAAATGTAGGAAAGTTGTTTTTTGTTTTTTGTTTTTTGGCTACTTCGGCATGTGGGGACAGGACATGTCTGACCGCAGTGACCAGTGACCATGGGACGGAGTATGGTGGACAAGTTTGCCAGGACTGCTCTAACAAAATACCTTAGATTAGGTGGTTTAAATTATGGGACTAATTGTCCTGCTGTTCTGGAGGCTGGAAGTCCAAGACAGAGGGTTCAGCAGGGTTGGTTTTCTCTGAGGCCTCTCCTTCACTTGTGAATGCCAGCCTTCTCCCTGTGTCCTACATGGTCATCCCTCTGAGTCTTTCTGAGTCCTAATGTCTTCTTATAAGGACACTAGTTAGGTTAGATGAGGTCCATTCCCATGAGCTCATTTCAACTTCATTGTCTCTTTAAAGGCCCTATCTGCAAATACAAGTACATTCTGAGATACGGGGGGTTAAGACTGCAAGCTATGAGTTTTGGGGGGACACCATTCAGCCTATAGTGGGTGACGTTCTGGGAAAAGCTGTGAAGAAGGAAGCAGGTCACCTAAGTTTACTCCTAGCCTTGTCGCTAGCTCTGTCCCTCATTTCGGCCTTCGATCTCTCAGCTTCTGCTGTTTCTTGACCTCTTCTGCCCCACGCTGAGTCAAAGAATATCAGCTTCACCAGTGAGCTATTTTATATTAAGCTTATGCATTCCAGACATCTCCAATGTCTGGAAAGTTCTGCGGTCATCCTTTGGTATCCAGAAAAGATGGTCTGAGTCCTCATCTTACATGTTACTACAAGTAATCTCTGCTACTCGTTGAATTGTCTGACGGACTTCGTTTTCCCAGGCCCTCCGGGCTGCCCCTGGTCATGACTTTCAGCTTCTGAGATGTTCTCTTCCCAGACTAGTCCTTTTTCTCAGAAACATCCTACAAGGACTTGAGACCGAATTTTACTGGAGGTTTTTAGGGCAAGGGTAGGCATGCAAGCGTGGCAATATTACAGTGCCCTGTGAGGAAAATCTTCAGACTGAATCGTGGACTTCTCTACTTTAGGTTTCTGCGGCCATTCCTTATTTCAGGGTGTTCGTTGCTGGGCCACCATCTGCCATGTTGGCCCCTGCTTTCTGGCCATGATTCAGACCTTCCTTCTATTTTCCTCCTTCCTGGGTCCCCTCACATACCCCATCCCACTGTCTCAAGCTGCCAGTGATCAACTCGTAAAATCCCATTATTTTCTTACCCAGAATTGTAGCTCATCTCAGTTTTTGCTTTCTTTTGAGTTGGACTCTAGAAGGAGTTGTAGGTGGGGTGGGGCTCACGTTCCTCCACCAAAGACCCATCGAGATGTAGTCCCAGTAGGGTCATCTCCTCTGCAGTGAATCATGCCTCCAGTGTGTTAAAGCGGCTGCCTCTCTGTTTAAAATCACATTCTTGTCTCGTTCTCCCATCTACCCCTTTGACTATGCTCTCTATGACAGCCTTAGGCACCCCTCTTTCATCAGTGATGTAGGTGCATTGATGTTAGAACAGCTTGGAGTACATTTGGGTATTTTTGTGTAGGGTGAATATCCATGGTAAGAAAAAGGGAGACACACTTTTCTCGTCCTGGTTCCATAGTACTGATGATTGTTTCAAGTAAAAAAGTGTTCTAGAGTCATTTATTTGATTCCCTCTCCGTCAAGAAGTAAATGGGTCAAACAAGAAGGAGCCCATGTCATATCTCTTATTGGTGGAAGGTGCCAGTCCTTTTTTCTGTTAGGTCTTTAAAACAACAACAGCAAACCAGCCCTGAATCGCCTGAAAACTGTGAACAGCTGTGCTAATGTTTCAGGGTCTTCCTCTTACCCAGCCTTCTGGAAGTCAGTGCTTTGTATCTCAGCAGACCTCGGGGCCTCTGAGGAGCTTCATGGTGAGAGCGCGGACTCAGGAGACAGGAGGTTTGGGTTTCCGCACTTGGTCTGTGACTTGTAGGTTACGTGACCCTGGACAGTCACAGAAGCTCTCCTAAACTAGTTCCCTTATCTATAATATAGGGAGGAATCCCACTCCCTTGCTCACAGGATTGAGTGAGATCCTAGAAGCACTTTTTTTTTTGGCTGGAAAAACTGGAAGCTGAGTGTCTGAGCTGGGTAGCTGCTGTGACATCAGACATGTTCGGGCACGTCTGGAAGTTTAATTGGCATGTTGGCCAGGTTCAGGCTCGCCTGACCCACTCAGGGGAGACGCAATGACTGATTTTATTGAATCTGAGTATTGGCCCCCAAGAGTAGCACCTGGCACGGTGTCTGAGTGGGAGCTAGCTGGAGCACAGGTGTTCATGCCGAGTCCAGGAACGCTGGTTGGAAGGGAGAGGGGATGACGTGCACAGGTGAGAAAGCATGCCTCCATATTGTCTCCCTGCCTCACACAATTCGAGCCATGTTCCTTGAGAGAGGAAACAGGTGCGAGGAGTGGGCCAAGGGAAAGAGGCTTATCCCTGGAGATGCCTTCAAGCACTGAGATAGAGAGCAGTTCCCTGTGGGACCTGGTGACTCTGGGGAGCACTAAAGCTGGTTCAGTAGAATAAAGCTAGCTCCAGGGGCATGAGGGGACTTAGGTTTAGTGGGACCTGAGGTTGTGAAACGTTGGGCATTCTCTTTAAGAAAAGAATACACAATTACCAATGTAAAATTGAGCAGGAACTATTTCTTTAGAAAGATAAAGTAAACCATAATAACGTACGTTTTTAAAAAGCTGACAAATAGTACAAAGCCTGGGAAAATAACAATATATATTTTTTTCTAGTCGTCTGACACATCTCTTTAATACCTTTCCTCTTACTTTCTTTGGTGACACATTTTGATCATTACTTCATACGACAACGATTTTGACTATCACTTTCTATTAGAGAGAATGAAAACATAATTTGGTCTTTCCTCCAGGAGGGGTAATCAAAATTAATTCTCAATTATTGATTGTTAGGAGGAATAAAAGAACGAAGACAATGCAAATGATGTACTCTTTGTGAGATTCCTACAGCTTGAGCTCAACAAACACAAGAATCCTGAAGGATCCCATTTTGAGTGAATCCTATAATAAAAAGAAAAAAAATACATGGCAACATTTATAATTATATATACCAACAAAAGACAGTCTCTGTTTTGACTAGGTGTTGATGAGAACCAAATGTCTGCTTACATGTTTACATGTCTACAACTACAAGGAAGTCCCACAGAGAAGCTTCTGTCAGGTGCATTTCAAACCTTGCTCTTTCTACTGTGTGTCCCTGTGGTGCCGGGTCTCATGAGATCTGTGCATGTTGAGTTAGAGCTTTTGGTCCTGCTCCTTCATGTTTGGATACCAGGTGAGTTGGCGCAAGGGTAGTAGAAAAATCCCTGGAAAGTCACTACTATACTGTATAGCTGGCAACAATATAAATATACCTGGAATTGATTTCGAACCAGATAAATAGATCCCATTAATTCCAAAATACACTTCCCTTAACCAGATTCTAAAAATGTCCCTGGCCACTCCGATGCCACTGGAGACAAAGTGAAGTATAATGGAGGGCAAATCAAAGAGGAAAGGGAATGCGGCCTTTAGCCACTTGTAGCTAAAACATTTCCTTCTGCAAACTCTAGAAAAGAAATATATGACCACATGAACTCATTGCCAGAGACTTCTCCAGGTTCATAGATAGGGACCATGGAAGTGAGGGGATCTCAAAACTGAAGCTCCATTACCTTTTGAGGAAGTATGTCTCTGGCTGAAACAGATAACGTCCTGAATTTCAGTGGCTTTACACAATAGTGTGTTGACATAAAGACCAGTTGGTGGGTGGTGGTCGTGGACATGAGTAGCCTGGTGTATGTGGAGGGGCAGGGGTAGGGAATCCCTTCTCCAGGCAGTCATTCCTGGGACCCAGGATGACAGAGGCTCTAGCATCTTCAACATGTGCCTTCCAACATTGCTTTAGGCACTGCAGCTAGCCAGAGGGAGGAGATAGAGACAGAGAGCGAGCAAGGGAGCATACAGAACATTTCATGGGCCAAGTCAGGAAGTGGGGTACATCACTTCTTCCCTTGGTGTTTGGCTGGAACTTACTCAGCTCCATACCACTGCAAGAGGGGCTGGGAAATGTGGTATAGCTGTGTACCGAGGGGAAAGAAGAGGTAGGTTTTGGTGAATGACAGTAGTCTTTGACCTACGAGGGGATAGGACTTTCCCTCACTTGGGATTCGAGTGATACAAGTATGGCAAGAAACGTGACTAGAGCCACAAGAGGCAATGAAAAGCCATCAAGAGCTCCTGGATGACCCTCCCAGTGTCCTCTTGAACCAGGGAAACTTTCAGGGCTGCAGTAGGAGAGATGTGTCATGAAAGCTCACAGAAACTATTGTTTTGCCATTGATATTGTCACTTCCTTTGTATCCAGAAAACCTGCCTGGAAACCAGCCTAAGGGATGATGATAATGCTGACTGTGAGTTAATAGAGATTTTCAGGGATGAGTTTGGGAAGTCATATCACTAAATTTTACCCAGTGCCATTCACCCAAGGGTTCCCAATGACTGTTCTTATCAGACTGTGAGCTCCAGGCATGAATGTGTCTCACTTACTTTCGGGTCCCAGTGTCTAGCAGGGGGCTCTATTGGATTGTGGAAGAGATTTTGCTTTACTCTCCTAAATATATAATCATTGTATAAGCACTACACATATTTTGATAAACACTGATGTTCAGAGCCTTGGCAGAATAGATAGTAATGCCCAAGGTCAACATATTATGTTCACTTTGATCCATAATTCCCAGATATTTCATAATTAATTGAACTTGGAGTCGTGCTTTGAGGTTGATTCTTTCTATAAGACCTTTTCTACAACAATTAAAAAAATAAGGCTTAGGTATAAAATTTTTTTTTGTCTTTCTTGGAATACAGAAATTCCCTCAATCAGTTAGAAAAGGCAAGTTCTTCCTTTCTTCTGGCACATAGAAAATCTTCCCTTAAAGCCTTTCTCTCCCCATAAGTTAAAAACCCATTAATAAATTAGGCTTAGCTGGGTACATTCATTGATATTTGATCCTTGGAACCTCTCAAGGAAAATCAATGTGTGGCTTTTCAGTTAACTAACATAGTGTTAATAGAATGTATAATGCCAGCGTCGCTGGAATGCTCAGACTTCGTGTTCTGTTCAGCCCGAGTGAGCAGAAAGGGTTGATCAATACTTTTCAGAAGAGAGCATATCTGGACTCCTCAAGAGAAGACAAGCACAGGACTTTTCTGTGAAAACTGTACCTGTCTGCCTGTTCCTGTGCGATTGCCTGGTGGGGATTGCTACGGCAGGAAGACAGGCTAGAATAAAGCTAAAAGTGGGAAGAATTCAAATTCTGTTCATGTAAGGGCAATTAGAGGCAGCCGTGGAACCTGACCCGAATAGCAGATTCAAATTCAACCCTCTGAGACGTGGAGCTTGAAAAGGCACAGGATGAGGAAGTGTGGGCTGTTAGCTCAACTACTTCCAGGGTTTCTATGGTTAAGGGTGTAGCCATGAAACAGTCTCCTCCCTTCCTTGCTCCCCTCAGAATCTTTAATTGTGGTAAAAGACACACAACAGAGTTTACTATTTTAACCATTCAGTAGTACGAAGTATATTCTCATAATCAGGTATCCATTACCGCCATCCACCTCCAGAACTCTGTCTTGCAAAACTGGGATTCTCAAACAGTACCTATCCTCTCCATTCCCTTTCTCCACTGGCCCCTGGCCGCCATCTTCCTCCTTTCTGTCTCTATGCACTTGACTGCTCTCAGTGCCTCATGTAAGTAGACTCTTAACAGCATTTGCACTTTTGGGAGTAGTTCATTTCACTCAGCAGAATGTCCTCAGGGTTCATCCATGTTGTCAGAATTTCCATCCTTTTTAAGGCTAAAAAACACTCTGTTATATGGACACACTGTATTTTGTTTATCTAGTCAATGGACACTTGGATTGATTCTACTTTTCGGCTATCATGAATAATGCTGCTATGAACATGGTTGTACAAATATTTCTTTGAGTCTCTGTTTTCATCTCTTTGGGGTATACATCTAGAAGTGGAATTGCTGAATCATATGGTAATTTTAGTTTTAATTTTTCAGCAACTGCCATACTATTTTCCATAGTAGCTGCACCGCGGTGCGCACATGTTCCAATTTCTTCACATCCCTCCAACCCTTGTTCCCTTGTTCTTCCTTCCCTATTCTTTTTTTCTCTCTCTCTCCCTCTCTTTTTTCTTTCTCTTTCTCCCTTCACTGCTTCCTTCCTTCCTTTCCCTCTTACTTCCCATCCTTCCTTCCTTCCTTCCTTCCTTTCCCTCTTACTTTCCTTCCTTCCTTCCTTCCTTCCTTCCTTCTTTCTTTTCTTCTCTTACTTCCTTCATATAGTAACCATCCTAATACGTGTGAGGTGGATATCATGCTGTGGTTTTGATTTGCATTTCTCTGTGGATCATTGACGCTGAGTACCTTTCAGTATGCCTGTCAGCCATTTGTATGTCTTCTTTGAAGTAAACCTATCCAAACTTTTTGCCCAGTGTTAAGTCAGGTTGTTTGTGTTTGGGTTGGTAAGTCCTTCCCCGCTACTTCCGATGTGGCACTCTGGATGACTCTGGTTCTCTTTACCCAATCTTGTTCAAGCCAGTCTCAGTATGTTTTGGAGCAGTGACTTTCCAGTCACGACCCCCTCTGCCCTCAGGAGCTGATAGGGGCTTAGGAGACAGCTGGGAGAAGGGAGACCAGGAGTGGTGGTCAAGAGGGGATATGCTAAGATATACCCCTACCTCAGGCAAGGGAACTTCATTTTTCCCTGGTTTATCTATCAGAACTTCCATCTAAGATGGCATTTAATGTTTCCCTGATGGAAAAAAAAATTTCCAAAACAGTTGTCATAGGGATAAGGTTGGCCTCAATTACCTTCCTTTGCTGCAGTCTGTTTGCAACAAGCCCAGCTGCGATGTGCTTTGAGTTGATTTCTCTGAAGGGAGTCTAGGCGAAGCATTGTTCATTTCTCTTCCACGGATAATTGAGGGATGTCCGGTATGTACCAGACCCTGTCCTGATCTTACCGAATTGCTCACCGATAAACAGAATGCCTCATCTGGGTTGGGATCTGCCACCTTAGAAATAACCAGGTGAATGGGGCTCAGGGCTAGAAGGTGATCCTAGCCTCATGTGCCTGACCTGGATCTGACCAGGCCCAGTTCTCTGGGGGCTCTCTACTCCATTCCCAACTCCTAAGTTCACCGGGGCACTCAGCGAGGGAAGGGTAAAGGCTCAGCCCAGACACTGCCTGCTGACCACTTTCTCTCTCCTTTCCCTGTCCCCCAGACCCTTCCTCTCTCCCACGCCCCACAGCTTCCCTTCTCCCCTCGTCTCCAAATCTCACCCACCATCTGCCGTGACTAGTGTTCTCATTCACCTTCTCCTGCTTATCTCCTCTTAGGCAGAAAAGTGCTTCGGAGGCTGACAGCCTAATCTCTCCGCTGATCCCATGTTTCTGAATTCATCATCCCGCCCCTCAGGCTGCTGCCCTGCACGGCTGCCCAGCTGAGCAGGAGGAGGGAAGAGGAGGCTGGAACAGACCAGAAAAGGAACAAAAGAAAAGCAAAGGAAAAAGAAAAAGTGGAGGAGTCATCCAGGCACAGGGAATGAGGCTGTGGGTACCCCCAGACCACCCTTGAGGGTCAGAGAGAGGCTGAAGGAAAGGTTGTCTGTCCCTTCTGTTTCCAGAAGCAAAATTGCCCCTGCTTTCTCATCCCTAAAATCTACCCCTTTCTGGTCACACACCTTCAGCAAGGTCACTGGCAGAGTGGGTTTTCTGTATTGCTATCCGGATATTAGCTGTAAATTTTTCCTTTTTCTGTTATATATATTTTTAAAAATTGACTTGACTTGTAATTGGGAGATGATACGGCTCATCATCTAGGGGAAAGGGCAGGAAAATCCACTGCAAAAAAAACCCCAAAAAACAAAACAAAAAAAAACTACCTGTAAACAGACTGATGACCATAACATGAGGCCATTAAAGCGTACAATGCTACAACAGATTTTCTTTAAACATACATTTTTTATTTCTATTCTACTTCAGAGAATGAGCTCCTCACCTCCACCCCTGCCTCCTATACCACAGAGGATGCAGGCTCTGCTCCACGACCCTTGGTGACATTTCACACTTCCAAGGCCTTTGAACATTTCCAGAACATTCTCCTTTTATTTTCTCTTTCACAGGCATGCACACATTCTTCCTCTATGTCCCTTTTCCTCCCAAATCTGGATGATGAACCAGACTTCTTCTTTTTTTTTTCTCTCCTTTTCTGTTTTGGCTCATTTGAGGATGCTATGCTGAAAAGGAAGGACGCTTCCAGCCCACTATTGGAGTGCTGAGGAGTGCACTTTGGGGAAATGAAACTCAGGTCATGTGTCCACTCCCTGGAAAGGGGGAATTATGATAAAGTGAGAGAGTTTGTCACTGTTACTGAACTAGCACGTCCTGGAAGGAAAGAATAGTCATTACCACAGGTGTCCTCACTCCTCTCTCTCTCCCACCCTAACATACCTCATGTAATAATACTTATTTCTTGAGCAAATGGAAGAAAACCGTGTGCTTTGGGGTGGCAAGCGAAGCTGATAAAATGCTGAAATGAGGCCCAGACCTTTTGCTATCTCTTTTTTAAAGCTACTTCCCAGGGGAGCGACGTATCATAGGTTCCAATCCCATCCTTGGCATTCCCAAAACTTGTACCTCACGAAGACATGGACCTCTGTTATGGTAAGTGGTATTGTCCATTGACAATACAAAGCGCCGATTTAGAACATGGAAGTTTTAGGACTTCTCACTTTTTCTCATGGCTGTGGACATCTCCCTCATGAATCACAGAATTTCGCCACTGTTGGGAAGGTGCTTGAAAGAGCTCGCGTGTAAACGCCACAATCAGAGCGAATGGCAGTCTCTTAGCGGTGGGTGTATGGGTTACAATTTTATTCAGCCTCATTCCTGGGAAGAAGCTGTAGTGAAGCCATCTTCGGTCAGAGCAATAGTTGTCAAGTTTACCGAATGGGTCAAAAGTCAATAGCAAGGGGCGCCTGGGTGGCTCAGTTGGTTAAGCGACTGCCTTCAGCTCAGGTCATGATCCTGGAGTCCCGGGATCGAGTCCCGCATCGGGCTCCCAGCTCCACGGGGAGTCTGCTTCTCCCTCTGACCTTCTCCTCGCTCATGCTCTCTCTCACTGTCTCTCTCTTCTCTCAAATAAATAAATAAAATGTTTAAAAAAAAAAAAAGTCAATAGCAAGAAGTTTGGCAGTATCTCATGGAGTTAAACCTATACTTACCCTATGGCTCACCAAACCCACTCAAAAATATTTACTCAAGAGAAACAAAAACCTATGTCCACAAAAATACTTTGATAAGAATGTCCATAACAGCTTTATCCATAATAGCCCAAGACTGGAGCTGTCCAAATGTGCATCAGTGGGAAAAAATAGATAAACAAATTATGGAATATTTGTAGAATGAAATGCCACTCACCAATAAAAAGGAATAAACTATAGATATATTAAGTAGCATGAATAACTCTTACAGAAATCATGTTGTGTGAAAGAAACCAAACACAAAATTAGTGTATGTTGCGTGATTTCCTTTATGCAAGGTTCCTAAGCAGGCAAAGCTAATCATTAGTGATAAAAATCAGAAGAGAGAGACGTCTGGGTGGCTCATTGGGGGTAGACATCGGCCTTCAGCTCAGTTCATAATCCCAGGACCCTGGGCTCGAGTCCCAAGTCAGACTCCCTGCTGAGCGGGGAGTCTGCTTGTCCCTCTGCCTGCTGCTCCCCCGTTTGTGCTCTCGCTCTCTGACAAATAAATAAGTAAAATCAATAAAAAAAAAAAATCAGAAGAGAGGTTGCCTGAGGGGACCAGAGAATAGAGGTCAACTAAGAGGAGGTATCAGGAACTTTCTAGGGCAATGGAGGGGTCCCCAGTCCTGGAGTTCAGGTAACACGGGATTTCTATTGGTCAAAACTCGGTGGGCTTAAAAGTTCATTTTACATTTCAAGGAATAGAAATTTTATCTCAAAATGAAAAAGCCCTATAAACAAATATTTTTACAAAATATATAGCCAGTGTGGGGACAGTGTCCCACAACGGGGGCTGTTTCACAAACTCTGGTGCAGCAGCTGTGATTTTCAAACCTGGCCTCATGTTAGCTACTTACTGGGGAGCTTGTATTCTGCTGCTGCCCGGGGCTGTCTTACCCCCAGAAATTCTGACTCTGGGGTTGGTCTTGGACTCTCCATTTCAGAATAAATTCCAGGGCTGCCATTTAAAAAAAATTTATTTATTTATTTATTTATTTATTTATTTTTGGGGGGGGGGGTTGAAGAGTTTTAGTTGAGAGAGAGAGAAAGCATGAGCAGTGGGAGGGGCAGAATGAGAGGGAGAAGCAGACCCCCACTGTGCAGGGAGCTGGACCAGGGGCTCCATCTCATGGCCCTGAGATCCCGACCTGAGCCCAAATCAAGAGTCAGGTGCTTAACCACCCAGACACCTCTAGAATAAATCCCAAGGCTTCTTAATGTACATGAGAGGGGTTAGATCTCAGTTTGACATTTTTAAGAGGCTACTACAATATTTGGTCCCAGTCACCTCTGCCACCTTTGAGTTGTGACATCAGTGAATTGAATGGTAAATGTGTTCATTCAAACCCACGTATATGTTTATAAAAGAAGTGGGTGTGAAGTGGAAGATAGAGGAAAGGAACTAACTAACGTATATTGAGAGTTTAGGATGTGCCAGAGAGGGTATGAGTCATTCCACATAGATAATTTCATTTAAATTCTCTAAGAAGCACATTTATCTTTTATTATCTGTTTTTTCACTGTAATCACCATAGTCCAGGCCCCGTGCTATTAACGGTCTTGGCTTTTAAGCTCCAGCGAAACCAGCTTTCTTGCAAATCTCTTAATAGGCTGAGCTATTTCAGGGCCCTGGGTCTTTGCAACGCCTGGGATACGTGGCCCCTTCGTCTGCCAGATGTGCTTCTACTCATCTTTAAGGGCCCAACTGAAGTATCCCACATTATACGGGGTCCTTCCTAGCCCTCCCCTTATTCTGTTGGAGGCATTTTACTCTTTTTCAGGTATACATTGTATCAGCTGCCCTAGGATTTGTAGCAAAGTGTGTTTTGGAATTCTCTTACATGAATCGGAGGTACTCCTTGGTGGCTGATTTAATGCTAAATGCACTTAAATGGACAAAACACTACAAATAAATCTTTAGCAGTCAAATGTAGGTTTGCACTCGGCCAATTTCTACTTTTAGTATTACATTTATTGCACAGAATTATCATTTTAATGTACATTTCTCTCTCAGCCACCAGACAAAGATCTCCTTGAAGGCAGAACCATGTCTTATTTGACTTTGAAATCCCACGACCTTGCAAATACAGTGCCCAGTAAATTACTGTTGAATAAAAGTATGTGTGAATGAACGCGATCACCTTGCTTCTCCTTAAATCCAGTCTGTTACTCAGATACATAGTGAATTTTCAGTAACCACCCACTGAACTCAAGATAAATGTAAACCCCGAAAATGGATTCCAAGAGTTCCGATAGTTATCATCTGCCCCACCTCAGCACTGTCTCTAATTAATTTTACAGGCTAATGATTACTACATTAAACCCCCTGGCTGATATATGTTGACCCATTTCTTGAACATCATACACTCATTTTTTCCTCCACAGCCCTGATTAAATTGCCTTCTACTCCATGACATAATGGAAAGATCATAGTTTGTCCAAAGAGCTGATCATGGGATTCATAGTCATGTTAGCTTTGTGATCTCGGTCAAACGACTTACCATCTCTGAGGCTTGGTTTTTTCTCATTTATGAAATGGGACGACATCTGCAGTAACACATATAGGTTGCCTTGGAAGCAGTGCAAATTTTATTATTATTATCCTTACATATTATTAGAGCTGCACATAGAACTGTACAAATATTATTATTATCCTGCATATCCTTCAGTGTGAGGCTTTAAAGCCCAAATTCTCTTTGAAGGTGGGAGAGCTGACATTATTTTCTGAGCTGTCTGAACCACTAACTAGGTATTTCATCATATATTATCACAATTGTCATTTAACTGTTTCATGTGTGCATGGTCTTTCTCTCAGATTGGGAGCCTCTCAAAGACAAGAGCTGGGAACCCGTGTTACCCTGTTACCCTTCTCTTTAAGCCCCTGATCACTTAGCAGAGGATATTACCATATTAAAAGGTAGTAATATAACCATTAAATGTATTAATGTTAAATTGTCTTACATAAAGAGAATGGAAAATAGATTTAGAATCAGAGGGTTTGAGAGTGATACATCCTAGAACATCACTTAATACAACCTTCCCTTTCTATGGAAACTGTAACCTATGTATGTTATGTGCCTTTCTTGTAGCCACAGCTAATAATAATTCATGCTAATGAATCCTGAGACTATCCCAGCACTCTGCAAAGTAATTTATTTTTTTAAAGATTTATTTATTTAGTTAGAGAGAGAGTGATATAGAGCATGGGAAGGGGCAGGGGGGAGGGAGAGAGAATCCCAAGCTGACTCCTTGTTGGGTGTGCAGCCTGATGTGGGCCTCGATCTCATGACCTTGAGCTCATAACCTGAACTGAAATCAAAAGTCAGCTGCTCAACCGACTGAGCCGCCCAAGCACCCCTATGCCAAGTAATCTAAATGAATGGTGTACTTTAATAATATTGGAGTATTTATGATCCCCATTATACAGATGGAAAAACTGATGATTAGAAGCTAGGATTCAAACCCAGGCATCCTTCTCTGGAGCTCCCACCCTTAAATCTGCCCTTGGCATTGACATTTTTCAATTCTCACCCCAGTGCCCTTCCCGCTCCAGGGGCAACCATTATCTTTTCTCTGTGGCAGTGGTTCTTCATGTGGTCCCAGACCAGCAGCTGTAGCATCATCTGGGAACTTGTCAGAAATCCAGATTCTTGGGTTCCACCCAGCCCTGCTGAATCAGACACTTGGTGGAGGGAGGGGGAGTCCAAAAATCTGTGCCTTGACAATTCCCTGGTGATCCTTCTTGTCTGAGAACGACAGCTTTTGGATAAATATTGTGCTTGTCTTTGGGCTTCGTATACTGCTCACCCTGTTGCTTAGTAGATGTTTATAGAATAAGGTATTTATGTAACAAGGGTGATAAGAGTCTACATCTCCCCATCAATATTCAATGATTTCTGTGTTAGGAAAGGAAACGCCACTTCAAGCAAGGAGCCCGAAACTGAAATCTGCTGGCATGCATCTTGCAATTTGAAGAACCTTAATTAGTTTATTATTTCACTTGTTTTTACATATATTTTTATATTTTCACTTAACACAATTATAAGTAACAATTTAAATTTTCTCTGCACAGTGATTGGAATTTTTAACAGAAATTGCATCTTCCCCAAGTCCTTCCAGAAATTCTGTATTCTGCTTGGAATCCTTAACAGGGCTTTAAGTCATTTAAAGACAGCAAAAATGTTTTTTATTAAAATTCAGACTGGAAGTCATCATGAATGTGATATACACAGTATGTAATAATTAGGAAGAAACCCCAACTTTGTTTTTTATATAATATTAACATATAGCCTGGCAAGAAGAACAAATAACTTTAGCCAATATTCATATGCTTTGTTTACATGAAAATATCGAGAACAAAGGGTAAATAAACCATGTGACTTCTTCAGAGAGGCCTAATATCTTCAGACTGTTTAAAGTTCTTGCAGTGATTTTTCTGGAATGTGGTAATGTGCGAATCTGAACTCAAGACTGTCATGAGACTCGTATGTCTTGTTTGTCATTCGGGTACTTTTAATATCAAATCAATTACCATTTATTTACTTAAAATGTGTAGCTGAGGGAAAAGTCTATCCTATCTTTGATAATAATTTTAGAAAGACAGATATTTAACATTCCTACCACGGGCAATTTTATGCCAGTCAAAAGACTACATTAAAGGACCCCAGATCCACTGGGATATGTTGAACACTTAAAATTTTCTACTTTTGGGCTCTAGAGAATAGGAGGTTAATGACTCCATTTTCCACAAAAGGAAAAATGTAAAGAAAAAGAGAAAGGTAGTGGTGGGGAATGTCACCTTCTCTCTAAGTTCTATGGGTAATGAGATTTTCTTGCTTTAGGGTGAAGAGGGCTACTTTTTTGAACAATCTAAGATATTAGCTCAGCAGTATTTCTGTAGAAACTGCGGAACGGCTAAACAAATCCTTAGTAGATCATCATTATGCATAGAATAACTTATGCTGTACTTTTGAAGTCAATTCAAACATCATCCTTCTTATATGAAAGCAGTAATTACTGATGTAATGAGAAATTGATCTGGAATAATAAATATATTTTTGTTTTCTAAAAAAAAAACAAACCAGTTGTGATTGTTTATCAGAGAGTATACTTGAACTGTTTTCTGAACAGCAGTGTAGGGTATGGACACACAGAGAATGAAGTGTGATAAATTAATGTTGACTTCAGGTAAATTTCAGAGAATCTTAGAGTTGTAAGGGATGTTAGTTACCATCTAACTCAATCTCCCATCTAACCCCAGATGTCTTCAATATGGTCTCTGATGGAATGTTATCCTGTGCTCTTTGAATATCTTCCCCCAGGGATAAAAGAGCAAACCCCTCTCTTCTTGGATATGTCCATTCCACCTTCTTCTCAATTTCACTCATTGGCAAAAGTTCTGACTCCCAGAGCCCCACACGGACAGGTCTCGCCGCCACCATCTGGATTACTTCTCGTTTGTGAATGTCTCTCTTTAAATGAAGTTTCTGGAGTGAACACAGTTAACTCAGCTGCTATCTGAGAGCAGAGCAGCATGTGGGCAGGACTGGCCATGATCTCTTTTCTATGACATTCTTTTATTTTATCGTAAGGCTTATTGAGGTCTAACTTGCATGTGGTAAAATTCACCCCTTATGATAAATATACCGTCCTCTGAATTTTGGCGAGTGCATACAGCTAGGCAACCACTAGTACAACCAAGGTACAGACCAGCTCTGTCACCACCTTGTGCCCTTTGTAGCTAGCCCTACACTTCATCCTCAGCTCCTGGAAACCACTAATCCATTGTCTGTTTCTAAGGTTTTGCCTTTTCTTCTTCAATAACATCTTGATTACTGAAGTTCAATATTACGTTAGGTGCGAGGGTTTTCATCAGTATGACACAAGGTGCATGATAACCTAGAGAGAATTTAAAGAAGGATGATGAAAAAAATGAGTAAGTGCAAGAGAATTGGTAAAGGAGAGAAAGGATCTAGAAAGAGGAAGAAGAAAGACCAAAGGAAGAGTGTGTGGTGGTGAAAGAAGGTGCTTTGGATGGTGGTGTCACCATTTCCAAAGCCACAGTGCTCACAAATAGTGAGAATGTGTCCTCTACCCCAGTGGCAACCACTGTCTATGGTGCTGAATATCCATCCTTTGCCTGTCAGCCCATATTTCATATATCCTAACTTCAGATTCTGGTGACCTCTCTCTGCTTCTCCCAGAGATTCAGATCTGGGTAAAGACCAAGGTTTTGGAGAAGAGAATCTAACATGAATTTGGGAGACTGACTTTTACACAGATACTTTCAGAAAATAAGAAAGATATTTATTTTGAAATAATTTTCAAATAACTGCATTTGCCTTGAAGATTGGTGTGTCTTGTTTTTGTTTTGTTTTGTTTTCCCTAGCCAGTTAGAAGATAGACTGCCTCTTCCACACCTCCTGACCCATTTATTGTTGTGATTAATGGTTTGCCCCTCAGATTAGTTTAGCCAGGACTATTCCTCTTGGGTTTACTACTCTTTGGAAGGTCCCCGTGGTTAAGTGTCTTGAGATTTGAGCTCTAATCTCAGCTGTGCACCAACTAGCTGGCTAACTGGCCCAGTGCCTCTCAGGGCTTAGGGATAGGGTTGTTGAGCTTAGCAAATTAAAATATAGGCTGTTCAGTTAAATTTGAATTTCCAATAAACAACAAAGACTCTTTTAGTTATAAGTGTGTCCCATGCTGAGATAAGCTGTTAAAATATCCTGGAATATGCAAATGCTGTGAAATGTCAAGTGGCTGCATTGCTGAAGAAGATATTCTTGACTTGTGGTTGACCCCTAGTGATTTAGGAGAACAAACAGTATGTAACCCTTGTCAAGGAGGTTACTTTTGGATACTAAGTATCTAAGGTAGCTTCAAGCTGCTGACATCATGGGGTTGTAATGGTGCTTGTAGTTCAAGGATGGGAGGCTGGGAAGGTGTGTGCCCAAGACAGTGTTTAGGTGCGTAGATGGTGAAGACACCTTTAGAGCTATTAGTATCCAAGGTGATGGCACCATTCCTAGTTCAGGTGAATTATATTTCCAGTGACTTTTTAAAAATGTCTTTTCTTCTACTACCTTTTTTTCTGTTTGCTTATCAGCTCGTTTTGGTTTCCCATTTGTGTTTTAAATCTTTGCTGCTTATTTTAATTTAGGATGTCAGCCCATGAAAAATAGATTTTTTGTTCTGTGCCCTGGACACAGCATTGCTGATGTTTTACTTATTTATCCATCTTTATCCTGCCTGAGGGAAAACAAGTATTTAAAATGCTTTGTTGTCTTCATCTGTGAGTAGATAAATTTAGTACTTATTTGTGATGGTGCCGTAGTCTACTTCCTTACTCCTAATTTTGCTGCTAGCAATTACTGGGCCATAGTCTTGGCAGAATGTCTATACTCTGGGTGTCTCTGTAGTCTCTCCGGGTATTTAATCATGGTAAGATGGGTAAGAAGTAGAATGAACAATGCAAATGGACATTAGATCATGATGGTTAATTCTTACCAAAAAGTAAGTTTAGCTCCAACTTTTAGCTTTTTAGAAAATGACTGTATTAAAAATTTTATAAGTTCATCTGTCCATCAAAAATCCAGCGAGTACCTATCAGAATAACAGATTAATGTTAAACATGATTTCTGAGTGGCAGGAAATTTTGTTCTAGATGGAGCTGATGTCTCATACATACATGACTGACAGGTTCATAATGGCACATTACATTTACTCTCCCACTCCTCTTGCGTGTAGATTAAAAAAAAAATCAGTTACAATAAAAGTAGTCACATTTCCGAGAACTTACTGTTAACTCATCAGGTGATGGTAAGTTCTTTCAGTCAGTACTCAAGCAATATATTTTATATTGATTTTCTCTTGATGATGTCTCTGGTTCCCTACATTGTTAGCTATTTGCTAAAAGAGGTAAGTTACAAAAAATGAGATTATGGCTTTCTGAGCATGGGTAAATCAGTACTTTAGTGAATAGAACCTACTAATAAAAATTGGCCTTCTATATGTCATCTGGCACTTATGGCCCACAAGCTAGACAGCACAGGTCTTGGGAAGGTCATGGCAAGAGGACTATCCCTCAAGAGAAAGCTCAATGTCAAGATAATGGAGATCTGCCTTCCTCCTGCAGTTGAGGGTGAGAGAAACAAAGTGAGTGCATTGTGATTAGCACACGATATGGACAGAGTCTGGAGCTCAGACACCATTTTTCTTTCTTTTCCTTTTTCTTTCCATTCCTTTCCTCTTTTCCTTTTCTTTTCTTTCCTTTTCTTTGTAATTATAACCCCTAACCATCAAAATAACTTCAGGCCCTCAGTTTTATTTTCCTTATACAAAATGGAGAAGTTTTTAGCTGAGGGGGTTTTAGGGACCCCCCAACTCAATCATCTCATCATATCCATGAAGAGTCTAGTATCCAGATGGGTTAACTGAGCTACTCACGGCACTGATAATACTGGTAGAGCTAGGGGAAGGACTTGGTTCTTAGATTTTTATTTAATGCTCTTGTAAATGTCGTCGAAGGGCATGAGCTTAGAGGCTAGGTTTGGGTCTCAGTAGGATGATATCTGAGCCAGATGAACTTTTCAAGTAACAATGTCCTTGAACTCAGTTTCCTCATCAGTAAAGTGGGGGTAATAACACCTGCCCTATTTACCTCTCAAGGCTTTTATGGGTATCTGGTGAGACAATAAAACATAAAGTCCCAAAAAAAAAAAAAAAAAAAAAAGAAAGATACTGCATTATTTATTTATTTATTGCCATGTAATAATCTTAGTAGCTTAAAGAACAAATATTTATTATTTCATAGATTGTATGGACCAGGAATCCAGGCCCAAAAGAACAGGATGCCTCTGGCTTGAGGTCCTTAGTAAGATTATAGTCAATCTGTCAAGCAGACCCTTGGTCTCATCTGAAGGTTTGATTTGGGAGAGTGCCGGGAGAGGTCTTTTTCTAAGGCCAGTTACGTGATTATTATCAGGATTCAATTCCTTGCATATGGACCTCTCCGTAGGACTGCTTACAACATGGTGGATGGCTTCCTTGGATCAAGTGAGTGAGAAAGCAAGAGCATGTGAACAATATGGGAACAAGAGTTTTTGTAACCTACTCTTGGAAGTAACATCCCATTACCTTTGCTGTTCTCTGTTTATTAGAAGTGGGTTACCAGGCCCCCACACTCAAAGAGCACAGATGACATAAGGGCACCAATACCAAGAGTTGGCCACAATTGGGTCCATCTCAGAGGTTCCTATTGCAAGGATTATTCTCAGTTCTATGGTAGTTACAAGGAAAGAATTAGATAACAGATGCATGCTTGCTTTAATGAATGAAAGGCTTTTACAAAAAGAAGGTGGTATTAATATCTCCATTTATCACTATTGATGGACTCCCTGCTCTTGAAAGAGATTCAAGGTGGCATCCACAGCTTGCTTATGCTCTATTCCTCCTGTTCACAATGCCTTCCTTCTCAGCCCTTGTGCACCTGAGAATTGCTAAATCGTCTTCTGTGAATCCACCCAAATGTTGCCTCCTGGATATGTTACCGTGGTTCACTATTGTGCTTCCCAAGGTGAACTTGGCCATAAGACACTGTACAGTTTGGAACCCAGTTGCATTTTCTAGTTGTATCACAGTTCATTGATGTGTCTCCCCGGAGGAATAGTAATAAATGATCTGGGGCAAGGGGACCCATGTCTCCCTGGTTTGTTCTGTTTTGAAGACTAGACCTACAGTGATTTGTTAAGAGTTCTTGAAACTGTGATAGTCCCCTTGCTAGGGGTGGAGAAGTATATGCAAACCATTTATCAAAGTGGGGGCAGAGGATCACCTGCACCCCCAGCTTTGGAAGGCTTTAAAAGTACAGATTCCTGGACCTTGCTTTGGGCTTACTGAATAAAAATCTCTGGGGTTGATTCCAGAAATTTGTATTTTTACTCAGGTGATTCTGATATAAAGTTTGATAAGCCCCAGTCTGAAGGAACCCTCCAAAGATTACGGCTGACAGCATCCATACACGTTTTCTTATTTGCCTTTATATTGGCTATGGTTTGTGATTATAGTTCTTCTAAGACACCTATGGTTGTCAAAGGCACCGTTACATTATGCACTATTAAGAAAGAAAAAAGAAACCAACTCTGCTGATTATGATGTGAAGGGTCCATAAAGATCCCTTCAATTGGAGAGATGTTAAAGTCTGAGAAAAATCTCAGAATTGAAGCGACGTGACAAAATATCTTTCTTTTCTGACCGGACCAGATCTATGAGATAAACACTCTATATTCAACTGTCTAGAAACAGATCTTTTAAATTCTTACATTCATCCACCCAGCCATTCACTCATTCCACATACATCACATACAGTTACAGAAGGCACGGTGCTTGGCTGAGGTGATGAGTTGTGAATGAGATGTGTCTCATGGGGCTTAGGCTACAGGGGAAAGACTGAAATTAAATAAACACACCGGTCAATATACACTCACTAATTAGGATAAATGCAATGAAGGACAAAGAGGAATCAAAGGAATTGGCCAAGGTCTGAGGATATATCCCGCTGTGGGGCCGATGGGATCGACAAGCAATTGTCTCTGAAGAGGCTGGAAGTAAGGGCAAGTGGGAGGTCGTTTGCATGAGCCAGGCTCATACCAATGACTTCTTTAGGAGGGGCACGTGGGAACTGTGAGCCCAGCACGGAGACATGCATGCACAAAGGTTTACTCTCTTAGCACCCAGGTGACTGACGTCTGAAAAGGCTAGCCATCCACGGGTTCAACAACCAAGGACCCTGCTATGCTGAGTCTTGTGTTCCTTTCTCCCAGTGTTCTCTGGGTTTGAATCCCCTACTGGGCTTCCATGGCCATGTGCCTGACTGTGAACTGAACTTAATACCCTGAATCATCAGTGTCACGGGGAGATGGATTCTTTACAATCCTTAATGTGACAAACTGGATTGACCCCTGCCCTCTACCTGCCGGCTTGCTGCAGTGTTTCCTTAAATCTCTTCTTCTCCCTCCCTCCCTCTCTCCCTCTCTCTCTCTCTCTCTCTCTCTCACTTCCTATGCTATGCGTGTGAAAGGAAAAGCATTTCCCTGCAAAGACTCCTCGATTTGATTACACTGTGGAGAAACAAGAGACAGGGTCCTGAGTGCTGGAGTCCACTCTGGCCCTCGTCTCCTCTTCGTGCTAATCTGAAATGATGGAATTCTACAGCCTTGTCAGCTGCCTAAATGACCTTCAATCTTTATTTTGGGAGACTTTCATTAAAAAATTGAATCAATTTCATTTGTTTTAGGCTGGCCTAAAACAAATGAAATTGTAAAAATGCTCATCGCCGAGCGGTGATTTGAATACCCCCCCCCCACCCCCTGCCGCAAACCCGTTACAAAGAAGGAAAGCAGATCAGTTGTCTCTGGGAGATTTAAAATGAAAGGTACTTTTCATCTTAAAAATGGAACTTGGGATGCTGTTTGAGTGTGCTGTGCATTCAGTATTCACAGGGTAAAACATAAAAGAAATACCATGGATTTAAAAAAAGATATTATTTTTCTGCCGCATGCTGCTTCTACCAAATCACCTGAGAGGTGATTTGAGAAGGGCATTTTAGAATAAAGACATTGTTCTGACAGCAAATACAAATGAAATAAAATTGGCCCAAGGCTTTGATGCCGGAACCCACATGGAGAGCTGAGACATAGCAACATGCTAGCTCAATGCACCAGAGGAATAGAACCGACATAATTTGTAGAAGTGTGTGAAGCAAAGATGAAAGAGGGAAAAATTTTTTTTTTTTTTAGAAAATTTTTTAAAACATGCACAGAGATTAGAACAGACTTTTCTGGTTGTATTAATTCCTTTATTGCAAGAACTTACCCACAAATGTCACAAGGGGACTGAGTTAAGTGATGATCTTTTTGTCCCCATTATCAAGGGCAGATATGTGAGCGGAGAGAAATAAGCTATTTTCCTCTAATTTTTAAGAAAGTAAATAGAGGGGTGCCTGGGTGGCTCAGTGGGTTAAAGCCTCTGCCTTCAGCTCAGGTCATGATCCCAGGGTCCTGGGATTGAGCCCCGCATCGGGCTCTCTGCTTAGCGGGGAGCCTGCTTCTTCCTCTCTCTCTCTGCCTGCCTCTCTGCCTACTTGTGATCTCTGTCTGTCAAATAAATAAATAAAATCTTTAAAAAAAAAAAAAGAAAGAAAGTAAATAGAACAGGGGTGTCTGGCTGGCTCAGTCAGTGGAGCAGGTGACCCACTCGGGATTGTGGTTAGGGGCCCCATGTTTCGTGTAGAGATTACTTATAAATAAAATCTTTAAAAAAAGAAAGTAAAGAGAAGAAAGGGTAGAAGTCTGCTTTTGGCTGCTAATGAGATTCTGGCTTCTGGCTCAAGCATATGACACATCTTGAAACAAACCCTATGCATAGGATATGAGTGGCGACCCCAATCTTCCTCCACGATGAGCTTTACCCTAAGCCTGACGAAGTTGCTTAAAATGGCTTCCAGTCAGGCATAAAACAAGGAAGAAAGGAACCGAAACCACAAGAAAGGAGACCAAAGCTATCTCAGACCTTCCAGGTGACACTATGCCCGTGAGTTGTTCCTGATGAACACATATAAGAGAAGTTTAGGAAGAAACAGCTGAAGAGGGTCATTTGCCTATTATATTTAGATCAATCACCAAGTACTTCAGCTGGAGACTGAAGGAAAGATCCTGAGTGCCTTTCTTGTTTGTTAGTGAAGAACAAAGTGTCCATTGAGAGGCGGATGGTCATTTGAGGCATGGAGAAGGAAAACACGGTTGATAACTGATAACTGTTCCTATACATGGCTACTTCTTCTGCTCTCATTTGAACAGCTAAAACAAAGCTGGCTGATTTTAGAAAAGACACTCTTTGAAGTCCTATCCTGCTCTTTAAATCTCTAAACAAAACAAACAAAAGCAATGCAGAAGCTCAGATTAAAACTGCATTTTAATCTCATCCCTTAAATAATTAAATTCGTAATTTTTTTCCTCCTTAATGAATGATTTAGCCTGGGAGGGAGGTCACTTAAGGTATGTCTAGCATTGATAACAATGTAGAAATAACACAGCATTCAAAAACAAACTCTAGGACTTAATTCGCCATACGATCTTGAGCAAAATGCTGACACTTTAAGTTTTGGATTTTTCATACATAAAAATGGGATGAATGTCTATTTTTCAGGGTTACCATCAGTTTTAAATGAGATATGTTCCGTTGCTTAGTGCAGTGCCTGACACATGTTGGTCACAAATAATTTACCTTCTTCTAAGGATGGATATTTAGATTGGATTTCGTTTCTCACAGAAGACCTACAAGAGGAAAAGCAAAAAGTCCCAGCTTTTGAAGTTTTTTTAAGCCTATAATTCTTTCTCAACTGTGAAAGTAACACATATTCTTACAAAAAATTAAAATACAAGACATTGAAAGAAGAAAAAAATGACAGTGGTACCCTTTCTCCATACTTTCTGCTTTCTATAGTTCTAGTCGCCCAGGTCAAGCACGGTCTGTAGGCAGATGACCCTCTTTCTGACTTATTGTCAGAAGGTCAATGTATGTCACACAGCCTCACGTCATCCACCTCCCTTCATCTCATCACAGAGGTGCTGTTGTAATCTCTCATCTTCACAAGAGGAAGGGTGCACACTATAGAATAAGATATTTTGAGGGATAGACCACAATCACATTATTCATTTTACAGTATATGGTTCTAATTGCAATGGTTTTATATTTATTTATAATTGCAATTTCTATTTTATTACTAGTTATTGCAGTTAATTTCTTATTGGTCTAAGTTATAAATTAAACTTGCTTATAGGTATGTATGTATAGGAAAAAACATAGCATAGATTGGGCCTGGTACTTTCTGTGGTTTCAGGCATCCACTTGAGGTCTTAGAAATGCATCCCCTGTGGTTTGCTGTATTATCCACACTCTCAACACTCTTAATATTTGTAGGTTATGAATTTTCTGCATTTATTATGGTCTTTTAAAAATATTTTAATGTTAGACATTATATATACATATAATTAAAGCAAGAAAGTATCTTTTCTAAAATCAGCCAGCTTTCCAAATTCGAATGAGAGCAAAAAATTGCAATACCGTATTTTTTCTTTCTGTGAATATAATGCCATTAACATTTCCTTAGATTTGTCAAAACTTGTGACACATCTAATGTTTATTAGCTATATATTCCATTTATATGTCATAGATGCTTAGGATATTTTCAATGTTTTGCTATTAAAATTGACTTTGAGATAAATATAGTAACATATTTTCAAAAATGTACCTAATTTCCAAGTGCTTTTTGTAAACAGATTTCAGGGTAAGTGGATATGAACATTTCTAGGACTTTGGAAATATCATCAAACTGCTTTCCTATAGGATTGGGTCAATTTATATTCCACCAACAACATGAGAGCCTCACTTCCTGGTTTAACCTCTACCTCGTAAATATTGAACAGTATTATTGAGAAAGTTTTGCAAAAGTGAAAAATGGTATTTTTGCTATATTAATTTGTATCTCTTTATTACTGTGTTTGAATGATTTCTCCTTTTGTGAAATGTTTTTGTTCACATCCTGTGCCCATTTGGCTGTAGAGACCCTGATATTTTCCCATCCATTTAAATGTACTTTCTCTATAGAAAAGATAAACACTTGGTCATAAGTGCTGTGAATCTTTAACGACCTTATTATTTACTCTTTTTTGTACATTTGCTTTAAAATTTTACAGTTGTAATTTTTTTCTTATGGATTTTTCTTTTCTCTTAAGGTTATCCCTTAAGGGAAAGTCCTTATTACTCATTTTCCTTTTGAAAATTTTGTTACCCGAAGGGGTTCCATACCAAAACCCGATTATCTCCTGTGTGTGTGTATGTGTATGTTTGTGTGACTCCAGCGACAACAAAAGGGTAAAATGGAGGAAAAGATCATGAATACTAATCTCAAACATACTGAAAATGATTCATAAATTCATTTTTTCTTAAAAAAAATCCAAATTCCCATAAAATTTCATCGTGTGGTTTCATGGCCAGGAGAGAATTAGAAAGAGTAGCCGACAATAAAATGGAATGTTAAAACCAGCAGGCTTCTTGACAGATGGGAGAAACTACGAGTTAGTTATATGAGGAGCTATTTGAGACAACAAGGACCAGTAGAGTGAGTGGCAGAATCCACCCAGACGTAGCTGCTCTCAGACACTTTTCCACTTTGCGTTTGCCTGAGCCTGCCTGCGACAGATCTAAGTGAATCTGTGAACAGCCAAAGAGAGGCAAATGATTTCCAAACAGAAGGAAATCTCTAAGAATGGGATGCTTCCTCACTGCTAATAGGGAAACAGCACGAGAAGTCTTTCTCAGCTTATGGTCCCAATTAGGCTATCTCAATCCTCTTTAAAGCAAATTCCGCAACGTGTCCCCCACCCCAACACACATAGTTGGCCACATTCACAAATTTCAACAAACAGGATGTTTTTTCATCTGAGAATATCCTCTATTTTAATTTTTTCTGTTCAAACATTAATTCTAGAGAAAGAAATCAAACCAGAAACTCTATACTTTTCAATGCTTTGCATATAACAAAGTTCAAAGTCATGGATTGTGCGTCTAAAGGTACTGAGCAAAAAAGTATAGAAACACCACACCTGGCCGCAGGGAGCGTGCAGTGGAAGAGCCCATGCCAAGTGCGTGTTATAAGGGGACGTGGAGACAGATAAAGTAGGATAAAGATATTGAAGATATTAAGTCAAAATAGGAACAGACCAAGAACACGTGACACACGCATAGAAGAGATGCACATTTATTCACCTAATACATGTAGTGGTAAGTATAATACGGGTCATTCGTGATTAGCTTCAGTCCTTAGGGTACCTTCTGTGAGGCACTCTTTCCTATAAACACTCTCTCAGTAAGGGGAAATAGAAGGGAAATCCTGCAACTTTATACCCCCAGCTAACATGATACTTGTGATCTTGGGTCTGGGTAATCCTACAGAATCTCCAGGAAAGCCTGGATGGCAGGAGAAGGTCCATTTGTTCATCAAATACCATGCTAAGGACTTTGGCATTTATTTCTAAGTGGCAGGAGCCATGGAATACTTTGGGACCGAGGAGTAATTGGTGTGATTCTCATTGGCAAAAACTCCTTCTGGCAGGTAGGTGAAGATTGGTTTCAAGGGTCTGATACAGAGAGCAGTGACCAACTGAAAGGATTTTCCATGGTTCCCATGAGAAATACTGTGGGACTACATGAGGAGAGGATGGATGGAGAGCAAAGGGGATCTCCCGTAGAAGGCAGGGGTATCAGAACTCAATGAAAACGAGAGGGAGAAAGAGGAGTAAGGATAGTGTTCAAGGTGTCTGGCATTGTTTGAAACCAAATGTTGCATCCATGCTTCTGAGTTGTTCAAAGCACCAAGAGAGAGGAAAGTGGCACTTGACACCGAGGGGAGAAAGAAAAAATTATAAAAATCCAAAGTGCATTTTTCTAAATGAGCAGAAATACACTGTATTTTGTGATTCAAACATGCAGGCTGGGATTATGCTTCGTTAGTTCGTACCAGGTGATTTTTGTGGTGTGATTTTGAGTTTTGACCGTATCTTTGGGTGGGAGTTTTGCACATTTCTCGCACCGTCACAAAAGCTGAATTTTAGGTTGGAAAGATAGCATTCGATCGAAGATCTGCCAACACTTGCTAATGAAGGTTTCCTTCGGTAGGTCTCTGAGAAGAAACTGCAAATTACAATGCATGCTAACTTACCACTGGAACTATTACTAGTCTCTAAAGAGGAGCTCCCACAATGACGTAGAGTCTGAACTTGGTAATTTCACATCCTGACCCTTCATCCTTCATGTTTTCGGCTCTTTGATGTCAGAGGTGAATTAGTAGCAGTGCAAGAAGAGACTTTTGGGTGAAAAATGCCTTTGCTTCCAGGAAATCTTGCTGTTTTTCCTTTTCATTCCTCTTCATGTCAGAGTAGATATTAGCTCTTCTTGTTCTGTGGCTATTATTCCGGGGGGGTGGGGGGGTGGTGGGAATACAAATGGAAGCCAAGAGTATATTTTAAAAATTGAAGAGCATCAAGACATCACAGCCTGAGTTGGCCATCAAGATTTACAATTACATTTCCATCACAAAGAGCCTGGCCGATCATATTTGGCCATGACCATTTATGTTTTGATTTCTATTTCTTTGGCGGGACAACACCCCAATTAGACAGATGAGCGTTGCGTTCCGATTTTGGAGCATCTCCTTGCTGGCCTAGGTTACTCCGGGGCTCCAGTAGCTGTTCTCTTCTCCGTGGTGCTGGCACCCCATGAATTCTCAGCATAGAAGAAAACTATGCAGGCTAACACACTCATGGTAATTTAACCTGGATTATGGCTGAATTGCCCAGATGATAGATCTGAATTTTCCCTGAAGTTTCTAGGTTCTTCACCTTTAAGTGCTTTTCCGCTGGTGTTATGTAAAGTGAGCAGAGGTGATGGGCGGAGGGCAGAAGGGAAAGGGTCTGGAATTTATTTTTCTCTCCTTAGATACAAGAATGCGGCCAGAATATCTACTTTAGCCTCCTGGTAGCACACGGTATTCTTTGAAATATCACGGGAAAATCATAACTAGAGAATCATTATTATAAAAAGGGCGTTGTGGCTGCACATTCCGACTTGTGTGGAAAAAGACCCATTTTTGTTCAGAACTCACATCCTGCTTACACAATACATAGCTCCCCCGTTCACAACTGTGTATGATGGCATACATAGATTCACTGCAGATTTTCAGCGAAGCAAATACAAAAGGAGAAGCCATCAGACTTGTCCTCCTTGTAAGAAATGAAACCCACAGCTAGCCAGCCTTCCCCGCAATTTCAAACCATTCCAAGACACACACACACACACACACACACACACACACACACACACACACATTAAAAGTGACTCCATGGACAGATTCTCCTTTCTTCGGGGTAAGAGCTGCATTTCATTACTTTAAAAACGCTCGTTCATTTAAAGAACACTAAATGCTTCCTGGTCTAGATATATAAAATTCTTGGATGGCCACTGCTAGCCATTCATCTGAGACCCTGATGTGCCACAGTCGATTTTTGAGAACGCTTCTGCCACTTAATGTGACAGACATTCAGCCTCGCAGTTTAAGAGATCTTTGAGAAAGGCCATCCCCACATGAAATGAATTTAACAGCAGCAATTTGTCATTTTGCCCTTCCTTTGCTGGGGAAAAAAAATGCTGGTGATTTCTTTTGACTTAAACTGGGCATTCAAAAAGCTGTTTTTATTAATGAATCATATTAAGCCACTAGTGAAAGGCTCCCTGACTCTGTTTAAATAACAGGCTATGATTCCTCTCCCCTCAAGCTCCCCCCTCCCACCCCCATTTGGCTCCGCTGCTATTAATTGAGGAGTTTCTTTGTTTCTTTCCTAATGAAGCTAACAGAACACATCTGTCAGGTGCTTGTATTCTTTGCCTGTCTATAGTATGTAATAGACCAGCTGGAGGCTATAATGCTACACAATACCCCTGGCCGTTACAGCAACTATTTATTCCTGGGCTTTTCCTCCGAAAGGGATTTGGGAAAAAAAAAAAAAAAAAAAAGTCTGAAATTTGGGCCTAATTGCTATTTACCCAGCGATAGACACCTGTTCTAGCTGAGACATTGGCTCATGAATCCTACACCTGAGACCTTAGGGAGAGTAGAGGGGAGGTTTCAAGCAGCTGCCAGTCCATTTCGAGAGAGAGAGAGAGCTGTAGCTTGTTGGGGTTTGTGTGTTTATAAGTATAGGCATATATTTTTAAATACTGTATGTTTAGTATGCACACCCATAACCAGAGGGTATATATTAAAAGCCATGTACTATGATTTCACGGTCAATTGCTTATCTGAAGGCTGGATGCATACCACCGTTGCAGCTACAACTGTGACCGCTTTAAAAATAGTGCACTGGGGCTGAATTCAATACCAAGGGCGGGCGCATGTCCTTCACAAGGTCCATTCTGGGCCTCAGGGGAAATAATTTCTTAGGACGAATTGGGAGAGAAATTTAACCAAACATAACTTTTCTTGGAGAGATGCAACTTAGTTTTTGCCATTCCCCTCGCCCAATACGATGGGCTTCCCTCCTTAAGACCTACTGAAATTGTTCAACTTTCCAGTTGTTTTACTTTTCGACCTCAGTAACACTATCTTTCCTTCCTTGGCTTGCCTTCACAATGCCTTTTTCGCCCAGTGGTGCTACAGAGAAAGAATTCATGGTCATGGTAACAACTTACTTCTTGGGAAAAATAAGAAAAACAAAACGCAATTCATTATGGAGACCCTACCTCAGGTAAGTTAATAACAGCATCTAATGTTGTTTAGTAGTTAGAAATTCCAGCTTATTAAAATGCTATTAGGTCACAAACGTATGGCTTTGCATTTGTAAGAGAATGAAAATTATGGTAACAGTATGGGTATACATGCATATGTGATATATATATATATA
>NW_019154177.1:8315845-8320670 GCF_002288905.1 Enhydra lutris kenyoni
TTTTTTTTTTTTTTTTTCAATTGAGTTCCTGGCATACATCAGCTACTATTCTAGGAACTGTGGATACAAACACAAGATAGATATTTGCTACATTTAGGAGATGGGTAAACAAATAATTATACCAGAGTATGATTGCCTCGTGTATAACCTGTGTTTTGTTAGAGCACCCCAGTTTAGAGGCAAAAACTGGGTCACATTAACAGTCACAAGCATCATTATTTTTACTTGATCTGAGGAAGATGACATAGGCTCTTGAGGTACCCTGCCGGGCTTTAAATCCCTGTCCTCTTACTTCCTGTGTGACCTTGGGCATGCTGCCTAAACTCTCCCATGTCTCAATTTCTTCATTTATAAAATGGGGATAATACTAGTGGCCATCTCATAAAGCTGTTGTGAGAATTAAATAGATTTTAAAATATTTGTAAAGTGCTTAGAACAGTGCTTGGAATGTAGTGATTGCTCAGTTAAAAGCTATTTTTGAGGGAGTAGTGTTTATTAGACTCTTTCCCACAGCAAGAATGAAGTTCTCATAAAAGCCCTACCCACCACCATCCTGCACAGGCTCCTATATTGTGTACTTCTTTAGGGCCACTTTGCTTTTGCTGTTCTGGGCTCCTGCTTTCCTCAGGCCACCTTAGGAGAAAGGGAGCTTATAAAAATACATGAAGTCTGGTACTGGTCTTGGGAAGCCATCCGATGGCCTCAGGAGGGTGGGACAGCTGCTTTCCTCTTCACTTTTTTGTGGGCCCTGGGATCTCTACTTTGTGGCATTTCTCCTTTTCTTTGCATGCCTCTGTATTTCTTCTTTTCACTGGCCACTCTATCCTGTGCCTTCTTCCCCCAAGCCCCAGGGTGGAGCTCAACATGGGGCTTGAACTCGCAGCCCTGAGATCAAGTCCTGAACAGAGACCAAGGGTTGGACCCTCAACCAACTGAGCCACCCAGGCGCCCCTACTCTATACCTTCTGAAAAGAACCCAACGAATTGGCCCAGAGATGAGCCTCACCTAATCAGACACATGTAATGTGCCAGGTTGCCTTAAATAGATCAATAGCCAGTCCACGATGGGCATATCAAGGTGAAATGCTCAAGCTGGCCCAATCAGGAGCTCCCCTTGTGCAAGGACTGATTTCACCCTGCTCTGTTGGCTTGGGGAGCTTGGCTGGATGGTGTGAACTGGAATGCTATTGGGATGTGAAAAGTGTTATAGGTTAGTGCACTCTTCTTAGCAAGGTGCAGGCTTCACTCTCAGGAGACCCACGTCTCACACTGCAGGGCAGATTCCAGACCCAGTTCTCCTGTCCTTCTAGGATACCTGGAGAGGAGGGTCATCTCTTATAACACGAACCCCCAGTTGCCCCTCTGGAGACCCTCTGTCCTGTGTCCACCCTCTACTCCCTTCCTGATGCTCCTGCAGAAACTCTTAAAAAAAGACTTCCCACCACTCTGCCCTCCCTTGACCCATGAGAGACTCAAAACTGCTGGCAACCTCCCTCTTTAGCCATCAGAGATGTCGATGTCCCTCTGCTTCTTCCTGCCTGTGACTTTGAAGGCTTTTCTCACAGCATAGCTGTGATGCTTTTAGAACAGTTTTTCCTTTGTACTGATATTTCTTATATTTGAAATATGATACAAATTGTTTGGGTCATCCATGAAAAATAGAGACACCTGCTCCCACCCATAATTTCCAAATTGAGCTCTTCATGAAAAATACTTAAAGATCTGGGGTGCCTGGGTGGCTCAGTGGGTTAAGCCGCTGCCTTCGGCTCAGGTCGTGGTCTCAGGGTCCTGAGATCAAGCCCCGCATCGGGCTCTCTGCTTAGCAGGGAGCCTGCTTCCTCCTCTCTCTCTGCCTGCCTCTCTGCCTGCTTGTGATCTCTCTCTCTCTGTCAAATAAATAAATAAATAAATAAATAAATAAATAAATAAATAAAATACTTAAAGATCTACACTTTTAACACCTATCTGTCCCCAAAGTCTTATTTCATGAGAGCATTTATTTTATCATTCTCTCTTTCCAGAACTCATAGGCCTTTCAGGTGTGTTTGAGGCAGGAATAAGAAAGAAGGGCTTGCTTAGGGAACAGGTTTAGGGCCGCCACAAGTTCACTGACCAAGGCCAGAGTGTTGTCCAGGCGTCCATCCTGGTCTGCAGACAATTAGTGGTCTGGGTGAGACAAATAGAGTGCTGAAATAAGAACCTTGAAAAGGATGAACTAGTAGACATTGTCCCCACTTTCAGCAACCTTACAGTCAATAAGTGAACATAAATTGTAATAGGGAAGAAGGCAGTGCTCTGGAAGCAGGTATCAGTTAGAAGCTCAGGGAAGACTTCCCCAGAAAGGCCACATCTAATCTTGGGCCTAAAGAATGAGCATGATCTGTGAGTGATGGGGCATGGGGCAGGGTGAGAGGTACAGTGGGGTCCTGCCCAGAATGTGGGGCATGGAAGTGTAAGACAGGCTGGGGAGATAAGAGGGTCCAGATAACATGTCTTGCCAGGTGTATATGAGCTCTTAATGCAGGGAACATTTTGGAAGGGTCTGCAGAGGGCAATGGTTAGGGTAGACACTCATTCCCAAGCCTTGCTTAGCAGAATTGCAACAAACAAATCCCTGGGGGTGGCTGAGCAATTGAGATTTTATTTTATTTTAAGATTTATTTATTTATTTGACAGAGATCACAAGTAGGCAGAGAGGCAGGCAGAGAGAGAGGTGGAAGCAGGCTCCCCGCTGAGCAGAGAGCCTGATGTGGGGCTCGATCCCAGAACCCTGGGATCATGACCTGAGCCGAAGGCAGAGGCTTAACCCACTGAACCACCCAGGCGCCCTGCAATTGAGATTTTTTTTAAAAAGAGTAAAAAAAAAAGCAAAACCCAACACAAAAGCCAAAAACCCACCCCCAAAACAAACCAGGTGACTTTGATAAATTTCTGCTTTATGGCTACATATACATAATAGAAGATAGTGTATCCTAGCATAACAAAATTTGTAGAGCTAGTTAAATGAAAAATTCAAGGCACATTTATTGAGTTCAGGAGTGACCATATTAATTATGCAATCATACTGCTGGTGAGCATTATGAAATTTACTTTGGTTTTCTTCTTTAAACTCACAAACTCAGCAAAACGGGATTTGGGGTTTGTTTATTTGGTTATTTTTGATCAGCCAGATTGTTTTTCAACTCAGTAAAAGTAGTTTCTCAGACCTAATTATTTGTCAAACTGTATTCAGCAAACTTAATTTAAAGTTCTTGCCCCCTCTGTGTTCCTCTTATTTTAATCTGTTTTACCACTGTCTAAATTCCATTAATTGGATATGTTTTCCACACAGATTCATGCTCTATTTGTATGGGAGTCATGGTTTTCACTTCTTGACCAGTACACTTTGACAATGAATTTGTCTGGTAAACTCTACCAAGCAACTCAGGAGCAAAGTATCTTGGTTTAGTAGAGCTGCTATACCCCTCCCGGTTTTAAGAGTCTATGGGGGGTGGGGCAAAATGGCAGAGGAGTAGACCTAAATATCATCAGGTCCCAGGAGTTAAGCTAGATAGTTATCAAATTATCTGAACACATACAAACTCAACAGGAGATCAAAGAGAAGAAGAGCAGCAATTCTAGGAACAGAAAAATGACCACTTTCTGTAAGGTAGGACATGTGGAAAAGTGAAGCCCAGGCGACATATAGGAAGAGAGACTGTGGGGTTGGCTTCCGGCAAGTGGTAGAACAATGCAGCACAAAATGGGAACTTTTATAAGTCTGCTTTACTGAGGGACGTTGCTCTGGAGGCTAAGTGGGGGTGGAAACCTTGTAGGGACAGTGTGCTCTCAGGACCCACAGGGTCACAGAAAGACCAGGGGTGCCTGAGTGTGGCACAGCTCCCAGGTATTGAAGAGGGGAAGCCAGCTGCAAAGATGGAGCCAAGGAGTGCACCCTCGGCTTGGGGTTACCTTAAACCGTGATCCAAGGCACAGTGGGGCCACTGCTCTTCAAGCAGGGACCCCACAAGTGAGAGATCTGGGAGACTCACCTTCCTCCTCCAGGAGGAGTGGCATGGGAGTGCACGACAGGATTCTGCTGGATTTGGAGACTCCAAACGGGGCCCATGCCCACAGACAGAAATGCTTGGTCACAGGCTGGGTGAGCTCCGAGCCTGGCCAGAGACCAGAGAGATGGGAGGCATTGACTGCTTTTCTCTGGGAGCATATGGAGGAGTGGGGCACTGAGCTTTCAGCTCCCCCAGGCCAGAATTGGGAGGCTGTCATCTTCATTCTTCTCCTCCACTGTATGGAAAGTGTTCAGGGAACAAAAGCTACCGAGAGTAAACCCGAGCAGATTACTTAGCCCGGCCCCTGGCAAAAGCGGTGCAATTCTGCCTTGGGCAAAGGCATTTGCAATGGGTCCCTCCCCCAGAAGATCAGCAAGTACATCCAGCTAAGACCAAGTTCACCAGATCTCTGAGAACTGCAAAACTTCAGAGCTACAGAATACAGCACATAGAATTCATGCCTTTTCCCCCATGATTCCTTAGTCTTTCAAAGTTAAAAAAAAAAAATTTTCTTATTCTATTTTAAAAATTTTTCCTCTTATTTAACATATTTGAAACTATTTTATCAATACTGTTTTAAAAATCTTTTTAAAAATTTTCATTGTTATAGTCATATTCTATCCCTTCATTGTATTTAACCTTATTTTTTGTATACATATAGGTTTTTCTTTCTTTAAAATTTTGGGATATGGTTTCTTCTAACAGATCAAAATATACCCTAAATCTAGTGCATGGCTTTGTTCAACTCTCCAGCCTGATTATATTGTTTTTTTTTT
>NW_019154178.1:0-46625 GCF_002288905.1 Enhydra lutris kenyoni
TCCTCAATCAGCTGGGAAATGGCAGCCAAACATGTTGTCCCCTTCTCAGTCCCACGGGCCATCCACCCTGGGAGGACGGATTCGGGAATGCCCGGGAACCACTGTGGGGGCTGCCCAGCCCATGGGCGCAAATGAGGCCCTTGGACCTCAACCTAATGGGAGCCCCGGGAAGTCTGCATCACCAAGGTCAGAAGCTATGCACTGCCACCTTGCCACGGGGGATGGGACACAAGCAGGAGGAGGGTGGCTTTGCCTGGATCCCAGAGCAGATCTGGGCCCCTCTGGGCTGTGTTCCATGCCCCCGCCCAGCCCCTGGCTCACCCGTGCCTTGCCAAGTGTGTGCACCAGCCTCCTGGGAGAGCGGGTATGGAACATATGGAGAGGTCCTACCCCTGATGGCATCCCTAGAAGTAGAAGCCAGAACACCCCCAATGTGCAGACGGGGAGACTGGGGAGGCCCTGAGAGCCACAGGGTGTGTCCGGGCTCATAGCCCTGGGCAGGAGCAGGAGCCCGGTCTGAACCCAGCTCTGTGCCCTCACAGCGGGGACAACAGCTGCACCCAGGCCTCCCAGGGGCTGTGGGGAGGCCGTGTGGGGCTCACTGTATAGACAGGGCATGGGGTGGAGGGTGAGCCTTGAGCAGCTGGGGGAGGGGCGCCCTCAGGGAGCTCTGGTGTGAGGAGGAAGTCGGGTAAGGAGCCCCCAGGCAGTGGTGACCTCACTTCCCTGGACAACAGAGCCCAACGGAATTTGAACCCACGCATCCAGGCACCCACATTCCAGAGACAACTCCCTGCCCAGCTCATTTCTTGGGAGATCCTGAAGGAAGCGACATGTTCTTGTGCTGCCTACTGAAGTCCAGAGGACGCGGGCAGAGGAGAGCTCGCCCGCCAAACACGTCCCCTCACTGGGAAGGTCGCGTCAGGGCTCCCAGAGGCCTCTGGCCCTTTGGCAAGAAGAATCAAAAGGTGACACTGGGAAGCTCAGAGTCAGCCAGCCCCACACCTTCTGATCGACCCGTGTAGCCCCAGGTCTCCTCCCCGTGTGTGTGTGCGTGTGTGTGTGTGTGTGTGTGTGTGTGTGTGTAAAGAGAGCTCATCGGGGGTGGAGACGCCCGAGCAGGAGCAGGCTGATGAGGGGTCAGATGCCTGGTGGGCAGGTCATGTTCACACCCCAGGTGAAGGCTGGCTAGTGGGACGGGTGTGTGGGCCGCACCCTTCTGCCCAGGGTTTATCCTGAGACCCTGCAGGGACGGGCCACTGACCCAGGTGCAGGGCTGTGCACGCGCAGGTCTGTGTGTGATCTGGGAGAAGTTGGGGGACTGGGCAGGAGGACGGTGGGTATGGCCGGGCAGGGTTCTAATGCCTCCTGAACACTCCCCGTCTCTGCCTTGGCAGGCCACGGATGAACTAGGAAGGAGGCGGGAAGACACGCACTCCTCCCTGACCCTGGAGTCCCCAGTCCTGGGAAGGCCTCCGGTACCTCCCAGACCACTGCCCCCGGTACTCCACTGGACTGCGGTCCTGGACACGGAGCCCACAGAGGCCAAGTCCAAGGGTGAGAAGGCTGGGATGGGGTGCCTGTGGCTGTGTGGGGATGGGTCGGTGCTGGGCCCCACAGGGAGAAGCCCCCATAGGCTGGTGTGGGGCCCGGAGCCACGACTTGGCTCGGAGCACCCAGGGGGTGGACTGCCGTCAGGGAGACGTCCCGGGGAAGGTTCCTTCGTGGCTGCGGCTTCTCCGGGAGGCCCTGGGCTGTGCTCTGTCTCTGCAAAGCCACAGGGAGAGGCAGGCCCGCGGGTGACCTTCTCTCCTCTAACAGCTACTCCAGCAGAGGAGCTAGACCCACTCCCAACTTCAGCAACTCCGGAGGGGGACACGGTTGGTGACTGGACACACTTCAGCAGGAGACCGGGAGCTGACAGGTGACCGGGCGCCTGTCCACGGAGATGCTGATGCTGTCCACGGAGAGCCGGTTCCTGCTCCTGCCCCCACCCCTGCTCCTGCCGCTCCCCCTTCCCCTGCCCCTGCCAGAGCTACCCCCACTTCCCCTGCCCCTGCCTGTCCTGCCCCAGACACAGCTCCTGCCCTTGACCCTGCACCGGCCATCACCCCTGCACTTGCCCCAGCTCCTGCTCCTGCTCCTTCCCCTGCCCCCATCCCTTCTCTTTTCCCTGCCAGAGCCACTGCCCCGGCACCTGCCCCTGCACCTGCCCCAGACCCAGGTCCTACCCCTGTTCCTGCCCCTTCCCTTGCCCCTCCCCGTGCCCCTGCCAGGACGGCCTCCCCTTCCCCTGCCTGTGCCCCTGTTCCTGCCCCAGACCAAGCTCCTGCCCTTGACCCTGCACCAGTCTTCACCACTGCACTTGTCCCAGCTCCTGCTCCTGCCCCTTCCCCTTTCCCTGCCCCTGCCCCTGCCCCTGCCCTTGTCCCTTCTCCTTTCCCTGCCAGGGCCACTGCCCCTGCACCTGCCCCAGACCCAGGTCCTACCCCTGTTCTTGCCCCTGCCCCTGCCCCTGCCCCTGCCCCGGCCCCTGCCAGGACAGCCTCCCCTTCCCCTGCCTGCGCCCCTGTTCCTGCCCCAGACCCAGACCCTGCCCCTGCTTCTTCCCCTTCGACTGCCCCCGTTCCTTCCCCTGGCCCTGCCAGGACCACTGCCCCTTCCCCTGCCCCTGCCTATGCCCCTGTTCCCGCCCCAGACCCAGACCCTGTCCCTTGCTCCTGCTCCTTTCCCCGCCCTGGCCTGTGCTCCTGTTCCTGTCTCTGACCCAGCTCCTGCTCTGGGTCCTGCACTGGCCACGACTGCTGACCCTGTCCCCACCCCGATCCCAACCCCTGCCCCTACACCTGCTCCTGCGGGGCTCCCAGGCCCGCCCCCAGAGCCCACAACCCTGCGGGGAGATCTCCCCATAAAAACACCGTCCGTTCCCTCCCCTGTCCCCGACATCCCCCCAGAATGTTTCATCCCCTTCCCCTGTGTTCTTCCTCTCCTGTGTGTAGTCACCGTTATCGTCGCCGTCCCTCTCCTCTATGCTGTGTATTGTTTATTTTAAATAAAAGTTCTTGTTTTCCCCTGAACACGTCATGAGCATGAAGTCCATGCCCAACGCCGTGCCACCACACCCCAGAACCTCGCTGCAGGATAGCTCCTTCCCCAAAGGAGACCCCGAGCCCAAGCCCTCCCTGCCCATTGCTCCCCCAGCCTGGCCCCTCGCAACCCCGGAGCTGCTTTCTCTTTCTGTTCCTGCACGTGTTCTGGAGGTTTCTGGAAGTGGAATCCCTCACTAGGTGCCTTTGTGTCTGCACCTATTTTCAAAGGGCACTCGTGTTGTTTGTTTCTCTGTTGGACATAGAATTGCCCTTATTGGATGTTGAAATGCCCAATGGATTACAGATGAGATAAGGGACCCCTTTAGGAATTCTGGTCACAATCTTGGGGCCAAGGCCTCTGTTCCTGCTGGGACCCCACAGTCAGTCCCCAGACAGGACACGGACACATTTCCCCAGACAGGGAAATGCAGAACGCTGGAAGACACACCGCAGAGGGCAAAAGCATCGCTCACAACCCTAGGCCAGAGAAAGGTTTCCCATGGGTCTGCTCCGATCCATGCTCCAAGTCACTGGGTCCCACAGGGACAGAGACAGGGACAGAGACGAAACACGCGCAAGTTCAAGGGGGAGGAGAGGCACACAGGGAGTGTGTGTCAGGAGATGCAGGAGCTCCCGGGGAAGGACTCAGGCAAAGGAAACCCTGGGGAGGCAGTGCTGGTCACCCTCAGACTGGCACGTGTCTGGTCTGGGGACCAACAGCCCTGGGGAGGACGTGAGGAAGCAGAGGTCCAATGCAGGTCCCCTGGAGAGAAGGGGGACAGGCACCCCTGTCTGAGACAACAGTGAGCGGCACCCTCCCAGGCCACAGGTGCACCTATCACCTAGCAGGGCTCAGTCAGGGACTCACCCCCAGAAACTCTGGCTCGGTTTTGCACAGATGTGTTTTCAGTAGTATTTGGCACAGCAGTGGTGGAGACAGCAGGGACTGGAACAATGTTCATGCCCAAGGAGATGGATGGGATCCTCATCCCAGTCCTCAAGACAGAATGTCCTGTGGCTACTTTCTCAGTGTTTTCTGGGGCACAGGATCGGGGTAGGCCCTCCTGAGACCCCACTCATGCCACCCTGCTCCTGGAACATTCATAATTGTTTAAGGAGGAGGTGGAGAGGATCCAGGATGACAGAGGGCCAAGGAGAAAGAAGGTCAGCACTGGGAGGACAGATGGACGTGCCCCGAGCCACCATCCAAGGCCTAACCCGCACCCAAACCCTAATCCTAACCCTAACCCAAACCCAAGCCCGAACCCGAACCCCTAACCCATAACCCTAGCCCCAAACCCGAACCCTGATCCCAAACCCGAACCCTAACCTGAACCCAAACCCACCTGCACACGGTCTGTCTGTTTGCTGCCCTTGAGCAGAGCAGAGGCTGGGCTGAGCCGGGTGCGGGTGTCCGGGGGAGATGGCCAAGCTGGCCACAGATGCTACCTGCGGAGGACCTATATAGTACCAGCTCCTGGTCCTCAGCTAAGATGAAACAACCGTTAGGTGTAGTGACCTATTTCTGTGGACAGGTCATGTGCCCAGTGCCGGGGTGACTCTATCTTCTCTCACTGAATGTTTAAAAACACCTTAGGCAGGTAAGAATACTGTCCATAGTTAATGTATGTGACTTGACCCTGACCCTCACCAAAATCTCTAGTTATGATATACTCGATTTAGAACATTGCTCATAAATTAGAGGATGGTTTTTATGAACTAAGGAATTCAGGGACAAACCTTCTGTCTTCTCCCTTGAAGCCGGTAAATCAGAACACATTCAGCCACGTGCTACCTGAAGAGTGGCCACACGGGGGCAACAGGGAGTCAACAGTGCCCCAAACCCCACTGCAAAGCCAATTCTTCCCTCATCCTGTCAAACCATGTTCATTCAGTATTTACAGATCATTGTAGAGATTATGAAAAGTGTGGCTTTGCTGAGTTTTTTAAAACCAAACTAATTCTCTCAACCTGTTCAGAATTGAAGATGTTTTGTAAAATCTCAGACTTGGCGAGCAGATGAAGGCCCAGACCTGGGAAAAGGCTATTACTGTTGAATCTCTTCAGGTCTACTTAGGAAACAAGGACGACTTCCACTCCACTTCGTTGCAGGAAGAATCAGCATCCGCTCACAGCACTGAATCCACACAAAAGAGTGCAACTCAGAGGAAAACAAAGCAGAATCCACAGCCTCCAGAAACAGAGAAAGAGCCGCACCCAAGAACCAAGAAGAGAGACCAGGAAGGCTCTGCACAGGCCAATTTGCATTTCTGTAGATCCTCTGGACCTAGACTGCCCCCAGTGCCCCTGGGGGTCGTGGGTCAGGCCCGGCGCACACCCTGATGCTGCACTGTTGGAACCCGTGACAAGCCCAAGGAGATGGATGATCCCTTCCTCCACGACACACCCCCTACCCCTGGACGACTCCAGGCTGCTTCTTGGAACTCCCATTCCTCTTTCTGACCAGATGGTTCACTTTTCCCATCAAGGCCATAATATAGAGTTCATCTAACTACTTTCTATTCTGTCATCTAAATTTTTCTTTGTCATGTTTGCTCTAAAACTAACCCTTGCATCACCTACCCTGATGTAGAATCACTTGTTCCTTTGCATGACTTAAATGTGGACCCCGAGTGCCCTCACAATGTCATGGGACTAGTGTCCTGGGCAAGGTCCTCACTAAGCTGGCTCAGCCGTTGCAGTGAACACCTGATCCAGGCACTGCTATTTTCGTGCAAGTAAGGCAGCACAGCCAAAACCTTGGTTTGGGCTCAGAATTGCTCATGGCCCCTCTGCCACATCAGATGACCTGCAGTCACACCCTGAAGACACTGACTAGTCCAGTGTTGCCCTGGGGAATGTCCATGGAACAGCCACTTTGTCCAATGGGGGAGCTCCATAGGAGTGGCAACGACGGGTTTCGGAACTTCTGAGATAGAAGCCACCTTGGAGACTGCCCAGAACTTCCTAGGAGTTCATTCCATCGTCTTGAATGAATCCATTCATCTAAAAACATTTCCTCATTTTAGAAATGATGAGCTTGAAGCTCCAAGGAAGTGATTCTCCTAAGTCATGCTGGAAATCAGAGAACGAGCCAGACTGAGAGGGGAGACGGCCTCCAGCGGGTTCCCCCAGAGCGGCTTCAGCTGGAGCCGCAATCACCCATTGATCTTTCCTGGACTCCCCGACTCTCATGGGACTCTTCATGGGGCCTATTCTGGGAACAAGGGTCATGTCAGGGCCACAGAAACCTCTGACACTGGTTGTAACGAGACTCTGGGATGTCAGTGGAGTCCCAACCCATGGGCCATCTCAGAGTTTGTCTGCAAAGATACGGTTGGTGAGAAACCCAGATGCTGACAGAGGGTAGAGGAAGATGGAAATGGCTAGGGAAAGAGGGGGTGCTCACATCACATCTGGCCCCAGACACGGTGGTGTCCAGCAGGACGAGTCCTCCAATGCCACCAGCGGCTTCACAGAGCTCACCCCTAAAGTCTGAGGCTGAGCTTCCCACATGGGTCATGAGCTCCCCGGCCAGCTCAGGGGAGCATGACGCAGGATATAAGAAAGCCACGGCCTTGACAGATGTATAGTCGTGAAGCAGTAGCCTTCTCCAAATATATTCTGAAATGGTAAAAAATTCACTGACAAAACATGGATATTTTTTATTAAAAAGAAAGCCATACTTGTTTATTAATAAATATTTATGGAATATCTACTTAGTGCAAACGTATAGCTCTGGTCCCACATGGGAGCTTGCAAAGAGCATGGGATCAGTGATAGGAAGGAATACACGCTAAGCGCCAAGAAAGCCGTCCTATTCAGAGAGGCCCATTAAGGAAGCCCACAGAGAAGATGCTTTTCAGCCAAGACCAAAAAGACAGGGCCAGCGAATCCATCTGGCAGAAGAGTGACAGAGCAACTCTATTTTTAATTATTTTGACAATAAAACATAAACATCAAGATATTTTGACTTAGGGGCACCTGAGTGGCTCAGTGGGTTAAGCCTCTGCCTTCGGCTCAGGTCATGATCTCAGGGTCCTGGAATCGAGCCCCGCACCGGGCTCTCTGCTCAGCAGGGAGCCTGCTTCCTCCTCTCTCTCTATCTGCCTCTCTGCCTGCTTGTGACCTCTGTCAAATAAATAAATAAAATCTTTTTTTTAAAAAAAGATATTTTGACTTAAATGTTGCTTTGGAACATTTGGTGCTTTTCCCTAACTATTTGGGATAAAAGCTAACCTTTACTCACTGTAAAATACTCTAAGAAAATGTCTTGTTTAAGCACTGACATCTTTTATTAAAAGGCAAATAAATTGACCCTGGCTAACCAGAACGAGAATCCTTAAGCCCTAACCCCAGAGCTAACCCTACCACAAGGGGGCAGCACACACCTTGCTCTTGCCTGGGAGAGTTGGCCCACTCCTTGGTCATTCCTCCCCATCTCCTTTGTTTTCTTCTCTGTTTTCTCCCTGCTGCACAACTTGTTAATTACAGGAAATAACCTGTAAGCATGGGTTCCACCAAAACCAAGTCAGTCACTCACGTTATTCTTCAAATGGTTATCAGATGTCTCTCCCACGCCAAACTTATCATCCAGGAATGAGCAAACATGACAACACCCTCTTTTGGGGAGCTAACACAACTGGGGCAGCCCCAGAAGCCGGTACTTGGATGCCAACATGCTAATGCACATGGAAAAGGGCTGCACACCTCCCAGGTGTTCCTGACAAGCAAAGGAAGCCAACGGGGAGATGCTGAGATACTACTGGTCAGGAACCTGTAGAAGAATCTGGAACCTCAAAAATAATGAAGGTTCTACAAGAGATACGAGAGGAGGAAGAATTGGAAAAACAGACGACACAAACAGAAAAAGGGGCCACCAGGTTTTTCCATTAAGGAAGTACAGTTTCCCAGAAATCACGATGGCTCTGAGGGAAGCCAGCTGAGGTGGAATTGGGGGGCAGTGATTGGACTCAGGGCCACAGCACATGGAGATCTAAGAAGCCAGGTCGCTGGAAGGGTCACGCTGGGGATGCCGGAGCAGTGTGGCCAGGGGCAGCATGTCTCAGGGACCTCAGTGCAGGACACAAGGGGCAGTCAAAGCTTAGTGTAGACTGAGCCCAAAGGTACAGGAAGGGGTCGACAGTACCCATGTCCCCCCATTACACACAGAACAAGCAGTGGGGCGCCAAGGTAAGCTCTCCATGGAAGAGGATCGGGGGTCCTGCGCTGGTATAGAAGCAAGGAAAAGGGAGGGGCTGAAGTGAGAGCACATGGGGAGGAGGATGTGCAGCGGGGAGGGCAGCAAGAGGGCAGGGAATGGGGGATAAGGTTGTGGAGGGGAAAAGCCTGGAAAGGGCAGGGCCCAGGCTCAAGCTGCTCTGTTAGTAGAGGAAACATGCCTTTATCTGCAGGGTAGCAGCAGAAAACCAGGGGGTCAGACAGGGCCCTGGGGCCATGAGGCTAGTGGTATTCATAGAGCCCACCAAGACTGCATCGAAACCCAGAGTCAGTGCAAAAAAGGACGTGAAGGCCGGCAGAACCAACCTCTTCCCCTAATGAATAAGAAAAGGGAGTCCCAGACACAGAAATATTTTCCAAAGCCCATCCAACAAGTCTGGAGAAGCTAGGACTAGAGTCCAGCACTCAGCCGTGAGCTTGCACCCAGGACCCTGCAGGCTGAAGGGCACAGAGCCTGGGGAAGGTTTACCTGTGTGCCTCTGTTCTGGCCCCACTATAATACCTGGTTTGATACCAACAACGGAGAAGAGACAAACTTCCCTGAGACACAACAGCTGGATGGGGGCAGACCCGTGGGGACACAGACCCACTCTTGGTTCTGGGCACCGTGAAGGAAGACATGCTTACATGGTCGCTTAATTGTTTTAGCCACAGCTGAGGAAACCATACCCTTTTCTTTCAACAGCAGCCTCCAGAATCACTGTCTGGAACCAGGGGAATGGCCCCAAATCAGGGCCTAGCAGGAGACTCTGAGATTCCCCAAGGAGAACACCCCACTCCCCATCACCCCACATCCCAATCTCTGGCCTTGGTTGGCAGAGAGGGGGATAGATGGCTTCGGGGCAGCGATGAATGGAGCCAGAAATAGCCCCACCCATGTCAGGACCTCTACGAGCTCAGCCCTAGGCTCTCCTGAGCTGGGACCAGCCTGGGCCCAGGGGGCCACTATGGTCTGCTGATACAAGGGAGCCCACTGCCCACCTGTTTCAAAGCCTGCCCAGCAGCTCACTCCTACCCGCTGCTGCTCCTGGTCTCCGCCTCCCCCCATTTTACTTCAATCCTGGGTTAACCTTCTGCAGTCACAGACAAAGCTCTACGGAGAGTCACGGGGCAACAGACCAGTATGCGACATTACGCTTCTTGTTTCTTCATTTATTCATGCATTCCCGCATTTACTCATCCAACAGACATTCATCCAGCACCTATGGAGCTGGGCCTGACCCAGGGCTGCAGAAGTGACTTGCACGGCAGGCTGGACAGTCAGAGCCTCGGGCTGGGCCCACAGCCCAAGCTGTGACCCTGGGGTTGTGCTTTCTTCAGCACACCATGCCTTCCTCTTAATGCTTTTATTTTTCTTTAGAATTAGTGGACCAATTTTATAAGCAGGAGTTTTCACATAAAACTGATATTTTCTGGGCCTTCAGGAGATGGGACGACACCTGGTCCACTTTCCCACCACAGCCTGAGGCTGAGGACCACTGCCCTTCCAGGAAAGAAGGGTCCCATTTGCCACCACTCCCTAGTGTCCCCGGCCGGAGGCCTTGCGTGAATCGTCCCAACTTGCCCTTCTGGTGATGCTGCTGCCCCAGAGCCTGCAGCCTCCAGGGTCGCTCCAGTGCCTGCCTCCTGCGAAAACTCCTGCCTGGGGTCCGCGGCCAAGAGCGCACGTGCTCTCACAGAGCCCGCAGAGGGCACCGTGGGGCGCACGGCTGAGTCCCAGGCACCTGCTGGGGCTCCTGGCAGATTCCCTAGCAGCCCGAGCTTCCTCCGCAGGTGCAAACAAGGGAGGGCCGACCTCGCCCTGCTCCGTTCACTCTGTCAGGGGGTGACTGGCTCGGCCACTGCAGCACACATCCAGCGAGGCTGTACTAAATGCTGGCTGTGTGTTTGGCACTGTGCCAGGCCCTGCCCCTAGCTCCCAAGATGTGATTAGGAACGTGAGATATAAGATTATGTCCCCTCCGTGTATGATGACTCATCCATCACGTTCCCCCAGCATCTAGCACTGTGTGGCACGTAGTAGGTGTTCAACCAATACTGATATTAATGAATGAAACAATAACTAATAAGCATGTCTCCTACCTACTGAGTTCTTCCCCCTTTACACGTACAGCCTCAATTCTCAAAACAGGCTGTTCTTTTCCCGTTTTAATGACCAAGAAGTGAGCCCAGAGAGGTTAAGTAAACTGCCTAAGGTCACACAGCCAGTCTGAGCTCTTAACCACAATTCCATGTGCCGTCTCAGCAGAGCAAGGCAGGACGTGCTCGAGACCACGGTGCAGCACACACAGTGGCTGCCTGGGGCTTTCAGAAGGCCGAGCAGGGAAGAGGGGCTGAGCAGTCAAAGAAGATTCATGACGACGGGACAGAGACGCTGGTGGAGGTGAAAAAAGACACCTTTCCAGATGCAGGAAAGGTCGGAGGGAGCAAAAGCATAAGGGCAGCACGCATAGTTAAGTCCTCCGTGCGTGCTTCCTGGGCCGGGGGGTTGGGGGGCGGCGCGAGGCTGCCACACTGGGTGAGATCCTTCAGCAAGTGTGAGGTCTCCCGTCAACCAAGCCCCGGGCTGTGTCCTCAGGAGGGTGGGAACAGGAAGAACCTCCCTAGAGGATCTACAGGCAGTTGTCAGAGAAAGGCAACATACGTGCACAACCCAGGAGAGGATGCATTGAGAGTCGGAAGTGGGGGGAACGATTCTGGGGGAAGAACAGTTGTTTTCAGTTGAGGAGAGCAGGCAGGCTTCCGGGCGAGGTGGCGTCTGAACCAAGCCACGAGGGGTCGGTAGGGCTGCCCCCTGTCGTGGGTGAAGGACACTCGGGTGAAAGCCCCGAAGACAAAGGCCTGGGGTGAGTGTGGCAGGTGGGCCCCGGAGACCCCAGGGGAGGGGGCGGGAGGGGACGGCCGGCGGGGCAGGGCCGTGCTTCCTGGGAGCTTTTTGTGCTGTGCTAAGCAGCTCAGCTTCCTGCCCCGGGCAAGGGAGGTCTGTAGTCAGGGAGGGACCCGTCTTGCCTAATGAGAAGCTACATAAAAATATTTTGTCTTCTAGGTTGTAAGTTCCTAAAGGCATGGCTGTAGAGACGCAGTCCTCCTGAGGCTCTCTCACTCAGACTGTAAGAGGGAGGTGTGATCGGAATCACCCTTAAGCAAGAACCAGGATGTCTGGGCCCAGTTCCTGCGAGGTCACCAAGCAGGCCCCGCTCTGGCCTCAGTTTCCTCCTCTGCCATACAAGGGGCTGGAGCACTTCCAACAACTCTCCTAGCCCCAACTCATACCCCACGAGTCTCAGAACCCCACGCCAACACCTCAGCCTCCAAGGAGGGCTTATCAGGGAGCCAGGCAGACATAGGAAGGCTCCATGGGCCTGGCTGGGCCACACACATGCGGAGCAGGGGGAGAGTGAGGGCCGCCCGGGGAGGTGCGGCTCACTGACTCAGGTAGGGCAGAGGGTTGGGGTGGAGAGGAAGTGAGCTCCCCAGCCAGCTTCCTCCCAAACCAGCTCCAGGCCCAGGGCTGGGCATTTCACAAAAAAGCCCAAGGAACTTTGTGGACATTTCCTGTCCCGCCCCAACCCCTTTCCTGGCACTGACAGTCCAACTCAGGGTTGCCACACTGCTCACCTGTGAAGCAATCTTCGCACGAGAGCTGAGGGTCTGGCCAGGGGCCGCCTATAAATGCTGGGCACACACAGTGCCGTCACATTCCTCTGTGTGGCTCTGTGACTTGGGTAAGTGAGCTCTCAGCTTCCCCCCCAAACCCCGACTCCTTCCTCACCTCCCCGCCACGACAGGCCTCCTCCAAGGCCTCCTCCCTGAAGCCCTCCTGGATTGACCCACCTACTTGAAAATTCCCTCACCATTTCTTGGCTCCTATTCTGCCTGAGCCCCTTGTCCTCAAACACCCTGCTCTTTAGCCTTCTCCAGACACCTAAGCCCACCCCTCCCATGTGTGGGGCGTATCTTCTCTCAGTCCCATCGCAGCTTCTTTTCCTTCTGTCTCCCCTGCTGTTCCTACGTGCAGCCTGTGGGAGGTGTCCAGGGAGCTCAGCAGCCTTTTCTTCCGAACACCTGAGCGCCCACACATCCGCTCCTCAGACAGGGTGCGGGAATATAGGAAGATGGCGGACCAGATGTCCCAGCTGGAGTGCAGCATCGAGACTATCATCAACATCTTCCACCAGTACTCTGTGCGGCTGGGGCACCCAGACACGCTCAACCAGAAGGAACTGAAACAGCTCGTCAAAAAGGAGCTGCCCAACTTCCTCAAGGTAGGCAGAGGATCCTAGCAGGCCTGGGGCAGCCCGGGCAGTCTGGGCTGAGGCGGGGGGCACGAGGGTGCTCTCTGCAGGGCCACTCCTTCAGCCCAGCCTGCAGAGGCACCGGCTGCCCTGTCCCTAGAGTTGCTCCAAGTTAGAGAGCAGAGTGACTGGCAGCTATGCCGTGTGCAGGGCCCCGTCCCAGGTTGGAGTGCGTAGTGGCAAACAGGGACCCACGGTTGGGATACACAGCAAAGACGCTGGGCAACAAAGAGCGTAGATAAGGCCAATGCCCATCAGTGCCCCAAAGGGTGCAAAAGCGCACTGTGGGTGACTTGGGCTGGGTGGGGAGAGCCGACTCGGTGGGTTGGCAAGGAGGGCCCCTCCGAGGAGGTGACTTTTGGGCTAACGCTAAACTGAGGAGGGAAGCAACTGAGGACACCCCTTGGCAGAAGCGGGGAAGATGTTCACCCCCAGGGCGGTCTCAGTGCGAGGGCTGAGGGGCTCCGGAGTAGGAAACACACCACGTGTGGAAAAGCCCCCATGGGGCAGTGGTGTGCACAAAACACGCAGTAACATAATTAGTTTATTCCCCTGATCTGCAAATGACTAGGCAGCTCTGGGGGGTGGGGGGAAGGAGGAGAATTGGTTTCATCCAATCTTTCAGTTTTCTTTACAAGTTTGGGGACTTTGGGAAAACAGAGGCCTGGACTCAGAAGGGTGAGGTGTCTGAGTTCCAGTCTCGGCTCCATTCCTGGGGAAGGAGGCAGCCTTCCCGGAAGCCCCACACAGCTCAGGAGGCGATACAGCGGGAAGGCTGGCTGCTCCCCACAGGTGCAGACACGGGGAAGCAGGGCGCTTGGTCAGCACGGACAGGAGAGGGTCCAGCCAAGAGCTAGTGGGGGGAGGCTCTCCTCCGTGTGACTCCCACACCTGGCCTAGCACCCACCTCCCTTGTCCAGGAGGGGAAGCTGAGACCCTGCGGGGCCACCGCTCCAGAGTGAACAGGGAACAGGGCAACAGGGAAAAGTGCAGAAGAGAAGGCCGTATGGAGGGGCTGCTGGGGGGGGAAGGGCCTGGGGTCTGAGCTGGGCACCCACAGGGTCTGGGGAAGGGACTCGGCTGAGCTTCTCAGCCAGAGGGCGGGACCAACGGCAGCCTGGCCCCCCACCTCCCATCCTCCCCTCAGCAGACTTCGTCACACCCTTTGGGGTCAATGGACAATATCCACTGCTCTCTGGCCCCACACAGGATACAAAGCATCTTGTTCTCCTAGATGCTGCCCCCTATGTAGGTTGAAATGAATGTCACTAATGAGTAACCTAGAGAGAGAAGGGAGAGGCAGGAAAAGAGAAAGGAGCAGGACAGTCAGGTACACGGATTGGAACAAGGCTGGGCTCATGACCCCCTCCGGCTCCCAGGCCTTGTCAATCCGCAGGAACTAGTTCCCCTTTTCTGCGACGGCTTCCTCAAGGAGGGTACCCAAGTTCACCTATTAAGCTTGTTATAAAGACCAAATGAGGAGACATTTCTGTGCGTACTAACTACATGACCTCAAGCAAGTCTCTTGATCTCAGTTCTTCTGTAAAATGGAGAGAATCGGTGCCCAAGTTATATGCAGAATAAATCCACCAGTGTCACATGTTCCCCACCTGCTAGACCGTGGGCAACCGCCAATGGTCATTTTTAATTTTTTACCTTGGGCCTAGGAGGCAGGTTTCCCTATGCCTTTGCCTGGGGTCATTGGCTGAGCCCCCGTCCCCAGCACTGGCCAAACCACCAGCCTGACCGCCCTGTCCCCCCAACCCACAGAAGCAGAAGAAGAATGACAATGCCATAAACAAGATCTTGGAGGACCTGGACACAAACGGAGACAAGCAGCTGAACTTCGAGGAGTTCTCCATCCTAGTGGGCAAGCTGACAATGGCCTCCCATGAGGAGATGCACAAGAACGCCCCTGAAGGAGAAGGCCACAGCCACGGGCCAGGCTTTGGGCAGGGTGACCAGGGCCACTGCCATAGCCACAGTGGCCATGGCCACGGCCACAGCCACTAGCCAGGAGGCCAGGACACCCTGCCCCTGCCCAACGAGGGCCCCAGAGAGGCCCCACTGCCTTAGCTTGGGGGGCTGGGAAATGGGGAGCAAAATAAAGTCTTCCTCCAAGCCAGCACTGTGCGTCCTTCTTCCACCACTCCTCCCGACCTGTCCTTCCAGGGGCCTGGGTGGCACATGGCCCTGCCCCTTAACGGCTGAACCCCTTCATCTGCTAATGACAGAGTGAAAAGCCACAGCTAAACCCCTTGGACTCACTTCCTGACTGTTTCCTACTCCCACCTCAGGCCCCGCTACTCAGGTCCCTCCATCCAGCTCAGGACTTCCCTGTACTGACCATCATCTGGCTCTCATCCTCATAGAAGGCAAAAGGCGGATATCCCTTCCTCTCGACATGCAGGCCGCCCCGTCTGCCCTGACTTTCCTGCACCCAGGGCTGTCTACCATTCCCCTTCTCAGTCCCACGGGCCATCCACCCTGGGAGGACGGATTCGGGAATGCCCGGGAACCACTGTGGGGGCTGCCCAGCCCATGGGCGCAAATGAGGCCCTTGGACCTCAACCTAATGGGAGCCCCGGGAAGTCTGCATCACCAAGGTCAGAAGCTATGCACTGCCACCTTGCCACGGGGGATGGGACACAAGCAGGAGGAGGGTGGCTTTGCCTGGATCCCAGAGCAGATCTGGGCCCCTCTGGGCTGTGTTCCATGCCCCCGCCCAGCCCCTGGCTCACCCGTGCCTTGCCAAGTGTGTGCACCAGCCTCCTGGGAGAGCGGGTATGGAACATATGGAGAGGTCCTACCCCTGATGGCATCCCTAGAAGTAGAAGCCAGAACACCCCCAATGTGCAGACGGGGAGACTGGGGAGGCCCTGAGAGCCACAGGGTGTGTCCGGGCTCATAGCCCTGGGCAGGAGCAGGAGCCCGGTCTGAACCCAGCTCTGTGCCCTCACAGCGGGGACAACAGCTGCACCCAGGCCTCCCAGGGGCTGTGGGGAGGCCGTGTGGGGCTCACTGTATAGACAGGGCATGGGGTGGAGGGTGAGCCTTGAGCAGCTGGGGGAGGGGCGCCCTCAGGGAGCTCTGGTGTGAGGAGGAAGTCGGGTAAGGAGCCCCCAGGCAGTGGTGACCTCACTTCCCTGGACAACAGAGCCCAACGGAATTTGAACCCACGCATCCAGGCACCCACATTCCAGAGACAACTCCCTGCCCAGCTCATTTCTTGGGAGATCCTGAAGGAAGCGACATGTTCTTGTGCTGCCTACTGAAGTCCAGAGGACGCGGGCAGAGGAGAGCTCGCCCGCCAAACACGTCCCCTCACTGGGAAGGTCGCGTCAGGGCTCCCAGAGGCCTCTGGCCCTTTGGCAAGAAGAATCAAAAGGTGACACTGGGAAGCTCAGAGTCAGCCAGCCCCACACCTTCTGATCGACCCGTGTAGCCCCAGGTCTCCTCCCCGTGTGTGTGTGCGTGTGTGTGTGTGTGTGTGTGTGTGTGTGTGTAAAGAGAGCTCATCGGGGGTGGAGACGCCCGAGCAGGAGCAGGCTGATGAGGGGTCAGATGCCTGGTGGGCAGGTCATGTTCACACCCCAGGTGAAGGCTGGCTAGTGGGACGGGTGTGTGGGCCGCACCCTTCTGCCCAGGGTTTATCCTGAGACCCTGCAGGGACGGGCCACTGACCCAGGTGCAGGGCTGTGCACGCGCAGGTCTGTGTGTGATCTGGGAGAAGTTGGGGGACTGGGCAGGAGGACGGTGGGTATGGCCGGGCAGGGTTCTAATGCCTCCTGAACACTCCCCGTCTCTGCCTTGGCAGGCCACGGATGAACTAGGAAGGAGGCGGGAAGACACGCACTCCTCCCTGACCCTGGAGTCCCCAGTCCTGGGAAGGCCTCCGGTACCTCCCAGACCACTGCCCCCGGTACTCCACTGGACTGCGGTCCTGGACACGGAGCCCACAGAGGCCAAGTCCAAGGGTGAGAAGGCTGGGATGGGGTGCCTGTGGCTGTGTGGGGATGGGTCGGTGCTGGGCCCCACAGGGAGAAGCCCCCATAGGCTGGTGTGGGGCCCGGAGCCACGACTTGGCTCGGAGCACCCAGGGGGTGGACTGCCGTCAGGGAGACGTCCCGGGGAAGGTTCCTTCGTGGCTGCGGCTTCTCCGGGAGGCCCTGGGCTGTGCTCTGTCTCTGCAAAGCCACAGGGAGAGGCAGGCCCGCGGGTGACCTTCTCTCCTCTAACAGCTACTCCAGCAGAGGAGCTAGACCCACTCCCAACTTCAGCAACTCCGGAGGGGGACACGGTTGGTGACTGGACACACTTCAGCAGGAGACCGGGAGCTGACAGGTGACCGGGCGCCTGTCCACGGAGATGCTGATGCTGTCCACGGAGAGCCGGTTCCTGCTCCTGCCCCCACCCCTGCTCCTGCCGCTCCCCCTTCCCCTGCCCCTGCCAGAGCTACCCCCACTTCCCCTGCCCCTGCCTGTCCTGCCCCAGACACAGCTCCTGCCCTTGACCCTGCACCGGCCATCACCCCTGCACTTGCCCCAGCTCCTGCTCCTGCTCCTTCCCCTGCCCCCATCCCTTCTCTTTTCCCTGCCAGAGCCACTGCCCCGGCACCTGCCCCTGCACCTGCCCCAGACCCAGGTCCTACCCCTGTTCCTGCCCCTTCCCTTGCCCCTCCCCGTGCCCCTGCCAGGACGGCCTCCCCTTCCCCTGCCTGTGCCCCTGTTCCTGCCCCAGACCAAGCTCCTGCCCTTGACCCTGCACCAGTCTTCACCACTGCACTTGTCCCAGCTCCTGCTCCTGCCCCTTCCCCTTTCCCTGCCCCTGCCCCTGCCCCTGCCCTTGTCCCTTCTCCTTTCCCTGCCAGGGCCACTGCCCCTGCACCTGCCCCAGACCCAGGTCCTACCCCTGTTCTTGCCCCTGCCCCTGCCCCTGCCCCTGCCCCGGCCCCTGCCAGGACAGCCTCCCCTTCCCCTGCCTGCGCCCCTGTTCCTGCCCCAGACCCAGACCCTGCCCCTGCTTCTTCCCCTTCGACTGCCCCCGTTCCTTCCCCTGGCCCTGCCAGGACCACTGCCCCTTCCCCTGCCCCTGCCTATGCCCCTGTTCCCGCCCCAGACCCAGACCCTGTCCCTTGCTCCTGCTCCTTTCCCCGCCCTGGCCTGTGCTCCTGTTCCTGTCTCTGACCCAGCTCCTGCTCTGGGTCCTGCACTGGCCACGACTGCTGACCCTGTCCCCACCCCGATCCCAACCCCTGCCCCTACACCTGCTCCTGCGGGGCTCCCAGGCCCGCCCCCAGAGCCCACAACCCTGCGGGGAGATCTCCCCATAAAAACACCGTCCGTTCCCTCCCCTGTCCCCGACATCCCCCCAGAATGTTTCATCCCCTTCCCCTGTGTTCTTCCTCTCCTGTGTGTAGTCACCGTTATCGTCGCCGTCCCTCTCCTCTATGCTGTGTATTGTTTATTTTAAATAAAAGTTCTTGTTTTCCCCTGAACACGTCATGAGCATGAAGTCCATGCCCAACGCCGTGCCACCACACCCCAGAACCTCGCTGCAGGATAGCTCCTTCCCCAAAGGAGACCCCGAGCCCAAGCCCTCCCTGCCCATTGCTCCCCCAGCCTGGCCCCTCGCAACCCCGGAGCTGCTTTCTCTTTCTGTTCCTGCACGTGTTCTGGAGGTTTCTGGAAGTGGAATCCCTCACTAGGTGCCTTTGTGTCTGCACCTATTTTCAAAGGGCACTCGTGTTGTTTGTTTCTCTGTTGGACATAGAATTGCCCTTATTGGATGTTGAAATGCCCAATGGATTACAGATGAGATAAGGGACCCCTTTAGGAATTCTGGTCACAATCTTGGGGCCAAGGCCTCTGTTCCTGCTGGGACCCCACAGTCAGTCCCCAGACAGGACACGGACACATTTCCCCAGACAGGGAAATGCAGAACGCTGGAAGACACACCGCAGAGGGCAAAAGCATCGCTCACAACCCTAGGCCAGAGAAAGGTTTCCCATGGGTCTGCTCCGATCCATGCTCCAAGTCTCTGGGTCCCACAGGGACAGAGACAGGGACAGAGACGAAACACGTGCAAGTTCAAGGGGGAGGACAGGGACACAGGGAGTATGTGTCAGGAGATGCAGGAGCTCCCGGGGAAGGACTCAGGCAAAGGAAACCCTGGGGAGGCAGTGCTGGTCACCCTCAGACTGGCACGTGTCTGGTCTGGGGACCAACAGCCCTGGGGAGGACGTGAGGAAGCAGAGGTCCAATGCAGGTCCCCTGGAGAGAAGGGGGACAGGCACCCCTGTCTGAGACAACAGTGAGCGGCACCCTCCCAGGCCACAGGTGCACCTATCACCTAGCAGGGCTCAGTCAGGGACTCACCCCCAGAAACTCTGGCTCGGTTTTGCACAGATGTGTTTTCAGTAGTATTTGGCACAGCAGTGGTGGAGACAGCAGGGACTGGAACAATGTTCATGCCCAAGGAGATGGATGGGATCCTCATCCCAGTCCTCAAGACAGAATGTCCTGTGGCTACTTTCTCAGTGTTTTCTGGGGCACAGGATCGGGGTAGGCCCTCCTGAGACCCCACTCATGCCACCCTGCTCCTGGAACATTCATAATTGTTTAAGGAGGAGGTGGAGAGGATCCAGGATGACAGAGGGCCAAGGAGAAAGAAGGTCAGCACTGGGAGGACAGATGGACGTGCCCCGAGCCACCATCCAAGGCCTAACCCGCACCCAAACCCTAATCCTAACCCTAACCCAAACCCAAGCCCGAACCCGAACCCCTAACCCATAACCCTAGCCCCAAACCCGAACCCTGATCCCAAACCCGAACCCTAACCTGAACCCAAACCCACCTGCACACGGTCTGTCTGTTTGCTGCCCTTGAGCAGAGCAGAGGCTGGGCTGAGCCGGGTGCGGGTGTCCGGGGGAGATGGCCAAGCTGGCCACAGATGCTACCTGCGGAGGACCTATATAGTACCAGCTCCTGGTCCTCAGCTAAGATGAAACAACCGTTAGGTGTAGTGACCTATTTCTGTGGACAGGTCATGTGCCCAGTGCCGGGGTGACTCTATCTTCTCTCACTGAATGTTTAAAAACACCTTAGGCAGGTAAGAATACTGTCCATAGTTAATGTATGTGACTTGACCCTGACCCTCACCAAAATCTCTAGTTATGATATACTCGATTTAGAACATTGCTCATAAATTAGAGGATGGTTTTTATGAACTAAGGAATTCAGGGACAAACCTTCTGTCTTCTCCCTTGAAGCCGGTAAATCAGAACACATTCAGCCACGTGCTACCTGAAGAGTGGCCACACGGGGGCAACAGGGAGTCAACAGTGCCCCAAACCCCACTGCAAAGCCAATTCTTCCCTCATCCTGTCAAACCATGTTCATTCAGTATTTACAGATCATTGTAGAGATTATGAAAAGTGTGGCTTTGCTGAGTTTTTTAAAACCAAACTAATTCTCTCAACCTGTTCAGAATTGAAGATGTTTTGTAAAATCTCAGACTTGGCGAGCAGATGAAGGCCCAGACCTGGGAAAAGGCTATTACTGTTGAATCTCTTCAGGTCTACTTAGGAAACAAGGACGACTTCCACTCCACTTCGTTGCAGGAAGAATCAGCATCCGCTCACAGCACTGAATCCACACAAAAGAGTGCAACTCAGAGGAAAACAAAGCAGAATCCACAGCCTCCAGAAACAGAGAAAGAGCCGCACCCAAGAACCAAGAAGAGAGACCAGGAAGGCTCTGCACAGGCCAATTTGCATTTCTGTAGATCCTCTGGACCTAGACTGCCCCCAGTGCCCCTGGGGGTCGTGGGTCAGGCCCGGCGCACACCCTGATGCTGCACTGTTGGAACCCGTGACAAGCCCAAGGAGATGGATGATCCCTTCCTCCACGACACACCCCCTACCCCTGGACGACTCCAGGCTGCTTCTTGGAACTCCCATTCCTCTTTCTGACCAGATGGTTCACTTTTCCCATCAAGGCCATAATATAGAGTTCATCTAACTACTTTCTATTCTGTCATCTAAATTTTTCTTTGTCATGTTTGCTCTAAAACTAACCCTTGCATCACCTACCCTGATGTAGAATCACTTGTTCCTTTGCATGACTTAAATGTGGACCCCGAGTGCCCTCACAATGTCATGGGACTAGTGTCCTGGGCAAGGTCCTCACTAAGCTGGCTCAGCCGTTGCAGTGAACACCTGATCCAGGCACTGCTATTTTCGTGCAAGTAAGGCAGCACAGCCAAAACCTTGGTTTGGGCTCAGAATTGCTCATGGCCCCTCTGCCACATCAGATGACCTGCAGTCACACCCTGAAGACACTGACTAGTCCAGTGTTGCCCTGGGGAATGTCCATGGAACAGCCACTTTGTCCAATGGGGGAGCTCCATAGGAGTGGCAACGACGGGTTTCGGAACTTCTGAGATAGAAGCCACCTTGGAGACTGCCCAGAACTTCCTAGGAGTTCATTCCATCGTCTTGAATGAATCCATTCATCTAAAAACATTTCCTCATTTTAGAAATGATGAGCTTGAAGCTCCAAGGAAGTGATTCTCCTAAGTCATGCTGGAAATCAGAGAACGAGCCAGACTGAGAGGGGAGACGGCCTCCAGCGGGTTCCCCCAGAGCGGCTTCAGCTGGAGCCGCAATCACCCATTGATCTTTCCTGGACTCCCCGACTCTCATGGGACTCTTCATGGGGCCTATTCTGGGAACAAGGGTCATGTCAGGGCCACAGAAACCTCTGACACTGGTTGTAACGAGACTCTGGGATGTCAGTGGAGTCCCAACCCATGGGCCATCTCAGAGTTTGTCTGCAAAGATACGGTTGGTGAGAAACCCAGATGCTGACAGAGGGTAGAGGAAGATGGAAATGGCTAGGGAAAGAGGGGGTGCTCACATCACATCTGGCCCCAGACACGGTGGTGTCCAGCAGGACGAGTCCTCCAATGCCACCAGCGGCTTCACAGAGCTCACCCCTAAAGTCTGAGGCTGAGCTTCCCACATGGGTCATGAGCTCCCCGGCCAGCTCAGGGGAGCATGACGCAGGATATAAGAAAGCCACGGCCTTGACAGATGTATAGTCGTGAAGCAGTAGCCTTCTCCAAATATATTCTGAAATGGTAAAAAATTCACTGACAAAACATGGATATTTTTTATTAAAAAGAAAGCCATACTTGTTTATTAATAAATATTTATGGAATATCTACTTAGTGCAAACGTATAGCTCTGGTCCCACATGGGAGCTTGCAAAGAGCATGGGATCAGTGATAGGAAGGAATACACGCTAAGCGCCAAGAAAGCCGTCCTATTCAGAGAGGCCCATTAAGGAAGCCCACAGAGAAGATGCTTTTCAGCCAAGACCAAAAAGACAGGGCCAGCGAATCCATCTGGCAGAAGAGTGACAGAGCAACTCTATTTTTAATTATTTTGACAATAAAACATAAACATCAAGATATTTTGACTTAGGGGCACCTGAGTGGCTCAGTGGGTTAAGCCTCTGCCTTCGGCTCAGGTCATGATCTCAGGGTCCTGGAATCGAGCCCCGCACCGGGCTCTCTGCTCAGCAGGGAGCCTGCTTCCTCCTCTCTCTCTATCTGCCTCTCTGCCTGCTTGTGACCTCTGTCAAATAAATAAATAAAATCTTTTTTTTAAAAAAAGATATTTTGACTTAAATGTTGCTTTGGAACATTTGGTGCTTTTCCCTAACTATTTGGGATAAAAGCTAACCTTTACTCACTGTAAAATACTCTAAGAAAATGTCTTGTTTAAGCACTGACATCTTTTATTAAAAGGCAAATAAATTGACCCTGGCTAACCAGAACGAGAATCCTTAAGCCCTAACCCCAGAGCTAACCCTACCACAAGGGGGCAGCACACACCTTGCTCTTGCCTGGGAGAGTTGGCCCACTCCTTGGTCATTCCTCCCCATCTCCTTTGTTTTCTTCTCTGTTTTCTCCCTGCTGCACAACTTGTTAATTACAGGAAATAACCTGTAAGCATGGGTTCCACCAAAACCAAGTCAGTCACTCACGTTATTCTTCAAATGGTTATCAGATGTCTCTCCCACGCCAAACTTATCATCCAGGAATGAGCAAACATGACAACACCCTCTTTTGGGGAGCTAACACAACTGGGGCAGCCCCAGAAGCCGGTACTTGGATGCCAACATGCTAATGCACATGGAAAAGGGCTGCACACCTCCCAGGTGTTCCTGACAAGCAAAGGAAGCCAACGGGGAGATGCTGAGATACTACTGGTCAGGAACCTGTAGAAGAATCTGGAACCTCAAAAATAATGAAGGTTCTACAAGAGATACGAGAGGAGGAAGAATTGGAAAAACAGACGACACAAACAGAAAAAGGGGCCACCAGGTTTTTCCATTAAGGAAGTACAGTTTCCCAGAAATCACGATGGCTCTGAGGGAAGCCAGCTGAGGTGGAATTGGGGGGCAGTGATTGGACTCAGGGCCACAGCACATGGAGATCTAAGAAGCCAGGTCGCTGGAAGGGTCACGCTGGGGATGCCGGAGCAGTGTGGCCAGGGGCAGCATGTCTCAGGGACCTCAGTGCAGGACACAAGGGGCAGTCAAAGCTTAGTGTAGACTGAGCCCAAAGGTACAGGAAGGGGTCGACAGTACCCATGTCCCCCCATTACACACAGAACAAGCAGTGGGGCGCCAAGGTAAGCTCTCCATGGAAGAGGATCGGGGGTCCTGCGCTGGTATAGAAGCAAGGAAAAGGGAGGGGCTGAAGTGAGAGCACATGGGGAGGAGGATGTGCAGCGGGGAGGGCAGCAAGAGGGCAGGGAATGGGGGATAAGGTTGTGGAGGGGAAAAGCCTGGAAAGGGCAGGGCCCAGGCTCAAGCTGCTCTGTTAGTAGAGGAAACATGCCTTTATCTGCAGGGTAGCAGCAGAAAACCAGGGGGTCAGACAGGGCCCTGGGGCCATGAGGCTAGTGGTATTCATAGAGCCCACCAAGACTGCATCGAAACCCAGAGTCAGTGCAAAAAAGGACGTGAAGGCCGGCAGAACCAACCTCTTCCCCTAATGAATAAGAAAAGGGAGTCCCAGACACAGAAATATTTTCCAAAGCCCATCCAACAAGTCTGGAGAAGCTAGGACTAGAGTCCAGCACTCAGCCGTGAGCTTGCACCCAGGACCCTGCAGGCTGAAGGGCACAGAGCCTGGGGAAGGTTTACCTGTGTGCCTCTGTTCTGGCCCCACTATAATACCTGGTTTGATACCAACAACGGAGAAGAGACAAACTTCCCTGAGACACAACAGCTGGATGGGGGCAGACCCGTGGGGACACAGACCCACTCTTGGTTCTGGGCACCGTGAAGGAAGACATGCTTACATGGTCGCTTAATTGTTTTAGCCACAGCTGAGGAAACCATACCCTTTTCTTTCAACAGCAGCCTCCAGAATCACTGTCTGGAACCAGGGGAATGGCCCCAAATCAGGGCCTAGCAGGAGACTCTGAGATTCCCCAAGGAGAACACCCCACTCCCCATCACCCCACATCCCAATCTCTGGCCTTGGTTGGCAGAGAGGGGGATAGATGGCTTCGGGGCAGCGATGAATGGAGCCAGAAATAGCCCCACCCATGTCAGGACCTCTACGAGCTCAGCCCTAGGCTCTCCTGAGCTGGGACCAGCCTGGGCCCAGGGGGCCACTATGGTCTGCTGATACAAGGGAGCCCACTGCCCACCTGTTTCAAAGCCTGCCCAGCAGCTCACTCCTACCCGCTGCTGCTCCTGGTCTCCGCCTCCCCCCATTTTACTTCAATCCTGGGTTAACCTTCTGCAGTCACAGACAAAGCTCTACGGAGAGTCACGGGGCAACAGACCAGTATGCGACATTACGCTTCTTGTTTCTTCATTTATTCATGCATTCCCGCATTTACTCATCCAACAGACATTCATCCAGCACCTATGGAGCTGGGCCTGACCCAGGGCTGCAGAAGTGACTTGCACGGCAGGCTGGACAGTCAGAGCCTCGGGCTGGGCCCACAGCCCAAGCTGTGACCCTGGGGTTGTGCTTTCTTCAGCACACCATGCCTTCCTCTTAATGCTTTTATTTTTCTTTAGAATTAGTGGACCAATTTTATAAGCAGGAGTTTTCACATAAAACTGATATTTTCTGGGCCTTCAGGAGATGGGACGACACCTGGTCCACTTTCCCACCACAGCCTGAGGCTGAGGACCACTGCCCTTCCAGGAAAGAAGGGTCCCATTTGCCACCACTCCCTAGTGTCCCCGGCCGGAGGCCTTGCGTGAATCGTCCCAACTTGCCCTTCTGGTGATGCTGCTGCCCCAGAGCCTGCAGCCTCCAGGGTCGCTCCAGTGCCTGCCTCCTGCGAAAACTCCTGCCTGGGGTCCGCGGCCAAGAGCGCACGTGCTCTCACAGAGCCCGCAGAGGGCACCGTGGGGCGCACGGCTGAGTCCCAGGCACCTGCTGGGGCTCCTGGCAGATTCCCTAGCAGCCCGAGCTTCCTCCGCAGGTGCAAACAAGGGAGGGCCGACCTCGCCCTGCTCCGTTCACTCTGTCAGGGGGTGACTGGCTCGGCCACTGCAGCACACATCCAGCGAGGCTGTACTAAATGCTGGCTGTGTGTTTGGCACTGTGCCAGGCCCTGCCCCTAGCTCCCAAGATGTGATTAGGAACGTGAGATATAAGATTATGTCCCCTCCGTGTATGATGACTCATCCATCACGTTCCCCCAGCATCTAGCACTGTGTGGCACGTAGTAGGTGTTCAACCAATACTGATATTAATGAATGAAACAATAACTAATAAGCATGTCTCCTACCTACTGAGTTCTTCCCCCTTTACACGTACAGCCTCAATTCTCAAAACAGGCTGTTCTTTTCCCGTTTTAATGACCAAGAAGTGAGCCCAGAGAGGTTAAGTAAACTGCCTAAGGTCACACAGCCAGTCTGAGCTCTTAACCACAATTCCATGTGCCGTCTCAGCAGAGCAAGGCAGGACGTGCTCGAGACCACGGTGCAGCACACACAGTGGCTGCCTGGGGCTTTCAGAAGGCCGAGCAGGGAAGAGGGGCTGAGCAGTCAAAGAAGATTCATGACGACGGGACAGAGACGCTGGTGGAGGTGAAAAAAGACACCTTTCCAGATGCAGGAAAGGTCGGAGGGAGCAAAAGCATAAGGGCAGCACGCATAGTTAAGTCCTCCGTGCGTGCTTCCTGGGCCGGGGGGTTGGGGGGCGGCGCGAGGCTGCCACACTGGGTGAGATCCTTCAGCAAGTGTGAGGTCTCCCGTCAACCAAGCCCCGGGCTGTGTCCTCAGGAGGGTGGGAACAGGAAGAACCTCCCTAGAGGATCTACAGGCAGTTGTCAGAGAAAGGCAACATACGTGCACAACCCAGGAGAGGATGCATTGAGAGTCGGAAGTGGGGGGAACGATTCTGGGGGAAGAACAGTTGTTTTCAGTTGAGGAGAGCAGGCAGGCTTCCGGGCGAGGTGGCGTCTGAACCAAGCCACGAGGGGTCGGTAGGGCTGCCCCCTGTCGTGGGTGAAGGACACTCGGGTGAAAGCCCCGAAGACAAAGGCCTGGGGTGAGTGTGGCAGGTGGGCCCCGGAGACCCCAGGGGAGGGGGCGGGAGGGGACGGCCGGCGGGGCAGGGCCGTGCTTCCTGGGAGCTTTTTGTGCTGTGCTAAGCAGCTCAGCTTCCTGCCCCGGGCAAGGGAGGTCTGTAGTCAGGGAGGGACCCGTCTTGCCTAATGAGAAGCTACATAAAAATATTTTGTCTTCTAGGTTGTAAGTTCCTAAAGGCATGGCTGTAGAGACGCAGTCCTCCTGAGGCTCTCTCACTCAGACTGTAAGAGGGAGGTGTGATCGGAATCACCCTTAAGCAAGAACCAGGATGTCTGGGCCCAGTTCCTGCGAGGTCACCAAGCAGGCCCCGCTCTGGCCTCAGTTTCCTCCTCTGCCATACAAGGGGCTGGAGCACTTCCAACAACTCTCCTAGCCCCAACTCATACCCCACGAGTCTCAGAACCCCACGCCAACACCTCAGCCTCCAAGGAGGGCTTATCAGGGAGCCAGGCAGACATAGGAAGGCTCCATGGGCCTGGCTGGGCCACACACATGCGGAGCAGGGGGAGAGTGAGGGCCGCCCGGGGAGGTGCGGCTCACTGACTCAGGTAGGGCAGAGGGTTGGGGTGGAGAGGAAGTGAGCTCCCCAGCCAGCTTCCTCCCAAACCAGCTCCAGGCCCAGGGCTGGGCATTTCACAAAAAAGCCCAAGGAACTTTGTGGACATTTCCTGTCCCGCCCCAACCCCTTTCCTGGCACTGACAGTCCAACTCAGGGTTGCCACACTGCTCACCTGTGAAGCAATCTTCGCACGAGAGCTGAGGGTCTGGCCAGGGGCCGCCTATAAATGCTGGGCACACACAGTGCCGTCACATTCCTCTGTGTGGCTCTGTGACTTGGGTAAGTGAGCTCTCAGCTTCCCCCCCCAAACCCCGACTCCTTCCTCACCTCCCCGCCACGACAGGCCTCCTCCAAGGCCTCCTCCCTGAAGCCCTCCTGGATTGACCCACCTACTTGAAAATTCCCTCACCATTTCTTGGCTCCTATTCTGCCTGAGCCCCTTGTCCTCAAACACCCTGCTCTTTAGCCTTCTCCAGACACCTAAGCCCACCCCTCCCATGTGTGGGGCGTATCTTCTCTCAGTCCCATCGCAGCTTCTTTTCCTTCTGTCTCCCCTGCTGTTCCTACGTGCAGCCTGTGGGAGGTGTCCAGGGAGCTCAGCAGCCTTTTCTTCCGAACACCTGAGCGCCCACACATCCGCTCCTCAGACAGGGTGCGGGAATATAGGAAGATGGCGGACCAGATGTCCCAGCTGGAGTGCAGCATCGAGACTATCATCAACATCTTCCACCAGTACTCTGTGCGGCTGGGGCACCCAGACACGCTCAACCAGAAGGAACTGAAACAGCTCGTCAAAAAGGAGCTGCCCAACTTCCTCAAGGTAGGCAGAGGATCCTAGCAGGCCTGGGGCAGCCCGGGCAGTCTGGGCTGAGGCGGGGGGCACGAGGGTGCTCTCTGCAGGGCCACTCCTTCAGCCCAGCCTGCAGAGGCACCGGCTGCCCTGTCCCTAGAGTTGCTCCAAGTTAGAGAGCAGAGTGACTGGCAGCTATGCCGTGTGCAGGGCCCCGTCCCAGGTTGGAGTGCGTAGTGGCAAACAGGGACCCACGGTTGGGATACACAGCAAAGACGCTGGGCAACAAAGAGCGTAGATAAGGCCAATGCCCATCAGTGCCCCAAAGGGTGCAAAAGCGCACTGTGGGTGACTTGGGCTGGGTGGGGAGAGCCGACTCGGTGGGTTGGCAAGGAGGGCCCCTCCGAGGAGGTGACTTTTGGGCTAACGCTAAACTGAGGAGGGAAGCAACTGAGGACACCCCTTGGCAGAAGCGGGGAAGATGTTCACCCCCAGGGCGGTCTCAGTGCGAGGGCTGAGGGGCTCCGGAGTAGGAAACACACCACGTGTGGAAAAGCCCCCATGGGGCAGTGGTGTGCACAAAACACGCAGTAACATAATTAGTTTATTCCCCTGATCTGCAAATGACTAGGCAGCTCTGGGGGGTGGGGGGAAGGAGGAGAATTGGTTTCATCCAATCTTTCAGTTTTCTTTACAAGTTTGGGGACTTTGGGAAAACAGAGGCCTGGACTCAGAAGGGTGAGGTGTCTGAGTTCCAGTCTCGGCTCCATTCCTGGGGAAGGAGGCAGCCTTCCCGGAAGCCCCACACAGCTCAGGAGGCGATACAGCGGGAAGGCTGGCTGCTCCCCACAGGTGCAGACACGGGGAAGCAGGGCGCTTGGTCAGCACGGACAGGAGAGGGTCCAGCCAAGAGCTAGTGGGGGGAGGCTCTCCTCCGTGTGACTCCCACACCTGGCCTAGCACCCACCTCCCTTGTCCAGGAGGGGAAGCTGAGACCCTGCGGGGCCACCGCTCCAGAGTGAACAGGGAACAGGGCAACAGGGAAAAGTGCAGAAGAGAAGGCCGTATGGAGGGGCTGCTGGGGGGGGAAGGGCCTGGGGTCTGAGCTGGGCACCCACAGGGTCTGGGGAAGGGACTCGGCTGAGCTTCTCAGCCAGAGGGCGGGACCAACGGCAGCCTGGCCCCCCACCTCCCATCCTCCCCTCAGCAGACTTCGTCACACCCTTTGGGGTCAATGGACAATATCCACTGCTCTCTGGCCCCACACAGGATACAAAGCATCTTGTTCTCCTAGATGCTGCCCCCTATGTAGGTTGAAATGAATGTCACTAATGAGTAACCTAGAGAGAGAAGGGAGAGGCAGGAAAAGAGAAAGGAGCAGGACAGTCAGGTACACGGATTGGAACAAGGCTGGGCTCATGACCCCCTCCGGCTCCCAGGCCTTGTCAATCCGCAGGAACTAGTTCCCCTTTTCTGCGACGGCTTCCTCAAGGAGGGTACCCAAGTTCACCTATTAAGCTTGTTATAAAGACCAAATGAGGAGACATTTCTGTGCGTACTAACTACATGACCTCAAGCAAGTCTCTTGATCTCAGTTCTTCTGTAAAATGGAGAGAATCGGTGCCCAAGTTATATGCAGAATAAATCCACCAGTGTCACATGTTCCCCACCTGCTAGACCGTGGGCAACCGCCAATGGTCATTTTTAATTTTTTACCTTGGGCCTAGGAGGCAGGTTTCCCTATGCCTTTGCCTGGGGTCATTGGCTGAGCCCCCGTCCCCAGCACTGGCCAAACCACCAGCCTGACCGCCCTGTCCCCCCAACCCACAGAAGCAGAAGAAGAATGACAATGCCATAAACAAGATCTTGGAGGACCTGGACACAAACGGAGACAAGCAGCTGAACTTCGAGGAGTTCTCCATCCTAGTGGGCAAGCTGACAATGGCCTCCCATGAGGAGATGCACAAGAACGCCCCTGAAGGAGAAGGCCACAGCCACGGGCCAGGCTTTGGGCAGGGTGACCAGGGCCACTGCCATAGCCACAGTGGCCATGGCCACGGCCACAGCCACTAGCCAGGAGGCCAGGACACCCTGCCCCTGCCCAACGAGGGCCCCAGAGAGGCCCCACTGCCTTAGCTTGGGGGGCTGGGAAATGGGGAGCAAAATAAAGTCTTCCTCCAAGCCAGCACTGTGCGTCCTTCTTCCACCACTCCTCCCGACCTGTCCTTCCAGGGGCCTGGGTGGCACATGGCCCTGCCCCTTAACGGCTGAACCCCTTCATCTGCTAATGACAGAGTGAAAAGCCACAGCTAAACCCCTTGGACTCACTTCCTGACTGTTTCCTACTCCCACCTCAGGCCCCGCTACTCAGGTCCCTCCATCCAGCTCAGGACTTCCCTGTACTGACCATCATCTGGCTCTCATCCTCATAGAAGGCAAAAGGCGGATATCCCTTCCTCTCGACATGCAGGCCGCCCCGTCTGCCCTGACTTTCCTGCACCCAGGGCTGTCTACCATCTTCCACAGCCGTCTGCCGTCTCCTAAGAGACCTCACTCTTCTGGGACTTACCCCAGGGCTGTCTACCAACTTCCACAGCCGTCTGCCGTCTCCTAAGAGACCTCACTCTTCTGGGAGTTACCCCAGGGCTGTCTACCAACTTCCACAGCCGTCTGTCGTCTCCTAAGAGACCTCACTCTTCTGGGACTTACCCCAGGGCTGTCCACCAACTTCCACAGCCGTCTGTCGTCTCCTAAGAGACCTCACTCTTCTGGGACTTACCCACAGGTGCGCCTAGAGCAGTTGTGTCTAAGAAGGGAACTGGGTCGGCTGTGTTTGCCCGTCACCTGTGTCCTGGATCCACAGCACCATCCCCATGGACAGGCGCTGGGGCAGGTGCGGCAGGGATGAGAGCGGGCGAGTCTGACCCATACCCACCCGGTGCCCCAAGATGGAGAGAGAAGAGCCCAGCCTGCTGGTTGGAAGAAAGAGCTCCAGTCCTGTCCCTGCAGCCGTTAAGGCCAACCACTTCCACGAGGACATGTTACTTTAGGTCCAGAGCTCCCTGCACAAGTGGAGACAGTGAGACCGAGCGGGGAAGGGCCCAGTCCCAGGACATAAAGCGGTGGAGCTGCTCAAAGTCATGCAGAAGGAAGCCTGGGGGGCTCAGTCAGCGAGGCGTCCGTCTCCAGCCCAGGTCATGATCCCAGGGTGCTGGGTTCGATCCCCCAATCAGGCTCCCTGCTCAGCGGGGAGCCCGCTCCTCCCTCCACCCTTGCCCCTCCACCTGATCACGCTCTCTCTCTCTCTCTAGCGCTCTCTCTCTCTCTCTCTCTCTCTGTCAGAAAGAGAGCTCAAGTGGGCGGGACGGCGGGCAGAAGGAAAGGGAGAAGCAGTCCCAGGACCCTGGGATCATCACCTGAGCAGAAGGCAGACACTTAACCGACTGAGCCACCAGGCGCCCCAACAAATAAAATCTTTTAAAAACAAAATAGTGTGGAGACAAAAGGGCCTCGAATCCCATCTTCTCCATGGGCTGGCTGTCCTGGCTCTTTCCCCACCGCTGAGCAGGTCAGAAGGTCAGGTCAGAAGGAGGAGGTCAGGTTTCCACTGCCCCACACTGGCTGGCTGTAGCCGGTCACTGGGCTGTCTGCCGGCGGACCGTGCCAGCCTCTGCTCTAAGGGCCCGGGGCCTCTGCTATGGCTACAGGGATTTGGCCCCACTTGAGGGTATGGTATTTCTAGGAACTCCTCCAGGCTGTGTGAGCTTGGGGAGCAGAGTTTAGAAGCCCCAGGTCTCTTCCCTGCCTGACTTAGGATGCTGAGACTGGGGAGACTCATCTTCTGATCAACCTTCTCCCTGACCTTCACGACCAGGTAGGAGTCACCTTCTGGAGGCAGTTTGGGGAAAGAGAACCAGCTGGGGGACCTGGGGATACCCCAGGGTGGGGCAGGCACCTCCACCCCTCAGCACCCCCTCCCTTTCCCAGTGTCCCATGAGTATGTTGTGACCCTGCCTCCCCGCCAGACCGTGGTCTCCACGGGCCAGGCTGCGGCACGTGCGCACCTGGGCCTCATCCCCAGCAGGCGGCTGGTCCATGGAGGCTTCTCAACAAACAGTGACCCTGCAGGTGTTCTAGAATGTCCCACGTGCTCCTTTCCTGTGGGTGGTGTGCAGAAAAGAGGGAGGAGGCGGAGCGACCAAGACTGGTAGACGGAAGGCTTTTGGGTGTCACAAGTCTCGAACTGGAAGGGAGGGGGCAGCAAGGCGATGGGACTCCAAAGCCCCGCCCGGCTCTCTTCTGGCATCTCAGCCTTCGTCTGTTGCCCACTAGAAGCTTCCCTTTGAGAAAACGGATTTGTCTTGAAAACAGTCTGAAAATCATTGATTAAAACCCACCTGCCACCCCCTGCTTGACTGATGCTCCCAACGTCCCCAGCAGGTGGTGGCCTGAACTCCTCCAGGAAAGGGAGCTTCCTAATGTGGCGCTGGCACTGGGACGGTTCTGCATCACACCAAGCCAGAATCTGTCACCTTGTGCCTGCCGGCCCTCCACCCTGGTTCCCCCCACACATCCTTGGAGGCACAGGGAAAATCTAATCCCTTCCAGCCATGCAGCCACCCACCTTTTCAAAGTGTTTCTCCTTAAAAAAAAAAAAAAAAAAAGTGTTTCTCCTAAATAACACCCAGACTTTCTCCAGCCTCCACACCTTTGCACCCTGTGGTCTCCAGCAAGTCTCCTAGGGCCTCTGTCACTGCCGCCATGAAGCCTTCCCTGACCACCATCTTCTGCAAACATGTAGGGACTTACCCTCCAGGCCCATGGAACTCTCTGACTTCCACCACTGCACTCCTCATACAGACCTGGAAGCCCTTATCAAGTCTGATTATGGCCCCGAAGGCAGAATTGACAGCTCAACTGCCCCAGGTGCCACAATGAGACACTACAGATGAGCAAGTGGAAGTCGGGGGGTCCCGGGGACCCGGGGGGGGGCGCAGTTTGCTGAAGAGGGCAGAGCAGCTGCGGGGCAAGGTGGCAGGGGACAGAGCTTCGTAGATGCCAAGAGTTCCCCTTCTGCAATCTCTCTGTTAGCTCAGTCTGGGAGTAGGACGGAGTTCTAGGCTCCAGGGGAATGTCTGACAGTGAGCCCGCCACAGAGCCCTGAGGGATTGTAGGAGAGCTGGTGCAGCTGATTTAGCCCCTTCCATCCCAAAAAACTGGTTCTGTAAATAACCCTAAAAATTTATAGAACCACAGAAGACCCTGAAGCCAAAATCATCTAAAGAAAGAAGAACCAATCTCCAGGTATCCCAACCCCAGATTGTAGACTACACCACAAAGCTGCAGGAACCCGAACTGCATGGCCCTGACATAAAAATGGACACACAGATCAATGGAACAGACTACAGACCCCCAAAAAAACCCACGATCATATGGTCGATCAAGTCAACAGAGCAGGCAAGGGTATCCAGTGGGGAAAGGACAGTCTCTTCAACAGATGGTGCTGGGCCACTGTCCAGCACCACACACAGAAAGAAACTCAGAGTGGATTAGAGACCTCAGTGTGAGACCTTAAACCATCCAGTTCCTAAAACACGGGCAGTAAACTCTTAGACTTCAGCCTTTGCAATGTTTTCCTGCATAAATCTCCCCAGGCAAGAGAAACACAGGCAAAGAGAAACTACTGGAACCACATCAGACTAAGGGTTCCCGCAGTGATGGAAAAGATCAGCAAAAAAAGATTCAACCTCTGGAACGGGAGAAGATACTTGTAAATGGCGTATCTGATGCGGGATTTATGTCCAAAGCATATTAAATGACTCAAGCACCTCAACACCAAAAACAAATTTTAAAACAGGCCAAGTGCCTGAAGGGAAATTTTTCCAAAGAAGACACACAAATGTCCAACAGACACACGAAAACATGCTCAGCACCTCAGTGTCAGGGAAGCGCAAACCCAAACCACAGTGGGAGACGGCCTCACACCTGTCCGAACGGCTGCATTAAAACAGAGAAGCAGGGGCGCCTGGGTGGCTCAGTGGGTTGGGCCACTGCCTTCGACTCGGGTCATGATCTCAGGGTCCTGGGATCAAGCCCCGCATCGGGCCCTCTGCTCGGCAGGGAGCCTGCTTCCTCCTCTCTCTGCCTGCCTCTCTGCCTGCTTGTGATCTCTCTGTCAAATAAATAAATAAAATCTTTAAAAAAAAAAAAAACAGAGAAGCAGCAGCGAGTGTTAGTGAGGAGGTGGAGAAAAGGGACCCTCGTGCACTGCTGGGGATGTAACTGGGGCAGCCACTCTGGAAGACGGTGCGGAGGGTCCTCACAGTTAGAAACAGAATCACTGTGATTCTATTTCTAGGTATTTACCTGAAGAATACAGAAACACGAATCCCGAAGACATGTGCACCCTCCAGTTATCGCAACATTATTCACAGTAGACACGGCACAGAAACAACCCGAGTGTCCATCCGCAGACGAACAGATGAGGAAGGCGTGGTGTGTACGCACGACGGAATGTCACTCAGCCACCGGACGGGAGGAAATCGTCCCACCTGTGACAACATGGCTGGACCGAGAGGGTACCGTGCTCAGTGAGGTAAGTCAGACAGAAAAAGACAAGTACCATATGATTTCACATGTTCACAGAATCTAAAAAAACAAAACAAACAAACAAATAAAACCCAAAAAAGGCATAAAAGGACTCAAATACAGAGAATAAAGTTGTGGTTGCCGGGGCAGCGGGGGTTGGGGGTCGGGGTGTTGGGGGAACAGGTGAAGGAGAATAGGTAAATTTGACTATAACAGATTTCCAGCTGTGAGATAAGTAAGTCACAGGGATAAAATGTGTGGAACAGGGAACATAGGCTACGGTAACAGTGTCGTGCAGTGACTCTGCTGACGACATGTGCCGGCTTGTGTCGTGCGCCCTGACCCGGCATCGCCCGTCAGCCATACTCCAACTAAACATTAAGAGTAGAAAAGCCAGTCCTGTTGGGTAGAGAGGAGCTGGCTTCCTTCCTCAGGATGAGGGCTCAGATTCCCGCCCGACGTGAGAGTCATCCCCCTATGATTAAGGAGTCCTCCGGGAAAGAGGAACTTCTGGGGTTTCCCCTCTGCACAATGGCCAAAGAGCAGAGCCCAACATGAACGCCCATCCCCGGTTCCTGTAAGGAGGGGCCGCCCCTTCGCAGCAGAGCGTGAACTTCTGGATGACTTTCCGGGAGGGACAAGGAAGGGAGAGTGGCGGCCCGGCCCTTCACAGCGCTCTGAATGTGCTCTGGGGGACATGGGATGCTCTAGGACTGGGCAAAGAGGAGAGTTCTCTCATCATTCACTCGTTTGTCCGTTCATTCCTTCACTTGACACACACTGATGGGTGGGTGACAAGGCCTCACCTGCAGGCCTCCTCAAATGATTTTCATACGGACAATGCAAGGTTGGAGAGCTTAAAGTTCGGTGGGACTTTGAGGTAGGAACGTGACCCTTGAGCAGAGGCTGGAGGCAAATATAGACCCCCTTCAAGCCTTGTGCGCCTCCTGGGATAAAAAAGCAGGTGCTCAGATGAGGCCTAGAAGTGGGCAGGTGTGGGGTCTGATCGGAAACGGGGAGCCCTGGGGGTGGGAGAGAAGTGGGAGGGGTCGAGGGGGCCATCCCGTGTCTAGGCCTGCAGCCTGCTCTCTCCACGGCAGAACGGAGGGCAGGAGCAGTGTGGGTTTTAGGGAAGGATGTGATTTAACCATACTTCTATTTTAAAGTCTCTCTGTCTGTGGTTTATGGGATGGATTTGGGGTGGGAACGAGATGACAGGCCCGGGCCGGTGAGGAGGCTGCCAGACAGTCCAGGGGGAGCTGAGCGAGCCCAAGATGGCCCTTCTCAAAGAAGTGTCCAGCCAGGATCTCAGCCAGGCAGGCCGGCCCCCCACACTCTGCAGGGTAGAGAGGGTAATTCTGCGCTATTTCCCAAGACCGCGACAGGAAGAAAGGCCTCCACTTTCACCAGGCTGGTGAGGCAAGTTTACACAACCCTGACACAAACCCTCCTCTGAGGAAAACTCCAGAATCCAGCCTCCACACCCATGCCCTCCCGAAGTTACCGTAGAAAATCCTGTGTCACAGATTTTGACATTCCAATTACCAAAGCGACAGCAGAGCTGAAACAGAAGGTTGCCCAAGTCCTCTTGCCTCCTGGGGCTCAGGCCAGAGACTGTCCTCCATCCACCCCAGGGCTCCAGGTGGCTCCACAGGGCCCCAAACCCAGCCTGACTGGGCCCCACACCCTGCCTCAAAGATCCCCTCACACACACGAGACAGAGAACGTGAGCACCTGGGAGGGCCAGCTGGCCTGTTCCTCGGAGCACCCCCAGTTTTCCCATTTTCACCCATGCACCCAGAATCATCATGTGCGGGTCAGAGACGGGCAGCTGTTGCCGAGTCCCAAGGGAGCAGCCTGGGCCCAGTTCCAGTCCACCCCTCCTCTCCTCCTCCCGCCTCCCCAACCCCTTCTCCAGGCCGCACACGCCTCCCTCCATCAGTCTACATTCTCACTCCGAGTCTTCTCCTCTCATCCCGCTTTCCGCCCTCCTGGTCTCGGGGCTGAGACCAAGGAGCCAAGTGCTGAATGCCAAGGAGCTCGGGTCGTTCCAGGAAGGGCAATGCCTTTGAGAAGTAACTCGGGGTCCGATCTAGCCCGGCATGACCCCTCCAAAGCAGAGCATGGGCTACCTCGACAGCACCTAGAGAAATCATGAGGGAAAGAGTAAGGCCTGCAGCCCTTGGGCCTGGAAAAGAGAAGCAAGGGAGGTCATGACAACTGCCTTCAAATATTGCTGAGGTCGGATAGAGGGGAGTCCCCCCCCATGGCCAGCACCCTCTGTGCCGGGCCCACCCTCCCCACAGCCGCCAGGAGCGTCTCACTGCTTTCTGGACTAGGCGCTCTGTTAGAAAACACCAAGTTGGTCCCACAACACCAACACCGCTCGGTCACACACGGATCCAGCGGCTGGACGTTGAGGAGCAGCAGCATGAGGACATCACCGTCACTGCTCGCTTGAGTCTACGTCTAGAGGACAGTCAGACAGTAAGCAAACTAAGGAATGAAGAACGGGTGGTTTCAGAGGTGACGAGCTCCACAAAGAAAATCAGAGGGAGATGGGATGAAGTGTTGGGCACAGAAGCAGCCAGGGCCTCCCCAGGGAAGCAGTAAGGGAAACGAGGCCCGAGAGTCAGGCTTGGAGAACTTCTGATGGGCTTTAATCAGCTAAGTGGCACAGTGGCCTTGGTCTGGAGGCTGTTGGGCTGCTGTGCGGAGGAGGGTTGGAGTGCAGAGTGGAAGTGTGGGGAGTGGCTAGGAGGCTGTGGCACTGAGCCTGGGTCTTCAGATCAAACATGGCGTTAGGTCCCTGCCCTCCAGGAGCCCTCAGCCTAATGGGGCAACAAACACCCAAGTAGATATTTTCAATATAATGGTGTGGACCAAAGAAAGGCCAAGACGGAGGATAACCACAGGCGTCCTGGGGAGCTCGGAGGACCCACCTTCTGCCTGTGTCTTTGGCATGGGTGGAGGCGGAGAGAGAAAGAAGGCGAGGGTAAGCACCTGCAGATTAATGCCAAGGTGAGTTTTGAAAGGGCAAGAGTTGAGCTACTGTGTGCCCAAGGCTGTGTTACCTAATCAGAGAAATCAGAGAAGCATAGTCGAGTTCACTTCCTTTTGACTTAGATGACTTTTTATATTGGCCAAGCTAAAACGTTGAGTCCTAGTCATTTTTGCCCTGGGCTCCCGGTAGCCACCTCCTTGAGTGCACATCCTTTCCTGATTTCCAAAGTCCTGACACGCATGTTGGCTTGGCCTGGCTTGGCTTACAGTGGGCCAGAAGCCCTCCCGAGATGTCTTTCTGAAGGGCTAGGTGTTGCAGCAAGACGATGGAATTGCTGTCGCCTACTGAATAATGCGCCGCTGCTCACAGCGCTACCCCAGTGGGCAGGCGGCCCTGCGTTCCAGGAATCTACTGTGGATGGGAGAGTGGAAGCGTGCAAGGGATGTGAGGGGGTGAGCTCCCCGGTGGATGCAACGACTGGGTTGGGCCTTGGTGGGCAAGCATAGGATCTAGATCCCAGTGATCTGGTGCCTAAAACAGGGTAGATGCCTTAAAGAGACAAGAGGCCACTTCAGGAAAAGAGGACAACAGCACAGCAGGTGCAGAATCCAAAAACTCCAAAAGTTCACAAGGAAACTAGAGAACATTCCAGAATGGCCACTTCTGAGTGGTTCTGAGACCAGAACTGAGAGTGGAGGGCAGGAGGTTGATGACAAGATGCTACAGAGAACAGGCCCAGTCTCTGTGGTCCCGTGGTTCAGGCCTGTGGTCCCTGGATCCGGCTGCTTGATTCACGATGCCTGCCGTCATCTGGGGACAAGTCTCTGCAGTTTTGTCTGGTCCAAACAGCACTTTCCAGGTAGAAAGACTGAGGTTCAGACAAGGGAGACCACTTGCTCAAACTCACAGAGCCAAGAAGCAGTGGCTCTGGGAGTCCAACCAGGCACATTGGAAACCAGGCTGGGGGCCTTCCCTTGCCCTCAGGTACCTCTGGCTGATGAACTTTTACCAACTTTGGGGGCCTTAACGTTTCTCTACATAGGATGTAAGTTCAATCAGTGGTTCAGTTGGCTCTTTTGAAACTAAATCATGGCTGGTGAACGTTTTCAGAACAGCAAATACGGTGGGTTTGTTCCCAGTGGTTTGTTGTTGTTTTCCAGCACATTCCGACAGGACTCCGTGTCTCAGAACTGGTCACAGACCTGTGAGAGCTCTGGTCTGGGCAACAGCAGCCTGGTCCTGGTCCAACCATTTCAAGATCTTTAGGGAAAGACAGAACTCAGCTGCCCTTGGTTCCCTGTCCAGCCCCGGTCAACTTTATCCAACTCTATCCTAAAATTACCCTCATCTTTGCTTGGGTTTAAAATACCCTTCACGGGGCGCCTGGGTGGCTCAGTGGGTTAAGCCTCTGCCTTCGGCTCAGGTCATGATCCCAGGGTGCTGGGATCGAGCCCCGCATCGGGCTCTCTGCTCAGCGGGGAGCCTGCTTCCTCCTCTCTCTCTGCCTGCCTCTCTGCCTGCTTGTGATCTCTCTCTCTATCCAATAAATAAATAAAATCTTTAAAAAAAATAAAATAAAATACCCTTCACTGTTGGGGTTGCAGCAGCGAGCAGCTGACCAGTGACAGCCATGACTTCCTACACAAGTCAGTGTCTTGCTGTGACCGCTGCTGGCTGTTGAGGGCTTGCGTGGTTATCAGGAGATGTGCTGAGTGCTTCCCCTGTTCTGTTAGGTTATCTGGTCCTCACACCAACTCTGGAAGAGAGGGACCATGGTTATCCTCACTTTACTGATGGAAAACTGGGACTTGGAGATTTTGAATGACTCATTCAAGGTCTCATGGTAAGTAAGTGGTAAAACTAACCCCAACCCTCATACTCTTGACCGCTACCCTTTCATGTCCAAGAACACACTTCCTTCCAATGCTTCTAGATCCCACTCAAAGCTCTCCTCCCTCCCATCAAAACATCTGGAATGTTAAATCTGGGTGACACCTGAGTGTTCACCTAGTCTAAAATCTTCAAAATGAATTTCTTTAATTCCTTTGGATTTTTCAGAAATGAAGAGAACAGAAGTCCAGAGAGGCAAAGTGCTTCACCTAGTGGGGTCACCCAGCAAGTGAGGGCTTTCCTGACTCTTTCCCTATCATCATCTAGGCTGGGGCCATTCCAAGATCCCCTTCTCTGGGTTCTAAATTCCTTCCTCTTCTGCCAATCCAACTTCACCCCATCTCAGCCTACCATACTTTCCTCCTGCCTCAGCTTTACCTCAGATCCACATCCCACAGATGTGGTGGGCAGCCCAGCAAACCTCCAACCCCAGGCCTCAGTGGTCAGGACTGGTCACTTCCTGGATTCCGTGCTCAATCCCAGCTTCCCTCAGCAAAGAATAAACAGAGAGACAGACCCACCCCTTCCCCAATATAAAGCTCCCCTTCTTAGCGGTCATTCCTGGGCTCCAGAAAATTACCTAATCTTTCTCAAATGCTGTCACAAACTCTGCCCTCTGTCCTGTCCCTCCTGCTGCAGACAAGCCAGAGGGAGCAGCCACGGGAGGGTCGCCCAGAGCCCCGGGCTGGGTCCTGGGGCTGCTTCTGTGGCGTCCCAGGCTGCTCAGCTGCTGGCATGAAAAGTCAGAGACTGGGGGCTTTAACAGTACACACGTACTTCTCACGATTCTCGGGACTGGAAGTGTGAGAGCAGGGTGTCAGAGTGGTCAGGTCGTGGTGAGGCCTGTCCTCCTGCCTTGAACACAGCACCTTCTGCTGTGTACGCTCCTGGAGAGAAGGCCAACTCTCACTCTCTCTGTGTGAGTCTTCTTCTTATAAGGGCACTAATCTCATTGGGAGGGCCCCAGCCTCATGACCTGATCTAACCCTAACCTCTGGGAGGCCCTACCTCCAAGCACCAGCACGTTTGCCCATAACATTTCAGTGCTCTGACACCAGCTGCACGGAGTGTGACTTCAAAGGGACACCAACCTTCTGCAGACTGAACTCAGCCCCAGAAGGGGCTGAAGACAGGGATGCCCCCAGGGACTTCTACTGACTCAGATGAATGCACTTCTCACCAGGACGCATTGACCCTGTCCTTCAGGGACACGATTGCTGCCCTCAGGGTCCATCCTCCTTCCTCTACTCTCTCTGGTAGGACGGAATCCTACCAACAGCCACCCTGATGTCCGTATGTTCATTCGTGTAAGACAGGTTCACGAAACCCCGCCATATGCCAGGCACAGTGAAACAGCACCTGCCCCATGGAGGAGACTGACGTTACGCAATTCCATGAGGGAGGCTGAGTGACAGCAGGAGAGAATACAGAAGGAGAGCTGCACCGCTCTAGGGCATTGAACAAAGAACCTGGCCCAGACCTCAGGAAGGAGGAAGGCTGGCCAGTGAAGGGCTCCCTCACCAGGCCCCATGCTGGGTGGAGCTAACCCCCTTCTCCCTGCTCTCACGTCCCTTGTCGCTCCCAACGCCTTCCTGCCCCCCACCCACACCCTTGAAAGAATCAAAGAAATTCACGGAAATTCTGCATCATTTTCCCCCTTTCAAAGTTCTACCCCAAATTTCATGTCCAGGGGTCTACTCCTCCAGGATACCTAACTGACCCCAACACCCAAGCCCAGGCCACTCTCCTGTTCACTATGCCCCCCTCTGTTTCCTTCTGCCAAAACAAATACAACAATGTGTGGGGATTTCTGCTGCTTGGATTTTCAGCTGGCAAGGACTTTGTCTCTGCATCCACAACATCCAGCCCCGTCTCAGGGATACATCTTCAGAGTTACCCTTGATTTCTCATTGCCACCTTCAAATGTATGCAGAGCCTGAGTATGCTTTAACACCAGCACTCCCGCCCCCCTAGTCTGGCCCCCTCATCCCTCAAATGGGCTGGGGTTGCGTTTCCAGGGTGATCGCCATGAGCTACACGTGATGGCTGGCCTCATGAACGGTGACTGTCAGCATGAGGCATGCTGGATTTCAGAGTCTTAGAAAAAAGGGAAAGAATGCAAAATATTTCAATAATAACGTCTATATTTTGGGGGTGCCTGGGTGGCTCAGTCGGTTAAGCGTCTGACTCTTAATCTCAGCTCAGGTCGAGATCTCTGGGTCGTGAGATCGAGCCCTGCATTGGGCTCTGAACTGAGCAGGGGCAGGGGGACGGGTCTGCTTGAGATTCTCTCCCTCTGTCCCTTCCTCTGCCTCTCCCCTTCCCCCTTTAGCTTACTTCATACCACTTATCACTGTCTACCCCATATCATAGGATGTGCTTTTATTTGTCTATTTGTTTGTCTGTCTGTCTGTCTGCTTGTTTGTTTGCTCTCCTCCCCAGTAGAACACAAGCCCCAGGTGGACAGGGTTTTGTCTTCGATCTCTGACTATCACAGACGTTCAGGGAATATTTGTTGAACAAATGAATGAAGGAGCCAAACAGTGGACGTTTAATAGCTGGTGAATAAACGAACAAACAGACAGGGCTTCCCAAGGCTCTAAACGAGGTCTGTCAGACTCTCAGGGGTGAGATGTCCTCCAGTTCGGAGACCGTGGACATGGAAATAAAGAAAGTGCCCACTACTGAGAACTTTTCGAGAATACGTTTATTAACTCTCCCTTTCCACGTGCAGGGCTGGGCTGCAATGACTACAAGGAATGGTTTTCTTGGGGACTCTGCCAGAGAAAAGCCCCTGAGAGCTTCCTATTCCTTGTGGATATCCTCGTGGGCAGTGATGAGCACACGGGCCAGGAGGGATACGAATTCGGGGAAGCTGAGCTCTCCATCTTTATCAGTGTCCAGCTCTTTGAATGTCTGGTCGATGGCAGCTTGATCTTTGGTGTTCTGGAAGGGGCATGAGAGACAGTGAGCTCAGACTCTTCCTCCCCTTTCTCCAGGCCTCTCGCCCCTCAGAGCTGGGCTCAGGGAGGCCCAGGGACAATTAACTCATTCGCCAAAACTGCGCTGGAGAACCCAACATGACAAAACAGAGACCGGAGGGACGCAGCTGTCATGAGCTAACCCTTGAGCCACACGGGTCTCGGCCAGGGCGGTCCCTGCAGCTCACCAGTCCCCCCAGGTGAGTGAGCGGTCCCAGAGGGAGAGGTGAAGAGAGCCTGAGGTGACAGAGTGAGTTCTGGAGAGAAGGAGGAGCGCCTGCACGCGCGCACACACACACACACACACACACACACACACACACACACACACCATCCCACAGCTCAGGAGAGCGCCCTCAGGCCAACCCCAGCCCAGCCCTTCAGCGAGTGAGTTTGGGTGTGAGGGATGTCACCTACCTTGAGGGCATTTGGAAGTTCTCTTGTGATCAGCTGCTTCATCTCACCCTTGGAAAGCTTGTCAGGGTGCTCCCTCCGGACTGAGTACTGGTGGAACACATTGATGATCCCCTCCATGTGGTCCTCCAGCTTAGTCATCTTCTCAACCTTCAGAAGACACGGGAGGTCCAGGGCAGGTCCAATCTCACCCGCCCCCAGTCCCCTCTCTCCTCTCATTCTGGTTCAGACAAGGGATGACTCCCCCGCCTCTGCTTGGTGTTCTCTCTGCACTGTTTGATCTGCGGTGAATTTTTCATTTGTAGTTAGACTTCAGTTTAAAGTCTAAAAGAATCAGCCCCTGTGGCCACAGTGTTCCGTGTCCCCCTGTCTCCTAGGGAGTGTCACTCGGGGTGCTGTTCACTCAAGCACACGCAGGAAGGGTTTGGGGGCTGGCCAGGCTCTTCCCTTTCCCCAGGTGATGGCACTTCGGCCCCAGGTCTCCTGCAGACATTTACCAGCCTCTTCTACCTTCACAACCCCAGGTCCTGAGCCTGGGTCTACCTAGTGCACCAAGGACTGGTCTCCTTGAGGCCAAAATGCAGTCAGTCTGGAGGCGCTCTGGCAAGCAGAACGTTATGGCTTCCAACAGCCTGCGGTCGCCACCTGCAGTCACCGCCCTATGAAGCCCCCATAGCCAGGGACAGGACACTTACCTTCAGCGTGCTGGAGAGCAACAGTGCAACAAGAAGTCGGTGCTGGTGAGGAGGACGGAGCCTGGAGGCTTTTATAAGGCACTGCAGGCTTCACCTTCAACATCGAGTGAAGAAATCTCTCTGATTCATCTTGAGGCAATTGCTAGACAATGCTTTGTTGCTCAACAGAAACTCCAAACCTGTGGCTTTGACTGGAACATGAGCCCTCCAGATGGCTCCCGTGGCACACGCCACCCACCCCTGCTCAGCCTGACACACACCCCGGATCTCACCACCCCGCCCAAGGGGCCCTCAGCTCTGGGACGGGACCCCGCCTTCAGGTTTACCTCTGTCCCCTGAGTTAAACTGTGGCCCTTTACTGGGAAACCCTAGTAACGGGAACCCTAGGAACAGGCTTTGCTGTCTGGATGGCACATACCGGGAAAGGGAAGGACTGGGGAGAGGCGTTTGCTGAGTGTCTATTACAACAAAAACAATAATGATAATAAAAACCATCAAAGTGGACGTGCACTCCCCGGAACAGGGAAGGGGCACTCAGTTAGTAATAAGGTATCAAGAAAGGTTCATCAATGTAACAAATGTATCATATGAATACGAGATGTTAATCATGGGGAGACCGACTGTTTAAGGTATTTAGGAACTGTCTACAGTGTCTTATCCACTTTTCCATAAATCAAAAACTGTTCTAAAAAACTTAAGTCTCTGTGTTTTGAAAAGTGAGTCCATGTTGGGCTCTCCAGACACTGCTTCATACAAACCCTCTCTTGATCCTCCAAACAGGGCTGTGGGATGAGTGCCCATTACGCAGATGAAGAAAATGAGTTTGGAGGAGTAAGGTATCAGACCTAAATTTGTCTGCTTTCAAAACATTTGTCATTGATGTCGTTTTTTCCCTAAATCAGAATAGGGTTTGTTTGGAGTTTATTTTTGTTATGTTTTGTTTGGGGGTTTTTTGGTTATCAAAATATAAAACATGCTCATACTTTTTGTAAAAAATATAATATGGGGCAGATTTAGACACTCTTATATAAGACTCTGATTTTCCTTCCAGTTTTTTGCCTAATACAGTCAAGTCTTAACTAGCTTTTTCAAGAATTCTTTCCTCCACGTACCCCCACACCCCAATCACTGTGTGGGGAGTGCCGTACTTGACTCAGACACAGAGAGCACAAATTCTGGGGCTGCCTTCCTGAAATTCGGAACAAAGTGGGTGCCGACACCTTCCTCAATAATAACACAGGGGGTTTACCACCAATGGGCTGGGGCTGGGAGGGGGGGCTGAAGGGTCCAGAGGGGTGGGGGGGGTTGCCAAGGGCCAGTCAGCCCAAGATTAGAGACCCAGATCCCACTCTGGGATGGGCTGCTTTGGTGGCCACAGTGGGCAGCTGTGGAAGGGTATTGGGGAATAGCTCTGACATCTGTGAATAGCCCTTGACATCTGTGAACCTGTTTCCTCATTTGTGTGGTCATCTTGCTGTCCCTTAGTTCTCAGAGTTGTTATGAGGCTGAATTGGGAGAATATGTAAGAATGTGCTTGAAAAGAGTAAAAAGTGATCTTTACACTTGTTTTCCCTACTACCTTACCTCCTTGACTTGGATGTGGATCACTCTGGGCAGCCCAGCCTTCTGGGGGCCTGGCCACTGGCCACTGGGGCTTCTGGAAAGGGAAAGAGACCTGACTGCAACCATGGTAGAAGAGCCTACACCCCAGCCTCCCATCCAAGGAAGACCCCTCACCCACCCAAGCAGGGGCCCCTGATCCGTGCCACCAGCAAAGTCTCAGGGAAAACAAGGGAGTCAACACATAGCCAGCACCTGACACATTTCTTCCTCCCCGCTCCCGCCAACCCAACCCTAAGGGAAAGGTAGGAGTAGCCCCAAGGAGAAAGACCAAGCTTCTGGGATGTTTCCTCTGGCTCCATGGTGTCCCACTGCTGGCCTCAGTTCCAGGGGCCCCCAGGGCTGTGCCTGAGACTGACGGCCTCCTGGCCACCACCTGGGCTGGTCCTGTGTCCCCCACGCGACCGGAAGTCCTCCAGGCCAGGGCTGGGCAGGAAGGCTGATGCTCAGGGCAGCCGAGGAGAATGGAAAACATGGAAACTGTTCTATTCAGAGTTGGCCGTGGATAGTCCTGTCCTGCTGGAGATGCATCATCAACATCTGTCCAGACCCACAGAGTGAGTCCCAAGGGAGCCCCACCCGACGGGCACGGTAGTCAACGGCTCCCTGCTGGCTCATGGACGGTGGCAAACGGACCACACTAATGCAGGATGTCAGTACCGAGGAACTGGGATGTACAGGGACCCTCTACACTGTCTGCTCACTTTGTCCATAAACATAAAACTTCCCCTTAAAAGTAGAGTCTATTCATTTAAAAAAATACATCTAGAGTCACTTACGTACAAAGAGTAATAACATACGACACGATAAAAAATTAGCTTTTCAAAGAAACATTGAGCCAGACTGACACTTTTGCAACTCCCTTGTGAAGTTAGTCCAAGTGCTTTGGCAGTGTTGGAAAACCTTGCACAAGGCAAGAAAACTTTAGCTACTCATAAAAACATGAATTCAAACCCTTTAACCTCAATTTGGAATCCGTAGGTGCTCTGATGGGGACACCCTGTAAAAGCCCATCACAACAATTTCAAATTCGTGTAATGTAAAGAGATGATGAGTTGGGCTGGGAAATCTGAGGAAAGGGTACATGGGAGTTTCCTGTAAAATACTTGCAATTTTTCTGTAAGCCTGGAATTATCAAATTAAATTACATCAAATTGAAATTACATCAAAATTTAGAATTACCCTTATTAGTTTCAGGAGCATGACCAAAAAGAGTCTAGTATCCCCATGTAAAACACCTTTTTATCATTAAAATTTTTGCAACGGCTAAAAAAATAAATACCCAAGAAAATACCCATGACAGCCCAAATGACTCCTTTAGTCACACTCAAGAAGAAGTGGGAAGAGGCTGACCCAGACCCGAAGGTGGAGCCGGGCGACCTGAAGGGTCAGGATGGCAGCCGTCAAGCCGGGTTTAGGGCCCAAGTCAGCCCGAGCCTGACTCTGAGGAGACACAGTAAATGGGAGTGTCCTGCCCTCGCAAGCAAGGCACTCCCCGCATAGCTATCTTCTCTAACAGGGAAACGAACTCCCACGCAAGCAGGGAGAGGGGGAAAAAAGTGCCATTGCTGCTATAAACATTGGGGTACAGATGGCCCTTCTTTTCACTCCATCTGTATCTTTGGGGTAAATACCCAGTAGTGCAATTGCAGGGTCATAGGGAAGCTCTATTTTTAATTTCTTCAGTGAGGAATATCCACACTGTTCTCCAAAGTGGCTGCACCAACTTGCATTCCCACCAACAGTGGAAGAGGGTTCCCCTTTCTCCACATCCTCTCCAACACATGTTGTTTCCTGTCTTGCTAATTTTTTCCATTCTAAC
>NW_019154178.1:47025-72900 GCF_002288905.1 Enhydra lutris kenyoni
GGTTGGGAGGTTGGGGGAACCAGGTGGTGGGTATTGGAGAGGGCACGTATTGCATGGAGCACTGGGTGCGGTGCAAAAACAATGAATACTGTTAAGCTGAAAATTTAAAAAAAAAAAAAGTGCCATTACTTGAAAGGATGGGACACTCTGGGTCTAAAGGGGTGCCATCCCCAGAGATGGGGAGAGAGTCTTCTGTGGGCTCTGTAAGGGCCTATTTAGCCAGAGAGATTCCATGAGGTTAAACAATGACGTTGTTTATACAGTAAAACTTAAACTGTCCCTGCCCACCCCTTCAGGGGACTTACTTAAAAACAAGTCTGGTGGGGCGCCTGGGTGGCTCAGTGGGTTAAGCCGCTGCCTTCGGCTCAGGTCATGATCTCAGGGTCCTGGGATCGAGTCCCGCGTCGGGCTCTCTGCTCGGCAGGGAGCCTGCTTCCCTCTCTCTCTCTCTCTCTCTGCCTGCCTCTCTGTCTACTTGTGATCTCTCTCTGTAAAATAAAAAAAAAAAATCTTAAAAAAAAAAAAAAAAAAAAAACAAGTCTGGAAAACCAGTCCCACATAACAAAGCCCAGATACAAGGGTGGATCAGGCCACATGGAGGTATCCAATCAGTGGGGGCGCATACTTTCTCCCTAGCTACCAAGGAGTGTGGGCCCCGCCCTTTGGGTGCCTTTTGGGTGCCCATTCTGACCGAGGTGATAGGCTGGTTCAAATATCTACTATAGGGTGAACTGTGATTCAATTGGTCACTTATGTGTGACCTAGCAGGACTGTGCAGCTTCCTCTGTGTTACAGTCTCATTGGTCACCTGTGTGTGGCCAGGCCCAACCACACAGCCTTTGCCCTTAAAAGCTAGTCCGTAAGGCAGAGAGAGGTCACCTCTTTGCAAGAGACGGCCCTGGCCGGTCAGTTTGATTCTCGATGCTTGGTGCAAAATAAAGCTTTGCTTGACCTTCGCTTTGTATCAGTCTCGCTCCTTTGACCATGGACCCAACAGGCTCGAGCCTCTGAGCCGACGAGGGAAGAAGGGACCCTGGCGAACACCTCCCTTGCCTCCCTCGTATCAGCGGGCACAGGGCCAGCAGCGGGAGCGGGGCAGCACAGCCTAGCGCCCCGGGGCTCATCCTGGGGGGACTCAGAGTCCAAGCAGCCTCCCTGGAAAGAGAGACAAGAGCACCAGGGAAACAGGGGTGTTGCTCCTTTTTGTTTTAATTAGAAATTATTTTTATTATATGATAACATTTTTCCTTACATTTCTACTTCAGGGATTTGTCTCATACCTTTTGCACAGTTGCCTACTGGAGGTCAGGGGTGGGAGTCTGGCAAGTTTTAAGTTTTAATTGAACTGGGTTTGGGCTGCACCGCACAGAGCTTCCCCCGTTCTGTACATCACAGAGTCCACCACGGTGACAGGAGTTACCACCTGTGGCTTACTGACCCTGTGCCCTTGCAGTGCCTGTCATCCCCTGACTTCTTTATCCTGTAACTGCATGTTTGCGCCTCACCCTTCCCCATCGCTGAGCTCACCCACCCCCTCTGGTAACACAGTGTCTTCTCTCTGTTTACAAACTGTTTCTGCTTTTGTTCCCTTCTTCATTTGTTTTGTTTTTTAGCTCCCACATACGAGTGAGCTCTTGTATTTACAAGGTGTTTATCCTGCTCAGTCTGACTAGTTTCATTTAGCGTAAGACCCTCTAGGCCCACCCATGTGGTCACAAATGGCAAGATTTCATTCCTTTTCATGGCTGGATAACATTCATTATAAATATATACCACATCTTATTGATCTGTTCACCTGTCACTGGAAACTTAGGCTGCTTCCATGTCTTGTCTATTGTAAATAGTGCTATTTGCAATAAACACAGGATACGTGTATCTTTTCAAATTAGTGTGTGTGTTTGTTTGAACAAGTAAGTTTCTACCTTTATCCTCAGTTTTGGCAAGCGGAGTGTCAGTTCACAAAAGATCTTCTGAGTGTACAGGGGAAGGAGGGAGACATCTGCCTAAGTGGCTCTAAGAGGCAAAGCTAATCCCTGGGTCAATTTTTAAAAAGGATCCCAGGGTTTTCAGGGAGACACCAATTCCTCTATACCTTCCCCCATTTTCCCATCATAATCCCCAAAATCGGCAGTTAGAAAGGGGTTCCAGGTTGAACAAGGATGACCACGACCAAGGAAGAGAGGTTAAGGAGGCCTCCAGAACCCAGACTCCCCTGCACGGTTTGCGTTAGCCCAGTTACCATGGCAACATGAACTGAAAGGAACTACAGAGCTCCAGGGCCCCACATGGGCACCACTGAGGCCTGGAAGTGGACCCAGCCCACCCCTGCAGTGCACCAAGGCAGCCGTGGGCTGGGTTCATCCCTAAAACAGCGAGGCCGGCTTCAGCTGCCCCACCTTAGAGCCATGAGAAGGACCTGCCCTAGGGGAACAACTGAGTGAGACCCCAGCCCCTACCCCCTCAGCTTGTTGAAGCAGAACAGGTCCCAATGAGGAAGGAAGGATGCCCCTGGGGTGTTGGGACATTTCCAGGGTAGGGGAAGCCACCGGAGGAGAAACTAAACAACTGACAGGGAAAAGAATACATGTGATGGTATTTTTATCCTGAAGGGAGGAATGATGTCACAGCCAGAGTTTGGAAACCCACACATTCAGTCTACCCGACATCACGGGCTACTTCTCCTCCAGAATTAAATGGCTGATACTGGGACGAGGCTCTGACCCTGGCTGGAAATCTGGTGGGGGCGTCTGTCCAAGGTCCATGCTGCCTTTCTTTTTTCCTTTTCAGGTGAAATAACTCCATTATTCTACACCTTTACTGAAGCATAATTGAGGCCCCAAAGTGCACATATTTAACGTGTGCAGTTTGCTGAGCTCGGACGTGTGCACACACCCATGACACCGTGACCACAGGCAGGGAATAGACACATCCATCACCTGAAGTTTTCTTGTGTCCCTTTGTCTTAGTTTTGGTTTTTGTGGTAAGAACACTTAGCATTGGACCTACCCTCTCAAGAAACGCTGGAGTCCACATACCGTGTGGTTAACCACAGTCCAGCTGTGAGAGAGAGCTGCTTGTCTTCGGCAACTGTGACCCGACTCCCACCTCCCCACGAGGACTGTGGGCTGCTCGTTCTTATGTGGCTTTCTCTCCCTCCCTCTGCTACTCCCTGCCAGACCCTTTTGAAATACGCCAACGGCTACATGAAGCATCTACGTTCCTTATAACCCAAAATAGAACACAAACACCTGTGAGTCTACAGGATGCTCTTAGGCCCCTGGACAAGCACCTGTGGACTGGCAAAGTAGTCCAGAGAGCAGAGAAGGAAAGTGGCAAATTCTAACCCTCGGAGAGCCCAGCTGAGGTACCGGAGTGATCACATCTCCCTGGAGGACAGGCTGGCCCACAGGGCCTGTGGGGAGGTGGTGCCAGGAATAAAGGGCCCCTGTGACTCCAAGCAAGCCTCTGGGGCGAGTGGTGGGGCAGTGAGGTGCCAGGTGCCCCAGGAATAGGCTCTCCTAGTTGGGAACCAAGCTGAAAGTTGTAAGAGTGGCAGACATCAGAGAAGAGGAGAAATGAAGGAGGTCATGAGACACCCTGCAGGACCTTCAAGGGCTTCATGTGGAGAAAACCCAACAGAACACGAGGCAGGCTCGCCCAGGCCCAGTCATGGGGAGCCAAGCCTTCACAAAGGGCTCAGCACTGAGGGCCAGTTCCAGAAGGGCAGGAGAAGGCTGTGGTCCATTGCAAGACAGAAAAGACAGAGGGACACACTTCACTTGAAAAAGCAGCCAAGGGCCCTGTACAGGCCAGGACGCCACGCTGGGACTTGAGGTCCATTCAGAACATCAATCCAGTCAGAACTTCTAAAGCTCTGAAGGTCTGAGAAGGTGCTATTTATGAGACAACCTCTGAGGGCCTTGAAAAAATAAAGTGGCCATCCTTTCACCTTACCGGTGGAGAAGATGGCCATTTCCTGGTGCCCTGAGCCCATTCTGTGAATCTGCCTTGAGCATTCCGGAGACTAAGGCTCACGTACCTGGAGATGAGAGTGTGCAGCTCCCCCTCCCACAAGGGTTCAACTTAGTTAATAGGAGGGCTTCCTCCTCCCACACCTGCAAAAATGCTAGGGGAAGGCCATCCAAAAGGAAGTCAGTAGAGGTCTCCACTCCCTCAGGCTGCATCGTACTTCAGAGAACAAGGAGAAGAAGAAAGAGGGGTCCCTCAGCAGGAATCAAGGGCCGTCCCTTCCCAGCCTGCGGGAGCCCCAGAACTGGGGAAGTCCTCGACTTATGGATGAGACAGTGTGGGTAAAGACTTGCACTATGTGTGAATCCCATACTACTGGCTCAGAGACTGTACCAGCAGCTGTCCACCCCCAGGCCAGCCAGGCCCATCAGGGACTCCACCAGACCGAGTGGGAACCCAGACAGAGCCGATGTTGGGGTCCGTGCAAGCAATTACTGCCCTCAGGAGGCGGCAGGAAACCCGCACCTCACGCAGGTTCCCCGTAGGGTTCCTGGGGCCCCACCCCCGCAATGTGAACTGGTTTTCAGCAAGGCACACTACTTCTTTTTCTTTCTGTTCTTTTTTCTTTTTCTTTTTTTAATCAAACCCTTGGACAGCACAGTGGTTTGCAAAATACTCAAGGAAAAAGAGGGCAAGAAAGGTGTTTTTTGTGTTTTTTTTTAAAGATTTATTTATTTATTTATTTGACACACAGAGATCACAAGTAGGCAGAGGGGCAGGCAGAGAGAGAGGTGGAAGCAGGCTTCACGCCAAGCAGAGAACCTGATATGGGGCTAGAACCCAGGACCCTGAGATCACGACCTGCACCGAAGGCAGAGGCTTAACCCACTGAGCCATCCATGCGCCCCAAGAAAAGTGTTTTTTGAATTTGTTCAAAGGTTAATTCTCTCTGTGACCCAGGACACATAACAGAAAAGGAAAATGCATCAGAAATTAATCTTCCGGTTCCAACCTCAGACTGAATTTCTAAATTTCTGAACCTTTTCCTAGAGGAGGGGATGCAAGGGTAGAAATGTCTCCAGGGTCCTGGCGTCTGGCCCCACCTGCCCTGCTCCCAGCCTGGGGGTTTCAGATCCAGACGCGGAGAAGGCTGTCAAGCATGCAGAGAGAACTAAAACATGCCAGCAAGTGAGTGTGCTTTCTTTTTTTTTTTTTTTAAGATTTTATTTATTTATTTGACAGAGAGATCACAAGCAGGCAGAGAGGCAGGCAGAGAGAGAGGAGGAAGCACGCTCCCCTAGAGAGCAGAGAGCCAGATGCGGGGCTCGATCCCAGGACTCTGAGATCATGACCTGAGCCGAAGGCAGCGGCCTAACCCACTGAGCCACCCAGGCGCCCCGTGAGTGTGCTTTCTGGTAGTGACACTGGTAGTCTCAGGGAAGCACCAAGTCCCGCTTGGCTGGGGGGACATGGCTAAAAATTCTACAAGAGTAGCAGTTATTCAGAAGGAGAAATGGAGGAGGCAACGAAATGCAGAATCGAGAGTGCTCTGCAAAGGGTTCATTTACTTCACGTAGCCTGTGCCTCCAGCCTTCACGCCCCTTCTCATTTGTTTTCTTGTCTTATAACGCTGGCTAGGGCTTCTGATACAATTATTCAATAGAAGTGGAAACAGGGGGGCGCCTGGGTGGCTCAGTGGGTTAAAGCTTCTGCCTTCGGCTCAGGTCATGATCCCAGGGTCCTGGGATCAAGCCCCACATCAGGCTCTCTGCTTAGTGGGGATCCTGCCTCCCCCTCTCTCTCTGCCTGCCTCTCTGCCTACTTGTGATCTCTGTCAAATAAATAAATAAAATCTTAAAAAAAAAAAAGTGGAAACAGGGTCATCCTGTCTCCCTTCTGTCATTAAAGGGAAATATCTAATATTTTTCCATTAAGGTTGATATTAATGATTTGGTCTTAATACACACATTTTATCATGGAGGGTCCTAGGACCAAAGCAGAAGAAAAACCCAGAGCTGCCTGTTTTGGTCAGATATTTTGCTCTAGAAAGCACACGGTTAAAAAACATGCCATAGCAAAACACAATGCTGAGGAAGCTGAACTGGATGGAGGCTTTGCTGGGGCTACATTGGAGAGGGCCCTCTATATGGGATGGAGAGGGGCCCATGGGGCTAGGTTGGAGAGGGGCCTCCATATGGGACTAGGTTCACCTGTAAACTAGGCCTGTTCATGAGGAAGGGGAGAAGGCTCCTGCCCACAGAGAAGAGGGGCTACAGACCACTGCAAAGAGTTACTATAGGTCGGCGCACCTGGGTGGCTCAGTGGGTTAAAGCCTCTGCCTTGGGCTCAGGTCATGATCTCAGGGTCCTGGGATCAAAGCCCGTATCCCGGGACGCCTGGGTGGCTCAGTTGGTTAAGCAGCTGCCTTCGGCTCAGGTCATGATCCCGGCGTCCTGGGATCGAGTCCCACATCGGGCTCCTTGCTCATCAGGGAGCCTGCTTCTCCCTCTGCCTCTGCCTGCCATTCTGTCTGCCTGTGCTTGCTCTCTCTCCCTCTCTCTCTCTGACAAATAAATAAATAAAATCTTTTTTAAAAAAAAGCCCGTATCCGGCGCTCTGCTCAGCAGGAAGGCTGCCTCCCCCTCCTCTCTGCCTGCCTCTCTGCCTACTTGTGATTTCTGTCTGTCAAATAAATAAATAAAATCTTTAAAAAAAAAAGAAAAAAAGAGAGTTACTTCAGGTCTACGCCCTGACCTGAGCAGCCAGTTCAGACCTCAGTTTTGCAAATCAGAGAATTATTCACATGGGAATTTCCACAGCTCTTAAGACTGGAAGGAAGGCTGCCAACTCAGGAAGAAGGGAGAGTTGTCACTGAAACAACCCCTAAGAGCTTAGGGAAATCAAGATGCCAATCTTCTTATTCTATTGATGTCTGGAGGATTGCTCACACCAGGAAAAAACCCACAGTAAGTCAGTTTCTGAGGCATGCCTGGTGATGTCCTGGACAGAGGAGAGGGGCCCAAATGACAGACTCATTCTAGCATCTGCCGTGCTTTGCTACTCACCCCTGGATGGCAGAGACCCTGTAGCGGATGAGGACAAAAAGTCCACAAACAGAGGAGGGGTTGCCCTGTGCCCACTCAGGATGGAAACCCACTAGAAGAGAGCGTTCTGGAGTATTAACCAAGGATCCTCTTCTGGAGACAGGGATCCGACCCTACCTCTGCCACTTGCCAGATTAATAAATTGTATCAATGTTCTTAAGTTCTCTGAATCTCCTCATATGTAAAATGGAAATAGTACTTCCCTTTCTCATAAGACTGTAATGAGAAATAAGATCAACTATCATAAAGTCTAGTGCTAAAAAGCAAAATTATCAACAAACATAGTGGGCACAAGTCAAAATTCTTGTTTTAACTCATTACTGAGAGAGTCGGCATAGATTTTTTAAAGCTGATTTGAAGAGTACTCAAGGATCTATATGGTCAGGAAAGGAATGCCCAAGTAAGACTCTTAAGTGAGAGAAAAGACTCGACTTCCAACGGGGTGAAAACACCATGACAGTTAGAGGCTTAACATCTCTACAAGCCTATGAAATCCTATCACCACATCAAGCTGTACCCTTTCTGACTCGTTATTCAAATACACTGTGCCAACCGTGTTACATTTCCCAAAAGAACAAGAAGTCACGAGGACTTGCTTCTATTCTAGACAGACTGTAGCATGAGATCAAAGATGTAGGCAACCACCATTTTGTCTTCTTCTGGGTTCAAGATGATTATTTTTCCTTTCATACTGACACCCAGCAGCAACCCAGTAATTGTTGGTAGCTTTCCCTGCCTTTTTCAGCCCATTTGAATTTAGGCTGCATTCCCAGTTCAGGGGACCAGAGAATAGGCTGGTAGATAGACCCGGCCTGACTGATTGTGGCTCCCAAGTGGAGAGACACATGGGAAGCCTCTTCCATTGGAATAAGCTCTTTTGTTCAAATGCTTATACCAACTGCCCAACTTCACATCCTCTCCATGCACTTTAGGACTTTGGTCACAAACATGAGGAACTTGGCTGAAGTCAGGAGCCTGGGTGGAGAAGCAGATTTTAGACAGGTCATCCTTACAGCCCCGGAAATCTCAGCGGCCGGATCTGCCTCAATTGGTGAGCCAAGTTCTCCCTGGTGGACTCAAACGTTGCATGAGGTTTCCTGCTGAACAACTTTTTTCTCAACTTCCCGCTGCCTTGTTCTTCTTTTGTAGCTGGGGAAACAGGAAACCAAATCACCTTGCTCTGGGCTACAAGCCCTGTCTGACTCTGTGGTTCCTGTAATGGGCACACCTGCCCAGTGGTTCCTGTAATGGGCACAGTCTGTTTATAAGTTACAAGCTTCCAAGGGCTACCTCCCTCATCCCCACCTCTTTCTCCAGGCTGCCAGTGCCAGCTGAGCCACCTCCCTTGCCCAACCATGAGTTTGGGTATCAACTGTTGACAGCCCCATGTCAATGCAATTCTTCACAGCCAGTGGACCATCATTTATAGTGAAACTCCAGAGGGCACCCTGAGCCACCTTCTCCATGGTGTCTCCAAGCTGGCTCAAAGAAAGTAGACTCATTGGGTTTTCCAATAAAGACAAACAATTAATAATGGTAAATCTCTGCCCAAAGGACCCACTAATAGCAAGCCCAAAAGTGCATTTTCAAGGAGAATCAAAGGCACTGGGGTACACGACTCCACCCTGACTCAAGAAACACACACGCACACCACCACCATCACTGGATAACTGAGAGACAAACTGGATTGCTCTCCCCTTCGGAGCACTCTCCCATGACATTTCCTAAATGCTGAGTGAGGCCTGGGTATGGCTTGTTGAATCTGTAAACCTTTCTCATCCTCTTCTACCTGGACCACATTTGGGCCAGCAGCTCACCTTTAAAGTACCCCTCAGAACCAGCATCATCTCCGTTTCTGCAATGCAGACAGTGTGTTCACGCTCCCAACAAATGGGAGCACTTGCTTTGGGGGCGGATAAAGCTGTCCTTCAGGAAAATTGAGAAGGCAGCAATCTGGTCCCTGAGCTTTCCACTTGCCCAGCCTAAGCCCATCTCCATGTTTGATGGTAGATTCCCCCATCCCATTCTAGGTCCCAATCTCTTAGTTTTTTAAATTATGACACACAATGTTACGTTAGTTTCACATGTACAGCATGGAGATTCAACATGTTATGTTGTGCTCAGAAGTGTAGCTGCCTCAGGCTCCTGGGGTGCTCAAATCATTAAGCATCTGCCTTCGGCTCAGGTCATGATCCTGGAGTCCCCGGATCAAGCCTGCATTGGGCTCCCTGCTCAGTAGAGAACCTGCTTCTCCCTCTGACCCTCACCCTGCTTATGTTTGCTCGTTCTCGCACTCACTCGCTCTCCCAAATAAATAAATAAAATCTCTTAAAAGAAAAAAGAAGTGAGGCTACCAGTTGTCACCATATGCTGCTATTCCAGTACCATTACTATATCCCTCTGCTGTGACGTTTATTCTGATGACTTCTTCATTCCGTAACTAGAAGCCTGTTTCTCCCACTCCCCTTTACCCATTTTGTCCACCCCCCAACCCTGTTCCTCTCTAGCAGCCATCAGTTTGCTCTTGGTATTTATGGGTCTATTTCTGCTTTCTGTTTGTTCATTTGTTTTGTTTTTAGATGAAATCGGATGGTATTCGTCTATGTCTGACTTATACCATTCAGCATAACACCCGTTGTTGCAAACGTCAAGATCACATTGATTTCATGGCTGAGTGGTCTTCCGTTGTATACATAGACCACGTCTTCTTTACCTGTTCATCTATCAGTGGACCCTTGGGCTGCTCCCATTTCTTGGCCACTATAAATAATGGTGTAGTAAACACAGGGGTGCATGTATCTTTCTGAATTAGTGTTTCAGTTGTCTTTGGATAACTACTCAGTAGTGGAATTACTGGATCATAAGGTATTTTTATTTTTTATTTTAGAGGAACCTCCATATTGTTTTCCACAGTGGCTGCACCACTTTGCAGTCCCACCAACAACAGTAAACAAGGGCTCCTTAGGCCCCAATCTTAATTATTTGCTGGCTGCCCAAAAATTTCTCCAATATGTTAGCTGATAATAAAACTGACTAGTAACTAAAGCTTTGGTTGATGGATAAGGGTTTAAGCCATTATCTTTTCCTACTTGATTGCTCTGTTATGTGATTAAAGTCTACTACAAACAAAAAGCCCAATGATCTACAGTGAGTAATCTTGACCACTGGAAGCCAGTCAATCTGAGTGGCATCTTGTTGGGGGAGGGGGTACTTGTTCCCCCTGAAATCTTGGGGGAATTAGCCACCTCCTCTTCTCCCCTTGGGCACAGAGTACTTCTGACTTCTCCAAAGAACCCCTTCCCCACAGCTGATCTCAGGCTTCTGGGGTCAGAGGCACACAATCACCCCAGGGAGGGCTCAAGCGTCCCTGCCATGTTTATGCAACAATTCAGTGACTCCCGCATGCACAGGGACCCGCTTTCAGCTCCAGCTCCGTTTCAGAGATGCGCAATAGACCAAGTTAAGAACTCTGGTTTACAGATTCTGGTGACAGCTCCCGAGCCCCATCTCCATCACTAGCACCTCTACCCCATCACCTAAGTGGGCATAACAGAAAATTTCCCAAGGCATAGTAGCCTGGAAACTCAGCTTGGGGGTGGATACTGGTGAGAGGTGCCCCTTTCATCGCTGGCCTTCCCACTCTACCAGAGTGAAGATCAGGGGGTGATCATGGATAAGCAGAGGATTCACCACCCAGGGTAGCATTTCAGTGCCCTCTTCTGTGACTTGAGTGACCCATTTGCCTATGCCTTTCTTATTTCATCACATTGGGTGGCTGAATCCAGAACGAGACGGAAAGCTTCCAAAATCTCAGGAGAAATTACAAGTGTGGGACCTGGGGGGCTGTTAGGATTACTTAATGCTGGACTCTGGACACCCACCTGTGGCCTCACCACACACAGAATCCATCTCTCTCCCTCACACTTGCACATCTACTTAGTTATCTCCCTAACTTCCCGAGAGTCACATATAAGACATTTTGCTCTAAACTAAACTTTAGTGCCCAGTGTGAGGGGTACCTAAGTGACTCAGTCCGTCAAGCATCTGACTCTTGGTTTTGGCTCAGGTCATGATCTCCAAATCATGACGTCAAGCCCCACGTAGGGCTCCACACTCGGCACCTGGAATGTGCTTGAGACTCTCCTCCTGTCCCTCAGCCCATCCCACTGTGTGCTTTCTCTCTCTCTCTAAAATTTAAAAAAAAAAAAAATCTTTTTAAAAAAAAAGGAAGAAAGCAATGTGAGTTTTCCCTACACCACTCTGTTCCCATATCTCTCATTTGGGAACAAGCAGGAAAATCATCGACTACAGTGTCCTGGGTGTTTTCAAACTCTTAAGTCCTAGAACCGAGCCTCCATGTGATGGGACTGGAAGAGAAGGGACTAGTTTGAGGAGAAGGTGGGGAGGAAACCAGACGAGTTTGCCAGCTGGAGCAAGGATAATGGAGGTTTTCCTTTCTCAGGGCTTTCCTCCCTCCACCCCCTGGAAACAACATTGGCAAGATAAAGGCAAGACAGCAAACAAGGCCTGAGGTATCAACAACGACTTTATTATTTGGCAGGGATAGCCCCAGGGCCTAGGGCTCTGCTACTCCCGGTGAATGTCTTCGTGGCTGGCCACGCCCACCTTTATCACGAGTATGAGGAACTCCTCGAAGTTAATTGCGCCATCACTATTGATATCCAACTCTTTGAACCAGGTATCTGCATCCTTTTTCTGTCAAGATGAAGGAGAAAGTAGCGGAGTGTGAAGACCTCGGAAGAGCCTAGGCGGGGCTGCCTACACAGGGTGGCCCTGGGGACCAGGGGCCTGGGACTTGTCAGCCAGAGAACCCTGCCCACACCCAGCCCCTCCTCACCTTCAGGTACCGAGGGCATTCTGTCTCTAACAATTTCTTCAAGTCATCCCTGTAGAGGGCATGGTAGTTCCCCTTCTCCAGGGAGTACTTGTGGTAAACGTCAATGAGGCAGTTCATGGCACTCTCCAGTTCTGTCAGCATGGTGCCTAAGAGTCTGCCCCACCTGGAACAGGGAGCACATTGGGAATCCCAAGATGGGGACAGTGCCTCTGCCCCCAGCAGAGTGAAGACTGAAGGGAAACTCAATACCCCAAGTAAGGGCCTTTTCCTGGCCTGCACCATTCAAATAACTAAACCCAGTGGGTGGCTGTGGCTGTGATGGGAAGGGGTATGGGAGGGGGAGGGTACACACACACACACACACACACACACACACACACACACACGGTGCCTGCCTTCTCTCCCTGCGTCCTCAACCAACCAACAGTGCCAGAGGACCTGGCTCTTTTATCCCTGTCTCACTGACATCCTCCAGGAGCTCTGGGTCTTGCTCCAGACCTCCCTGAGCTTTCTCTCCCCTTCTCTGCTCCACGTCTGGCCCTCCCCGTGGGGGCCCAGCCCCAAAGCATGGGGCAGATGAAGCAGTCTTACTTACCAGGTCTCCCCGAAACTGAGTTGGCAGAAGATGTGCAGGGCTCAGTGTCCGCTCCCTTTTATAACAGGCCGGGCTTTGGCCCGCTGCCAGGACTCTGGGCCATGCCGAGAGAGCCCCTCCCTTCCCAAGTTGCCACAGCCTCTGGTTTCCCAACCAGGTGAATGGGGAAATCACTGCACAGAGCGAAAATTTCTGATGGAACATGGGGGAGCAGGAAAAGCGGAAAGAGGAAGGCATCTGCCAGGCAGTAGTGCCCAGCAGGAGAAACCAGGAAGAGGCCACAGGGAAGACTGCTTTGGAGAGCCACTGGCATCATCTGGCTTGGCCAGCCAGGATGCCCACTCTTGAGCCCTCCTTACTGTTGCTGCTACTGACCCCATGTATGGCTGTCTGTCATATCTGAAATGGAGCGGGAGCAGAAAGCATCATTTTGAGCATTTGTGTAAATAAGCACTTTTCTGCACAGCTTTCGTCAGATTCCTGGAAGGGTGCAAAGACCCCTAAAAGGTTAAGAAGACTTGTACTAGCTGCTGGATTTTAGTAGAGAAAGCTGGCCTGTTTCTACAATTGCTTTTGTTTGTGTGGTTGGACTCCATAGGATGTGTGCTGGTCTATCAGGCTCTCCTGCCGCCCACACCCCTTCCCAGCTCTCTTGCTCTGGAAGCTGGGGGTGTATGGTACCCCGGGACACGGAGGCTGGGTTGGGGGTCCCTGTGCATGCAGGAGGCACTGAGTTGCTGCATAAACATGGCAGGGACCCTTGAGCCCTCCCTGGGGTGATTGTGTGCCTCTGACCCCAGAAGCCTGGGCTGAAGAGGAACCCAAGTCTATGGGGATCAGCTGGGGGGAAGGGGTTCTTTGGAGAAGTCAAAAGTACTCTGTGCCCAAGGGAAGAAGAGGAGTTGGCCAATTCCACCAGGATTTCAGGAGGAACAAGTCCCCCAACAAGATGCCACTCATATTGACTGGCTTCCAGTGCTCAAGTCTGTGGTGCATCTCTCTTCGTTACAAAACACAGAGAGCCTCATAACATGCCTATCAGGAAGGCAGTGCACAGAACCCACCCAGTCTGCAGCCAGGGAGGCTGACGCCCAAGAAGGTGAAGCAGTTCACCCAGAGCTTCCCAGTGCACATGTGTCAGGGCACCAAGCATCATGAGCCAGAACATGACCCAACAAGAACATGACTCTGCCGAGAAAGCTCTCCTCTCTTCCTTCCTGCATTCAGCAGATAATTAACCTGTGCCTCTCCAGGACGTAGGCCATCATCGCCTCCTGGAGGAAGTAGATGGGATTAGCTTCCCTCTCCTCCATGTTTCCACAGCCCTTCAGGTTTCATTGTATCATTAACTTTATAGCTGTGTGACTTTGGGCCAATCACCCTCTCTGTGCCTTAGTTACCACAATCATTACAAAGAGATTAAAAATAGAGTCTACCTGCAACCTACAGAATGGGAGAAGATATTTGTAAATCATACATCTGATAATGGGTTAGTATCCAGAACATATAAAGAACACCTACGACTCAACCACAAAATTACCCCAATTGAAAAATGGGCAAAGGACTTGAATAGACATTTCAACAAAGAGGACCTGCAAATAAGTACATGAAAAGATGCTCCACATCTCTAATCATTAACGAAATCAAATCAAAACCACAATGAGATATCACCTCAGACTCATGCGATTGCCTGCTATCGACAAAAACAGAATGACAAGTGCTGGGGGGTTGCAGAAATTGGGGCCCTTGTACACTGTTGGTGGGAATGTAAAATGGTGCCACTGCTGTGGAAAACAGTGTGGCGGTTCCTCAAAAAGTTAGAAACAGAATTACTATATGACCCAGTCATTCCCCTTCTGGGTCTACATCCACAATAATTGACAGCAGGGCCTCAAAGAGATTCATACATCCGTGTTCACAGCAGCATTATTCACAGAAGATGAAATGGAGAAACCAACCAAGTGTCCATCCAAGGATGAAGGAATAAACGAAATGCGGCATATTCACATAATGGAATATTATCTACCTCAAAGAGGAAGGAAGCTCGGACACTTGCTACAACACGGATGAACCTTGAGGCCATCACGCTACATGAAATAGACCCGTCACAAAAAGACAAGTATGCTTTAATGCCACTTACATGACATCCCTAGGGTAGCAAATTCGTAGAGACAGAGAGTAGAATGGTGGGTGTTAGGGCCTGAAGGAGGGATAATGGAGACTTAGTGCCTCTAGGGTGTCAGTTGCAAGATGAAAGCGCTCTGGAGATTGGTTGCACAACAACATGAACATACTTAACACAACTGAACACTTAGGTGGTAAATCTTATATTATACATATTTTGCAACAATTAAACATTTAAAACTTTTTGGGAAGCCCGAGTGGCTCAGTGGGTTAAGCTGCTGCCTTCGGCTCAGGTCATGATCCTAGGGTCCTGGGATGGAGTCCCGCATCAGGCTCCTTGCTCGGTGGGGAGCCTGCTTCTCTCTCTGCCTCTGCCTGCCACTCTGCCTGCTTGTGCACACACTCTCTCTCTCTCTCTCTCTCTGACAAAAAAAAATAATACTTTAAAAAAAATTTTTTTTAATTTTTTAAATGCTTCCTCCTGAAAAATAAATGGAATCTCCTTATATGTTATTGTAAGGATTAACAATAGATGAAAAATATTGATGATGGAGTGCCTGGGTGGCTCAGTGGGTTAAAGCCTCTGCCTTCAGCTCAGGTCATGATCCCAGGGTCCTGGGATCCAGGCCCACATCGGTCTCTCTGCTCAGCAGGGAGTCTGCTTCCCTCCCCACCCCACAAAGCCTGCCTCTCTGCCTACTTGTAATCTCTGTCTGTCAAATAAACAAATAAAATCTTAAAAAAAAATGATTTGTGAACTTTTCTTATTATGTATTATACTTGGATAAAAAGTGTCCCCCAAAAATGTGTGAAGTACTTGGGGCAGTGCAGTGCCAGTGAGGTGAGCGCTGGGTGGGCATGTCCTCTGGCAACTGTCCAGCCGGACTGTGAGCCCTCAAGGACCCAGACCAGACCTCCCGTCTCTGTCTCCCCAGGACCCAGCACAGTGCCTGGCAAACACAGTAACAGCAGCAACAATCAATGATAAGAACAAGTAATAGCAAAATAACACTGGTTGGGCTTCCACCATGTTCCAGGAACTGTTGTAAGCGCTGTTTCTACGTCAGCCCATTTAATACGCTCTGTAAACTATGAGGTAGGTACTATCATAATCCCCATTTTACAGACGAGGAACTGAGGCCCACAGAGAGACACAACAAAGTGGCTTTTCTGAGGCTCTCCTTAGGATTAGTTCATGAGCCTGGGTTGGGGCTCATGCTGACCTGTCTTGTGGGGGTGAGGATGAGATTGATGTAGATGATGTCATCCTAGACCCCTGACCCTTCAAGAGATGCCTCCCTTGGGACACGTGGTTCATTCAGTCAGTGAAGCATCTGCTTTCAGCTCAGGTCATGATCCCAGGATCTTGAGATCGCGCCCCGCAACGGGCCCCCTGCTTAGCAGGGAGCCTGCTTCTCCCTCTCCCTCTGCTGCTCCCCCTGCTTGTGCTCTCTCTCCCTCTCTCTGACAAATCTTTTTTATAAAGAGAGAAAGAGATATCTCCCTAGAAGCTAGTCCCCTGAGAACAGTCCCAGTGGAGACAGTTTTCTTTATCCAGAAATTAAGAACACAAGACCCCAGGTCCAGTGGCGGAGACCCAAGGCAGACAGAAGCCATGACCTCCTCCCAGCATCACGTGCTTATCAGTAGAACTTGCTGACCAGCAAGACCCTGAAAGTTGCCCCGGAGATGTTCCCCCTGGGCCACCGGGTAGAGCAGGGGGCCGGCTGAGTGACCTTGCAGAAGATGGCATCAAGAATTGGGTAAATGCTTCAGGGGAAAAGGCAGAGCCTGTAATCAGACCGACGGACATGGGGCAACCCAGGGGGACGGAACCTGTTCCTACCTACAGGAAAGAGTCCAGTCCTGGGTATGTGTCCCAATAGCCCAACCAACCCTGTGCCCAAGGCTGAGGAAATGAGGACACAGGGTTAGAGCCGGTGCAGAAACCGCTGCCCCCACCCCGGGAAAGGGCAGGAGATCTAGGCTGAGCCGCCCCTTTGCAAGCAGAGGTCTGTGGAACCCAGCAGTCAGGTGAGACAGGCCAGAAGGCTCTCCCCTGGGCCTGGGCCAAGTGGGCAGCGTGGCTCACCCAGCCGTCTGCACCTCTGGTCGTGACTCAGAAGCCCATGGGAGGCAGCACAGGGCCCAAACCCCAGGTACAGCAGGACACGCACCTCCGAGGGGCAGTGCAGACCCCAGGGAGCGTGCAGGAAGGTCGGGAGGGGGACAGCTGGGGCCCAGCCGAGTCCTGAGCGTCGGCACTGGCAGACAGCAAGTGTGCAAAGGATATCAGTGGCAGGCCCGGCCCAGGAGCCGTGAGGCAACACGGTGCTTCAGAGCTTGACTGGCCAGAAACAAAGGCCCCGGTTCAGCCCACAGAGCACTGCCCTGCTGTGGCACACAGACCCAGCTCGGGGAGGGAACCCAACCACGTCCTGTAAATGACACCAGCCCCCCGTATCTGGCACAGGGGCAATGGTGACTGCCCATCATTCTTGGAAAACTCCTCATTGCTGTCACAGTACTCTGAGCACAGGGATTCCCAGACCACCCTCTGAGAAGAAACCTGCCCAGGGCCTAAAGGCAGAGCAGACTGACCCAGAGAGATTTTGCATCAGATCCCTGGATGCCCAGGGAGAGAGAGAAAAATAAACAGAAAGATGGGCAGGGGCAGGTCGCTGTTGGGAGGGGTCAGAGACCATAGGAGGACTTGGATGGTGAGTCACAATAGCCCCGAGTGGAATAATGCCCACATCAGCCTTTATTAGTAAAACCCAGACCCAACCCTTCCCTCCTCCAGGAAGACTTCCCTGATTGACAGTAGCCTAGGTTCCACTCACGTCTCTTCACATTACAGGCTGGCGTGTTGCCCTTTGCCCTAGTCCCTGTCTCTGACTCAGCACGTTCGAAACCCACCTCACAATCTTTGCTCTCAGAGCATCTCCAATGCCACCCAGCCCATGCCAATTACCCACATCATCCTCCGGTCCTGCCTGGCACCTTCGCAGGCCCACGCCACTCCTCCTCTGCACCCATCCTACCCTGATTCCTTGGGACTCCTCCAGAGCAAGGAGACCCTCCCAGAGAGCCTTGTACAGTGTGCCTTTGCCCTCCTGGCTCCTGTCCCATTGTGTATGAGAGGTCAGAACAGTACCAGTGAGGCCTGTCAGAGAGCCGGTTCCCCAAGAGAACAGAGTCCCCCCCACTCAGACTGGAGCTCTGGAGGCTGGGGGCTGTCTCCCCCCTCAGACAGGGGCTGGAGGCGATGACCCCCAAGGGAGCAGCCAACCTCCTCTCTGGACCCACAGCAGACACCCAGAACTATGACCAAGGAATTCCCAGCATGTTTGTGGGACGGCTTTATTCTCTTCCCTCACAGCTGCACATTGCACACACGTGTGCACAGGGGCGTGCCCGTTCAGGCACAGGCCCACAAGCGGGACAGAGCTCTGCAGTGGCTCCGGCTCCAACTCCTGGGCAGCACCTGCGGGCTGGGCGGGCGGGCGCATCTCTATCAGTGTGGGCCGGGCAGACGGGTGCGTCTCTATCTGGTGCAGACTGGGCTGGCGCCTCTCTATCTAGTGCCGCCTGGGCAGGCGCCTCTCTACCTAGTGCAGGCTGTGCTGGGCGCAGTAGCAGGTGCACAGCCGCCGGTGGTACAGCAGGTGGTAGTCCGTCAGCAGCCGGCCCAGGACAAACAGGAACTCGTCGAAGCAGATCTGCTTGTCCTTGTTCTTGTCCGCAGCCCGGAACAACTCCGAGAGGTAGTAGGGCTCCTTCCGGCCCTGGGGAGGGGCACGGAGGTCAACGCCTGCCTGGCGCTCCCCCCCACCCGCTCCACAGCCATTGGCCGTGCCCCCACCATCCTGCAGGGCCCAGCCGCCCCCCACCCCACCCCACCCCCCTCAGGTGGAGGCCAGGACAGCACGTGGGGCATCATCACACTCCGACGAGCAGAGGGGATAGGGGCCTCTGCAGCTCCACGTGGGGCTGTGTGGGCGGACTGTGGGGCCTGGGCACCACTGGCCCGCTGCTCGGCCATTGCGGCGCTGCGCTGAGTGGCCTCGGGCCTCCTGACGCCCCCGACCACCAGTGGTGGCTGCTTAAGCCTGTCTTCCCAGCTCCCCTGGAAGCTGCCCAGCAGCGATAGCCTGGCCCAGGGGCTTCAGGATGGAAGGCAGTGCCCCCTCCTACACGCAGGGAGCTCCCCAGGGCACGGCCCACCTGCCCCTCATGTCTGCATCTCCAGGACTATTGCAGGGAAACCAAGGAGGGGAATCAGATGTCTGCATGCTGTGGCACCTGCCCAGGAATTGTTTATGACACCGAGCCTGTGTCACCTGTGGAAAGTGCTGCATGAGGGAAAGACAAAGTCCTGGGTCCTGGGGCTGGCCAGCACGTCCCAGAGTGGGCGGGCTGGAGGGCTGTGGGTCGGGAATGCTAGTGGGGAGAAGCAAAAGCACTTGAGATGGAAGGGACAGCTGGAAGGAAGGTGGGGTTCAGCAGGCAGCCCAGGGAGGAGAAGGAGCCCCAGGCAGGGCCTCAGAGCTGGTTCCGGCAGGATTTGGCCGGTGGGTGTGGGGACCCAGAGTGGAGTCCTCTGGAAGCCTCTGGGGAACGGAGTTGTTGCTGGGGGGGCCTGGAGTGGGGCCCTACCCCGTGGGCAGGTTTGCATGTCTATTCCCCCCACCGCCCACCACCATCTAACTCACCTAATCTTATCTCCTCTGCTAAACTGGTTGAACTGAGCCCCAGGAGCTTCCTGCATGGGTGGGCTCTCCCTGGCTCCCCTCAGCTCAGCGCCCCCACCACCTCAGGCCCAGGCTGCTGTCTGCCCCGTGCCCTGTGCTTCTGTCTGTCCCTGAAGGCCCTGTTCCCTGGGCGGGGCTGGGAGCCCCAGGTGAGAGGGTCTGGCCGTCCTTGCCCAGCCCCACAGTATAGGTAGTTGGCCCTGGAAAGAAAGTTACCCTAGTCCCCTTTGTGACCCTCACAACACTACTCCAATAAACCCAGGGCAAGACCCTCCTCTGATGTTTCCCAGAGGTAGGTAAGGGAACATGCCAAGGAGGCAGTGCTCCTTCTGGAAGGTGGTGGCCTCCAGTCAGGGCCCGGACCTGAAGTCCTCTGGAGATGACGGTCCAGAGACCTCTGAGGCACGACACCGAGGGCAGAGGGCAGCAACCCGGACATCCCTGCCAATCTTGCAGCCCCCAAGGCGCCTGATAATACAGGACCTGCTCGGGGAGAAGACGCGCAGGCCTGACAAGGTTTCCGAGTTCCCGCGCTGATCCAAGAGCCTCTGCTGGCCCTTCGGACAGCAGCTAGAAGGAAACACTACGTTTCCTCCCCTACCTGGCTTCTGCCCAAACTGTCCTCACCCAGGCACGGTGACGGGGAGGTTTGTACTAGTCCCAGGAGAGGGGGCCTGGGGCTAAAAGGGCAGGTTTGGGGCAGGATCGCTGACTGAATGGGGCTGAGGCCAGACGGGAGACTTCGGACCTGTTCTCTCAGGAAACTGGATGAGCAGAGGGATAAGCAGGTTGGAGTCGGGACTAAGTCTCACGGACCGACCGCATCTGGGCTGCTGTGGGGCCGGCAGGGAGTTTCAGGAGAGGGAGGAGGAGAAATAAAGCTGGGCCACATCCACCCTCCCTCCGCCAGGGACCCTGCCCTCTCAACTCCCTCACCTCTCCTCACCTAAGGAGGAAATCTCCTGGGAGATGGCTCCCCATACCTCTACCCTCTCCACCAGCTTCCACCCCACCACCCACCCTACACTTCATGCCCACCTGACCCCAGACCCCACCCACCAGGCTCTCCATGAAGTGGGGTACATTGTCCATAAGCAGAGCCTTCAGCTCCTCCAAGGACAGGGTCTCCACATCCCCCTCCCGGGCGGCGTACTGATGGTAGCAGGCGATGATCTGGAAGAGGGATTCCTCCATGGGCGTGTGCATCACGGCGGCTGGGCCCCGGCGGGGACAGGAAGTGGCTCTGGAGATGAGATGTGTCCCTGGAGCGCTGGGGACAGTGGTGGAGCTGAAGGGAGAGCAGCACCTTGGCCAGGCCAGCCCAGGGAAGATGGGTGCTTCCTCTCGCTCTGCCCGCCTTCCCGCGCCGGGTCCCAGGTGCCCTCCCTGCACTCCCTCCGCCCCCCTGCAAACCCTGCAAGCACGCAGGACAGGGCCCTGTCCCTCCCGGGACACCGCGGGCTGTGCTCTCGGCCCCTAGACCCTACTCTCAACGTAACAGTCACCAGAAATCAAGAAGGAGAAGAATGCGGACTCCGTGGTGCAGGACACAAATGGAGTCCCCCATAGTGACCTCAGGAGGTGTGACCCATCCGGAGCCAGATTCAAACCCGCTAGAGGACCACAATTACCCTCTGGGACACCCATGCTGGGAACGCGTTCCCAAAACAGGCCAGCCGCCCATCCCTGCTTCCTGGGACCGGCCCCCCACCTCCACCGCTCTCGGAAGTGCTGACCTGGGCTGAGGGGACAGGGCTCTCCGAATCCAGTGCCGGCCTGTGACCCGTCCTAGCGATGCCGCGGTGCTCAGCAGGAGCCGCTGCGGCAAGCGGGGGCCCAGCCAGCAGGTGCTACCTCCTGCCCATCCAGGCTGCCCGCGTCCTGACCCTTCGGGTTCTCCAGCAGCTCCCCGAGCCCTGACCGCATTCCTGAGATGACGTCACAAGACACTTGCTTCCTGCGATTAACTCGACCAGTTTCAGGGACCCGCCTTCCCTCCGAGCCTGACCTGAGGCGTCCCCGAACCGCGGGGCGCCTCGCTGCCCACGTCCGCCTCCGAGAGGGTCCCCCGGGCTCCGGGGCGTGGGCGGGGGGACACACGCAGCCGGTCCTCCCGCGCCTTCCCTCAGCGGCCGCGCCCGGCCTCCGGTCCCCACGCGCGGTCGTCCGTCCCGCAGCCACTTCCGGAGCCCCGCAGTGCGCGGGGGCCTCGTCCGGGGCCGGGGGGACGGCGTGGGGCCAGCCCACGGCACGATGCCCCGCGAGCGCCACCAGCCCGGAGGCGGGACCGGGGCGCCCGGGAAGGAACCGCTCCAGCCCGGAGAGGAGCCGACGAAGGTCTCCTCAGGGAGACGCGTCTGAGCCGGACTCGACGGAAGGGCTCCCGGCAGGGGGAGGCGCGGCGGAGGCCGCAGACCTGTGTGCCCCCCGGCCGCACGTCACCCCTGCACAGCAGGAAGCTCGGAGAGGGTGTTCCGCGGCCGCTGCGGCTGCGGGAGGTGGGGGAGAAGGGGCGCGACCGGCTTCGCGGCGGGAAAACCGCCGCCCGCGGGGCGGAAGTGACCCTTGCGTTGCGCGCCCTGCTCCGGGCGCCGCCGCCCACGCGTCTCCCGGAAGGGGGCGCCAGAGGACAGGGGACGGCGCGCGGGCGGCCTGAGGGCGGGAGGTCGGCGGGAGAGACTTGGTCCTCTCCAGCCCGCAGGGGGCGCCCTCCTCCGCCCGACGCCGCGACTGCGCCGGCGGCGCGCGTTTCCGCTCCCAGAGTGGAGCCTCGTTTCCAAAACGTGAAACAACTGGGCAGGGCCAACCTGCAGTCACAGATTCTACCTATTTACTGGGCGGAGGGACAGAGAGGACAAGCAGGCGGCAGAGAGAGGGAGACCAGGCTCTCGGCTGAGCGGGGAGCCCGATGCGGGGCTCGATCCCAGGACCCCGGCGTCGTGACCTGAGCCGAAGGCAGAGGCTTCGCCACCCAGGCGCCCCAGTCGCAGATATTTTCATCGAACACCTTTAATTTAGCCGTAACTGTCCTGGGAATTTATCCCAAGAAAGCAATTAAACAGGCATTAAAAAGCAATACGGGGCGCCTGGGGGGCTCGGCTGGTGGCACCACCGCCTTCGGCTCAGGGCGTGATCCTGGAGTCCCGCAATCCAGTCCCGCATCGGGCTCCCAGCTCTGCGGGAGTTTGCTTCTCCCTCTGACCTTCTCCCCTCTCATCTCGCTCTCGCTCTCTCAAATAAATAAATGAAATCTTAAAAAAAAAAAAAAAAAAAGCAATACGTAGTAAAATGTTCACCACTGCATTTTCTGTAGCCGAGAAACAAAAATAAAAACAAAAACCTTGAAACCACCTAAGTAACAGATTCGGCATATCAAGACCTCCTCGGACCATCACGGGGTAGTGATCTGGCTGTCACTCAGAAGGAACTCCACTTCTAACCCATAGGTTGTTTGGGGGGAGGAGGTCATACTGCTCCTCGCTTCACCCTGACGTTTCCTCAACCAGGACAAAACGAGACCCTACACCACCCCAATGCACAGTGATGACCTCCTTCCTCAACTCTGCTATAACCACCCTTTTCACCTAATGCTAGACTGTGGGCGTCTTCCCACCCACCTAATCAAGCTTGGCCTGATTTCTAAGGAATGCCTAGTGATTACTTGTTTGCATGTATCAAAATATGTTTGATTAATCTATTATCCATAGACATTTAAATTAGTTTAAATTTATACATTTCAACCAACTCTTCCTTAATATTGATATTTCTTAAGAATTTTGCCACGTGTGTTAGGTGCTGGAGAGAAGGGGGATAGAAATGGACTTACATCCCCTTCCCCAGCCAGAGCTGTCCCTGGTGTGCCCTGAACCCCAACCCCGGAACAGAGCTGCCATCCACCTCCCAAATGCAAGCCCCTGAATGCCCAGCTCCATAGCTGCCCCCCACACAGGTGCCCCTGCTGTCTACTACTGCCATATGCAGACCCATGAGAGACCCTCTTAGCCATGACTTCCTTCTGCGGGGGGGAAGAACAGGGATACCCCAACAAATTTCCCCACCCTAATATAAAAGTCAATATGTGCCTTTACATATACATTAACCTGTATATGTCCATATATTTACCTTTACCTGTGAGACATGCTTTCCTGTGCTTGCACATTGCTGTTTAGTGCGTTTTCATTTCAATTTTAAGAACTATCTTAAAGCATTTCTTGTAAGTCTAGTGATGAGCTCCCTGTTTTGTCTAGAAAGCAAAAGAGGAAAAACCAGGACCTATGGCTTCATGGGTGAGTGCTACCAAGCATTCAAAGAAGAATTAATGCCAATGCTTCTTAAACTCTTCCAAAAAAATAGAAGGAACACTTCCAAACTCATTTAATGAGACCAACATCACCAGATACCAAAACTAGGCACAGACACTACAAAGAGGGCAGGTGGGTGGCTCAGTTGGTTAAACTACTGCCTTCAGCTCAGGTCATGATCCTGGTGTCAGATCAAGTCCCGCAATGGGCTCCCTGCTCCATGGGGAGTCTGCTTCTCCCTCCGACCTCCCCTCTCATGCTCTCTCTCTCACTCTGTCTCTCTGTCTCTCAAATAAGTAGATAAAATCTTAAAAAAAAAAAAAAGACACTACAAAGAAAGAACTACAGGCCAACATCCTTGATGAGCATACATGCAAAAATGCTTAACAAAATCCTAGCAAAGTGAGCTCAGCAGCACATTAAAAGGTTCATGCTCCATGACTAAGTGCGGTTTACCCCAGCAATTCAAGGGTAGTTCAGCATTCAGCATATGTAAAGTGAAGTTATAGCACGTCAACATAATGAAAAAAAAAATACATAATTATCTGAGTAGATGCAGAAAAGGCAGTTGACAAAGTTTAACATCCTTTCACAATTAAAACTCAACAAAATAGGTACAGAAGGACCTTAACACCACATATGAAAAACTTACAGGTAACTTCATAATCAATGGTGGAAACAAACTAAACGTTTCCTTCCAGGATCTAGCACAAGACAAAGACGTCTACTCTTGCCACTTCTTTTAAACATGATACTGAAAGTCCTGGTACAGAAACTAGACAAGAAAAAGAAAGAAAGGCATCCATATAGAAGAAGAAATAAAATTATCTCTATTTGCAGATGACATGATCATACATAGAAAACTCTTAAAAACTAAACAATAATAAACCTGTTATAAATAATAAACAAATTCAATAAGGTTGTGGGATACAAAGTAAACATACAAAATCAATGTATTTTACACAAACAACAAACTATCCAAAAAAGAAATATTTTTAAAAAGCAGTCTCACTGGGACGCCTGGGTGGCTCAGTTGGTTAAGCCGCTGCCTTCAGCTCAGGTGATGATCCCAGAGTCCAGGGATCAAGTCCCGCATCCGGCTACTTGCTCAGCAGGGAGGCTGCTTCTCTCGCTGCCTCTGCCTGCCTCTCTGCCTGCTTGTGTGCACTCTCTCTCTGGCAAATAAATAAAAAAATCTTAAAAAAAAAAAGCAATCTCATTCACAATAACAAGAAAAAGAACAAAATGCATAGGAAATAACTTACTCAAAATGTTGAAAGAACTTCACATGAAAATATTGATGAAGAGAATTTAAAAAGACATAGACAAATAGGAAAACATCCTATGTCCATAGATTGGAAGAATTAATATTGTTAAAGTGTCCATACTGCCCAGAGTTATCTACAGATTCAATGCAATCCTTATCAAAATCCCAACGGCATTTCTTATGGAAATAGAAAACAGTCCTAAAATTCATATGGATCCACAAAAGACTCAGAATAACCTAAGCAATTGTGGACAAAAAGAACAACGTAAGGGTATCACACTTGCTGATTTCACAATTCATTACAAAACTATGGTAAACAACAGTATGGTATTGGCATAAAAACAGAAATGAAGACCAATAGAACAAACTAGAGAACCCAGAAATAAGTCCACACGTAGGTCATGATTTTTGACAAGAATGCTGAAATGAGGAAAAGGTAGTCTCCTCAGTAAATAGTGTTGAGAAAACTGGATGCAGAAGAATGCGGAAGAACGAAGTTGGACCCTGATCTCACATCATACACAAAAATCAACTCAAAATGGAGTAAAGACTTGAATAAAAGACCTGAAACCATAAAATTACTAGGGAAGAACATAGGAAAGAGCTTCTTGACATTGGTCTGGGCAATAATTTTTTTGATGTGGAGACCAAAATCACAGCCAACAAAAGCAAAAATAGACAAATGGGATTACATTAAAGTAGAAGCTCTGCACAGCGGGGCGCCTGGGTGGCTCAGTGGGTTAAGCCGCTGCCTTCGGCTCAGGTCATGATCTCAGAGTCCTGGGATCGAGCCCCGCGTCGGGCTCTCTGCTCGGCAGGGAGCCTGCTTCCTCCTCTCTCTCTGCCTGCCTCTCTCCCTACTTGTGATCTCTCTGTCAATAAATAAATAAAATCTTAAAAAAA
>NW_019154178.1:73000-92462 GCF_002288905.1 Enhydra lutris kenyoni
AGCCCCGCGTCGGGCTCTCTGCTCGGCAGGGAGCCTGCTTCCTCCTCTCTCTCTGCCTGCCTCTCTCCCTACTTGTGATCTCTCTGTCAAATAAATAAATAAAATCTTAAAAAAAAAAAAAAAAGAAGAAGCTCTGCACAGCAAAGGAAACAATCAACAGAGTGAAAAGGCAACCAACAGAATGGGAGAAAATATTTACAACCATATATTTGATATCCAAAATACATAAGGAAGTCATACAACTCAATAACAAAGCAAAAAAAATTTTTATGTTTTTTTTATAATCCAACATTGGTGGGAATGTAAATTGGTAAAGCATTATGGAAAATAGTATGGAGGTTCCTCAGAAAATTAAAAATAGAACCACCTGATGATCCCGCAATCCCACTTCTGGATATACACCCAAAAGAAATGAAATCAGGATCTCAAACAAATAATCACTCCTATGTTCATTTCAACATTATTTAATAATAGCCAAGGTAATGGAAATAACCTAACTGTCCATTAAAGAATGAATAGAGAAAGAAAATGTGGCATGTATATACAACAGAATGTCATTAGCCAAAAAGAAGGAAATCCTGCCATTTCCAGCATGGGTAAACCTGAAGGACATTGTGCAAAGTGAAATAAAGCAGACGCAGAAAGAGAGATACTGCCTGATCTCACTGTACGGGGAATCTGAAGAAGTTGAACTCACAGAAATCATAGATAACTGGTTACCAGGGGCTGGTGGGAGGGGAAATGGGGAAATGTTGGTCAAGGGATACAAAGTTTCAGTTGTGTAAAATGAATAAATTCTGAAGATGTTATGTAAAACCAAGTGACCATAATTAATACTTTATTGTATACTTGAAATTTGCTAAAGGAGTAGATCATAAGTGTTCCCACCACATTCAAAATGTAATTATATAAGGTGACTAATATGTTAATTAACTTAATTGTGGTCATTATTTCACAATGTATTATGTATATCAAATCATCAAATTGTGCACCTTAAATATATACAGTTATTAACTGTCAAATATTTCTCAACTTAAAAGAAGAACAACATCCTATCTTCTAGAAGATTATAGTCTGGGGAAGCAGATACCTAGACAGTGTGCTTAGAAAAGAACCACAGGCTCAGTGCCAAACAGATATCCCCACAGCCACCAAGGCACAGTCCTAGCCTTCACCACCGTCCACTTGTGAAGACCAGTCCTGAAAGCGACACCTTGCAGCACCCACAAGCCACTAGAGCAAAGGACTCGCTCTCTAGTTAGAGAACAACTTACTCAGAATTGGCCCTGAGACCCAAGACCTCAAGAGAATATTAGGTGGGGGGGAAGGGGTAGATTTTGAACAATTATTTTAAAAAGTAAAGAAATATGGCCACTTTGACACAAAGATAATAAATTGGCTGTGATGGTTAAATATTGAGGCTCCATTTGGGATTTTTACCGGTTCTCATCAGTGTTTATCTACTTTCTATTTTATGGACCCGTTTTCTCTTTACAGTTGGAACCAACTGGTATTATAGTCAGTGGCCTCACTGGGATCTGGAACAACCAGTGATGCTCTGTGCTCGAGAGGCGTTAATAGATGCTTTAAAACACTTAGGGGAATGTTTGAGATGAAAGGGAGAGAGTGACATTATTGCATTTTCTGAGTAACTTGGGTTTTTTTGCCGTGTGGAAAATTAGAAGAGTTTTTGGATATGGAGAGTGCCTGGCTGCTTCTGTAGGAACTGAGGAGATTCCTAAATATATAGGAATAACTACACGAGCACCTCCTCTGTGTGGAGCACAGACTGCACACCCACCCGGTCATCTCGCCTGTGTAAGGGTCGCTGACAAAGAGCCAGTGAACAACATAAGGAACATTCTCCAGGCAACAGAGCTACTAATTGTGCAGAAGCACAATTCATACCTAGACTGTCTGGCTCCACGGCTCCTGTTTCTCTTCTCCTTTTTTAACAGTTTTATTGAATATAATATCATTGACATGTATTAAGGTGTACAACTTGAAGGTTTGATACATGTGTACATCGTGAAATTATCACCACAGCTGAGCCAACTAACACGCCCATCACTTCACATCATTAACACTGCATGTGCATTTGTGAGGAAGATTTAGGCTTCATCGTTTGAGCAGATGACAAGTGTGCAATACAGTCTGTTAGCTATCATCGCCATGCCTGGCATCAACCGTGTCACCTTGCCTCTGAGTAACAGGATCCAGCTGGGGGAGGAGTCCTGCTGTTTTGGAAAATTGCTGCTACCAGGGCACACTCAGGACGAAGCCACCCCGGTAAGGATAAGTTCAAGAGACAGCAGGAAGACAGCCTGAAAATGTCAGTGAAGACCAGAGAGAGAGGGAGGGAGGAGTGGAGGGCATCTCTGTGAGGGAAGCAGAGGCCAGACCAAGGAAGACTTTGCAAATTTGGAGTTCACTCTACATGGGATGGGACGCCAATAAAAGATACACCATGTTCATGGACCAGAAGACTGCTACTATGAAGCTGTCATCTCTTCCAAAAGTCACCCATAGTTTCAATACAATCTCTATCCAAATCCTAGTCGGGACTTTTGTGGAAATTGACAAGCTAATTCTAAAAAAGTGTACGGAATTCAAAAGGCTAAGAAGAGCAGAGACGATTATGAAGAGGAGTCGGAGGAGTCACAGGAGTAGATTAACCTAATGGGTTTATGACAACGGCTACCACAGGGGCTGAGGGGAGGCCACAGAGACAAGAGCTGCACAGCCTAACCCTAACTCTAACCCTAACCCTAACCCAGGAGCCAGAACCTGCCGATCATCATGCAGCTTGGCATCCCACTGCCCACTAAACCGGGCGCTCAAATCTCTGGTCTGCAGTGGATGGCCCAAGTTCTGGTCAGAACAGAACCAGAATCCTGGGAGCCCTCACCTGCACCCCCCCCCACTCGGGCTGATTGCAAGGGTGCAGGGGCGTCCAAGGCTCCACAATGAACAGGACATAATGTCAGGGACCTGCTCTGCCCAGACCACCACACGAAAACGAACACATCACTGGACTGAAGTGACCGGCTTTAACAGAAAGCCAACAGGCAACGGCATCCTCCTCTCAGTCCCATCCCTGGATACAAAGTTTCAAGATGGAAGAGAGAGAAAAGAATGATGGGCTGGAGAACAGTGGCAGCAGCTGACATCTGACATCTGGACTCTCAGCAGATGAGCTGAAAGCAAAGGGGCTTTGGCATAGGGTGTTACTATCAGCCTGAGCAAAAGCACTTGAAGGACAGGACAGGCGGCCTTCGGTTTGGGGACTTAAATCAAAACACAGAATAAAAAGGCAACCTATGGAGTGGGAGAAGATATTTGCAAATGACATATCTGATAAAGGGTTAGTATCCAAATATATAAAGAAATTATATAACTCAACACTCAAAAAACAAATAATCCAATTTAAAAATAGGCAGAATAAATAAACAGTCATTTCTCTAATGAAGATCTCCAGATGGCCAACAGACACATGAAAACAGGCTCAGCATCACTCAGCGTCAGGGAAATGCAAACCAGAACTACAATGAGAGTTCCCCTCACACCCGTCAGGATGGCTAAAACCAAAAACACAAGAAGCAACAAGTGTTGGCGAGGACGAGGACGTGGAGAGAAAGGAACCCTCGTGTGCTATTGGTGGGGAGGCAAACTGGTGCAATCACTGTGGAAAACAGTATGGAGGTTCCTCAAAAAGTTAAAAATAGAGCTACCCTACAATCTCATAATCACAGTATTGGGTATTTACCCAAAGAACATGAAGACACTAAATCAAAGGGATCCATGCACCCCGAGGTTCATAGCAGCATTATTTACAATAGCAAAATTATGGAAGCAGCCCAAGTGCCCATCCACTGAAGAACAGATAAAGAAGGTGTGGTGTGTGTACACACAGGAGTGTTACTCAGCTGCACAAAAAATGAAAGCTTGCCATTTGCAATGACAGGGACGGAGCTAGAGAGTATGATGCCAAATGAAATAGTCAGAGAAAGACAAATACCATATGATTTCATTCATATGTGGAATATAAGAAACCAAACAAATGGGCAAGGGGGGAAAAGGGGGAGGCAAACCAAGAAACAGACTCTTAACTACAGAGAACACAGTGATGGTCACCAGAGGCGGGGGAGATGGGGGAAATAGGAGAACGGGACTGAGGGGAGCACTTGGCATAATGTGCACCGGTGACTATGGAAGTGCTGAGTCAGCATATTGCACACCTGACTATAACACTGTATGTTAACGATACTGGAATTAAAACTCCATTAAATTAAATTTTCAAAAAACGGAATAAAGAAAACACACCCAAAAACTGAACCACCCGTCTTTACTCCATCCCATGCCGCACCACCCCATCCACCAGTGAATGATTCAGAGGTCTGTGTTCCTTGGAGCTGGGAGGTGACAGAAAATATATCATCGGTTTCTGCCCCCAGGCTTGGCATAAGCTCCTAAAACCCTCATAATTTCCCAGGTGATGAGAGCACTAGGAACATCTTTTGTTCTAATATTTAGTCTTTGACCCAGTCCCTACACAATGCTCTTGAAACCCTTGTAATTTACTGGGTGACCGGAGTGCATTTTGTTCTAATAATATGTATCTGGGTGGGCGCTTGGAGGGCCCCCAGGTGGGGGCTGGTCACCAGTTAAGACCAAGCTCCAGTTAGAAGCTCGAAACTTTCCCTCTCCATCCCCATCCTCCAGACAGGGGCTGGAAATGGAGTTAATGATCCATCCCGACTATTGACGAAGCCTCCGCAGAATCCAAAAAATTTGGGGTGCAGGAGCTTCCAGTCGGTGGACAGTCAGAGGTCCTGGGAGAGGGGCGTGCCCAGACAGAGCATGGGAACTCCACGCCCCTTCCGACATACTTTACCCTACATATCTCTTCTGTCTGGATAGTCGTCTGTGTCTTTATCATTTCCTTTAAGAAAGGGCAAATGTAAGTGTTTCTCTGAGTTTTGTGAGCTGCTCTAGCAAATTCATCAAATCCAAAGGTGTAAGAGTTCAGGGGAAACTCCGATTTGTGGTCAAGTCAGACAGAAGCTGTGAGTAACCCAGGGGCCTCCTGCTTGTGATTGGCATCCGGAGGGTGGTGGGGGCGGTCTGGTGGGACTGAACCCTTAACCTGTGGGATCTGGTGCTGTCTCCTGGTCGGCCGTGTCAGAATAGAGTTAAGTTGTAACACACCCGGCTGGTGTCACAGAGAATTGCTTGGTGTGGGGTAAAACCCCCCACACGTGGTGACTAGAGGCATCAGAAGTGGAGTGTTCTGTATGAGCGTGATAGTCACAAGAGAGTAAGGAAGGTGAGCAGGAAAGGAACCCACAGTGGGGAAGAACTGGGGTTTCTGACTCAGGAGGGAGGATTGTGGATTTTACCCATTTAGCTCACCTGAGAAGGAATGCCAGGAAAACCAAAAACTCTCTATAGTTTTACGGGTGTGTTTCACTTGGTATTATGATTTCTACTGTGTTACTTCTAGTCTTGGTACATGAAGAGAAGCTACCAGAAGCAGCAGCTGAACCCAAAGAGGTGAGCCTAAAGGGGAAAATTGGGGGGCGTCTGGGTGGCTTAGTTAGTTAAATGTCTGCCTTCAGCTCAGGTCATGATCTCCAGGTCCTGGGATGGAGCCTCATGTTGGGCTCCCTGCTCAGCGGGGAGCATGCGTCTCCTTCTGCCTCTGCCCCTCCCTCTGCTCCTGCTCCCTCTGTCTCTGTCTCTCTCTCAAATGAATAAATAACATATTTTTTTAAAAAGTAAAAATAAGGGGCGCCTGGGTGGCTCAGTGGGTTAAGCCTCTGCCTTCGGCTCAGGTCATGATCTCAGGGTCCTGGGATCGAGCCCCGCATCGGGCTCTCTGCTCGGTAGGGAGCCTGCTTCCCCTCTCGTTCTCAGCCTGCCCCTCTCTGCCTACTTGTGGTCTCTGTCAAATAAATAAATAAAATCTTTTTTAAAAAAGTAAAAATAAAAATAAACAAAGGGGAAAATTTTTGTTGCAGACAGAAGAGACACTCTAAGCCAACAGACCTTTCCCTGACCCCTGGCCCACAGACCACCATGGATTCCTGACGAGTCATGATTGTCAACGTCTCTACCCTCCTTCCGTTTTACAGAGCGTACACTTCACCTCACTTAACTCTCATAAGACCGGGGAAAGAAGAGCTAATGTCCCTATTTTATATCTAAGGTAACGGGGGCACAAGGGGTAGGTGATGCTAGCGTATTTGTAATGACCTATGAACCCCTTTCTCTGTGGCCTTCCCTAGTTGTAGTTACACTGTCCACCATATCCACATAACTCTGATTACAGGATATTATCATAATCATTCTCTTTCATTATTATTCTTGTTAGTGTCTTAGTAGTTTCTAAATCCATATAAATTAGTGCCTAGTTCATAAATTAAGCTTTACCATAGGTGGCACAGAGGGAACTACAGAGGGTGTCACCGTGTCTGTGTGGCTTCAGGCACCCGCCATGAATAAGCGGGGTTACTTCATCATAAGGAAATGTCACTGCCGCGCAGAAAGCTGGTCACCCGGCCCTGTTGCGGGTGCGGCCTCATGCGTGCTGGCCGCGGGGGAGGTGGGAAGGGCTCAGCAGCCTGACCATGTCAGGGAGCTGGGGTCCTCAAGCAGACGGCGTCATGGGGCCTCCCACTCCCGCCTTACTGCTGGCCTGGCCCGTTAGACTCCTCCTCACACAGGTCAATGGGGTGGGGGGGTTGAAATCCCCCTCCAAGCCGGATTTGTCCCTGACATCTGGATCTCAGTGGTTTGTGAAGTGGGCTGAATGGTCCGCGGCATGTTCTCACTTCACGGTTTCCCTCCTTTGCTTCCCCGTAACGCTGCGGGAAGGAAGACGATCACCCAGCTTTGCCTTCCCGTGTGTGCGACTGGGGAACGCCCGGGCTGGATGGAGTGAGGGCAGAGCCACGCACAGGGGCGGCAGGCAAGGCTGAATGGCCCTGAGGGCACTGGGTATTCCCTGGGTCCAGGTGAAGTTCGGGAAACAGAATAAAGTGTTGAGGAGAGCGTAGGGAAGTTCTGGAGATTCCAAGGGCTGGGAGGAGATGTGGGGGCTGAGGTGGGTGGCCTGTGCAGGGTGGTGTGATGTCATAGAGTTTGATGGACCCTGAATTCAAGGTGCAGGGAAAGATAGCAGTCAGACAGCACCATGAGCAGGGCTAACACTCCCCATCGAAAACACTGCCAAAAAGAAAGGCACAGAGCTCTGTGTCCCTGAGTATGACAGAAAGGAGAGAGTAGAAGCCCCATCTGTTGGACCTGCCACAGGCCAATGGTCACCTCCCAAGGGGAAGCCTTCACACACCACGTTCCCTGTGACCTCCCAGGTCTCTGGGCTCAGGTCTAGCGTGGGCTTGCAGAAAGGCACCAAAGAGCTCAGTCAGTCCTGCTGGCCCCCAGCCTCGGGACCCCCATTATTTTGGACACCTTGTGAGGCCCAGCCAGAGGAGCCCTCCAGAGCCCATTGAAGTTGAGGCTGGTTGCTGTTAAGGTCATGGTGCAGGTGAAGTCAGAGGATGACGAAGCATTTGCTCTTGGGACTTGCAGGCTGGACTGTTCTCTTCCAGACCTAGACAGGCTGACGCCAGAGTAGAGGCGACTAGCGGTCCCAGGGCTGGGACAAGGGAAACATCACAAACATGCAGGGAGTGGTTGTGGGGCCCCTGGTGACTCTCTGAGCATCTTGAAGAGACCAGAGCCCAGAAATCCAGGGGAGGCCGCAAACCATGGATTAAGTAGGATTAAGGGCTGAAATAGAGAAGACTCTGGAAATCCTACACTCAGTTCTGTCCTCAGTTGCCTACAAAAACATTCTGCGAATCACTCTGATGTCACAGAGCCACCAAAAGCTGGGGCAGAAATGACATGAGAGATTATGTAGTCCAGCCCCTCAGAGGATGCCGAGGCCTGGAGGAAGAAGAGAAATGACTCTCTCCTGACCCCTGGCCCAGAGTGTTCCCCAGGGAACAGCAGAGGGCAAAACTGGGGCACCACGCCTTTAATCTGGAAGAATCAAAAAGGCCAATGGGGAACCACAGACCCCTGAGGAAGAGGCAGGGAGGAGGAGACACAAGAGAGGGGCGCATGGGGTGAAGAACAGTCCCCTTTTATGGTTCTCACCTCTGGGCCTGTCCCATCAACTGCTCATGTGACCCTGCTCTGGGTAGAGACTCACACCAGGACTCTGTCCAACTCTGGCCCACTGGGAGTCCTGTGGGGTCGGACTCGGACTGGTAGATGGTGACAGAGGGAAGGAACAAGGCTGCTATGCCCCAGGAAATCGAGCATTTGGGGATTGCAGGTGGCACCAGAGTCTCTGATTACATGTCCTCTCTCACCATTACTATTCAACATAGTACTGGAAGTCTTAGCCTCAGCAATCAACAACAAAAAGAAATAAAAGGGGTGCCCAGGGTTGAGGGGTGCAATGGGTTGAGCCTCTGCCTTCGGCTCAGGTCGTGGTCTCAGGGTTTTGGGATCAGGCCCCACATCGGGCACTCTGCTTGGCAGGGGAGGCAGCTTCCCCCACTCTCTCTCTGCCTGCCTCTCTGCCTATTTGTGGTCTCTCACTCTCTCTCTGTCAAATACATAAATAAAATCTAAAAAAAGAAATAAAAGGCATCCAAATGGACAAGGAAGAAGTCAAATTTTCACTATTTGCAAACAACATGTTACTCTATGTAAAAATCCCAGAACACTCCACTAAAAAATTGCTAGAACTAATATATGAATTCATCAAAATCACAGGATATAAAATCAACATACAGAAATCTGTTGCTTTTCTATACACCAATAATAAAGCAGCAGAAAAAGAAATCAAGGAATTGCTCCCATTTACAATTGCACCAAAAACAATAAGATACCAAGGAATAAACCTAACCAAAGAGGAAAAAAATCTATACTCTGAAAACTATAGAACCCTTATGAAAGAAACTGAAGAGAATACAAAGAAATGGGGGAAAATTCCATGTTCATGGAAACAAAGAACAAACATGGTTAATGTATCTATACTGCCCAAAGCAATTGCACATTTAATGTAATCCCTATCAAAATACCACCAGCATTTTTCACAGAGCTGGAACAAACAGTCCTAAAATTTCTATGGAGCCACAAAAGACCATGAAACAGCTAAACCAATCCTGAAAAAGAAAAGCAAAGCGGGAGGCTTCATGATCCCAGACTTCAAGCTCTACTACAAAGTTGTAGTCACTGGAGCACCTTAACTCAGTCAGTTAAGCATCTGCCTTCAGCTCAGGTCATGACCCTGGGATCCTGGGATCAAGCCCTGTGTTGGGCTCCCACTCAGCCAGAAGTCTGCTTCTGCCTCCCCTCCCCTCACCCCCTCCTGCTCTCTCACTCTCTCTCTCTCTCTCTCAAGTAAATAAATAAATTCTTTAAAAACAACAACAAAAAGCTGTAGTCATCAAGGCAGTATGGTACTGGCACAAAAACACAGATCAATGGAACAGAGTAGAAAACCCAGAAATGGACCCACAACTCTATGGTCAACTAATCTTCAACAAAGCAGGAAAGAATATCCAATTGAAAAAAGACTGTCTTTTCAACAAGTGGTGCTGGGAAAACTGGGCAGCCACACGTGAAAAATGAAACTGGACCACGTTCTTATACCATACACAAAAATAAATTCAAAATAGATGAACGACTTAAATGTGAGACATGAAACCATCAGAATCCTAGAGGAGAACACAGGCAGCAACCTCTTTGACCTTGACTGTAGTAACTTCTTACTAGATATGTTACCAGAGGCAAGGGAATCAAAAGCTAAAACGAACTATTGGGACTACATCATGATAAAAACTTCTGCACAGGGAAGGAAACAATCAACAAAACTAAAAGGCAGCCAACAGAATGGGAAAAGATATTTGCAAATGACATATCTGATAAAGAGTTAGTATCCAAAACCTATAAATAAACTTATCAAATTCAACACCCAAAAAAAAACCACAAATAATCCAGTTAAGAAGTGGCCAGAAGACATGAATAGATATTTTTCCAAAGAAGACATCCCCAGATGGGCAGACAAGAAAAATGCTCAACACCACTTATCATCAGAGAAATACAAATCAAAATCACAATGAGATACCACCTTACACCTGTCAGAATGACTAAAATTAACAACACGGAAAACAAATGTTGGTGAGGATGCAGAGAAAGGGGAACGCTCTTACACTGTTGGTGGGAATGCAAGCTAGTACAGCCACTATGGAAAGCAGTATGGAGGTCTTCAAAAAGTAAAATAGAATTAACATCCAGAAATTGACTACTAGGTATTTACACAAAGGATACAAAAATACTGATTCAAAGGGGTACATGCACACCAAAGTTTATAGCAGCATTATCAATAACAGCCAAACTGTGGAAAGAGCCCTAATGTCCATCGACTGATGAATGGGTAAAGAAGATGTGGTATATATATACAATGGAATATTACTCAACCAATATTACTCAATCAAAAAAAATGAAATCTTAACATTTGCAACAACATGGAATAGGAGGACCCCGGGTTCACTTCTTGTGGCATGGCTACCAAGAGAACACCCACATCAGCATAAATAACCCAGAAAGTGACCTGAAGCCAGATGTAGACAAGAGGCTACAATGAAATGGACCCACCCCTCCGACATGCTCTTGGCAAGATCTCATCAAAGCAATGCCACAAGCCTGGCAGTGTGCAAGCAGCCTAGACAAGGGCCAACACCACTCCAGAGGGAGTCCTGCTCCAGGGAGAGGGGAAGATAACCACACACCAGTCTGACCATGACTCTAGCAGTGGGCTGGGGACAGGCAGCTAGTCCGACTGCAGGCCCCACCACCAATAATTCGTTTTTGGCAAACACCTGGTCTTACTCAACTCAAGCCCAAGGCAGCCCCAGACTGGCCACTAACACCACAGATACCAGACTCTGCCCACAACAGACAGAGAGCCGTTGCAAGCTGGACTAAAGGCAAACACAGCTCCACCACAATAGTAGGGCACTCCTGTAGCAACACACATCGGAAACACCCCTGAAGCACCATTTTTGGGTGAAAAGGAGACATTGCACTCAGGACCCCTTCTTCATAAGGCCACTACTTTCAATTGCGGGAGACGCAGCTGACTTTCCTAACACATAGAAACAGACACAGTAGACAAAATGAGGAGATAGAGGAATAACCCCAAGTGAAAGAGTAGAACAAAATCAGAGCAAGAAACGTAATCAAAATGGAGATAAATAATGTGTCTGATAACAAATTTAAAGAAATGCTCATAAAGATACTCGCCAGAATTGAGAAAGGAGGGCAGGACCTCCATGAGACCCTCCACAAAGAGATAGGAGAGCTAAAAAAAGAACCAATTAGAGATAATGAACTCACTAAATGAAAATAAAAATAGACCACCTGGAATAAATAGCAAACTCGAGGAAGTAGAACAGATCAGCAACCTGGAGGACAGAGTAATGGAAAGTAATCAAGCTGAGCAGATAAAAGAGGGAGAAAAGTACACAAAATGAGAATAGACCCACAGAACTCAACGACACTGTCAAGCATAACTGTTGCATGATAGGGATCCCAAAAGAAGAGAGAGAAAAGGGGCAGATTAATTTGAAGAAATAATAGCTGAAAACTTCCTGAATCTGGGGAAGGAAAGAGAAATCCAGATCCAAGAGGCAGAGAGCCCCCAACAAAACCAATCCAAAGAGGTCTGCACCAAGACACAAAGTAAATAAGATGGCCAAAAGTAGTGATGAAGAGAGAATTTTAAAAGTAACAAGAGAAAGGAAAGCAGTTACATACAATGGAAAGACCATAAGGCTATCAGTGGATTTTTCAGCAGAAATTTTGCAGGCCAGAAGGAAGCAGCATGATATATTCAAAGCGCTAAAAGGAAAAAATCTGCAGCCAAGAATACTTATCCAGCAAAGCTTTCATTCAGAATAGAAGGAGAGAGAGAGCTTCCCAGAAAAACAAAATTAAAAGGAATTCATGACCAGGAGCAAAACCAGCCATGTCCCCATCACACACAATGCCATCGGCCTGTGGGTCTCAAATTCACAATCCCACCGCCCTCCTGCCCATGTCAGAATACACTGCCTGCCACCTGCTCAATGCCAAGTCAACACGTCTTCACCACAGATTGACAAGGACTCAAACTGACACTCTTGCCCTCAAATTCCAGCCCCTGTGCTCAAGTTTGTGCACAAAAGTGGGCATAATTATAACAGCAGAATGAAGCCACCCAAATAGTGACACTAATTCTGTGGAATACATATATAACGGATAAAAGGAGGGTGCTAGGCCAAGAACATCAACAAGCACATCAAAAAACAATACATACAGCACATGATCATGGTTACATCCTGGTTACAAAAGAAACAAACCCAGGAAGAATAAAACAAGACAAAAGCAGAGAGGATGACAAACCATGAGAGACTCCTAATCATAGAAAACAAACAGAGAGTTGCTGGAGGGGAGGGCGGTGAGGGGACAGGGCAGCTGGGTGTTGGACATTAAGGAGGACACGTGATGTAATGAGCACTGTGTGTCATATAAGACTGCTGAATCACGGAACTCTACCTCTGAAACTAATAATACACTATATGCTAATGAACTGAATTTTTTAAAAACCTCCAAAATTAACTAACTAATTAATTAATTAATTAAAATGGCCTCAGCAGAGGGGTGCCTGGGTGGTTCAGTCGATTAAGCATCCAACTCTTGATTTTCACCCAGGTCATCATCTGAGGGTTGTGAGATCAAGCCTGGCATCAGCTCCTGCATTAGGTGTAGAGCCTGCTTAAGATGTTCTCTCTCCTGGAACGCCTGGGTGGCTCAGTCGGTTGGTTAAGCTTCTGTTTTCAGTTCAGGTCATCATCCTGGAGTCCTGGGATCGAATCCTACATCAGGTTCCCTGCTCAGCGGGGAGTGTGCTTCTCACTCTGCCTGCTGCTTTCTCTCTCTCTCTCTCTCTCTCTCTGACAAATAAATAAATGAAATCTTTAAAAATATATATTTTGGGGATGTCTGGGTAGCTCAGTTGGTTAAGCGACTGCCTTCGGCTCGGGTTATGATCCCGGAGTCCTGGGATCAAGTCCCACATCAGGCTCCCAAGTTCCATGGGGAGTCTGCTTCTCCCTCTGATCTCCCCTCTCATGCTCTCTCACTCTGTCTCTCTCTCTCTGAAATATATAAATAAAATCTTAAAAAAAAATTCTCTCTTTCTGCCCTTCTCCCCACCCTCCACTCCCTCTCTTAAAAAAAAAAAAAAAAATATATATATATATATATATATATATATATATATATATATATACCTCAGCAGAGAGTACCCTAAGGCACCTGGTGGAAATGAAGGCAAATTTATCATAGAAGAACCCATCTTCAACCTAGACACTTGAAAAATAGCCACAGATAAAATTTCCAGAAACACGAGCTCACAGTCAAAAAATTACAAAATACATAAGGATATTAGGCAACATGAACAAGAGCCAGAAGAAACAGAGATGAGAATTTGCCCCAAAAGACTCCAATATTGAAACATTAGCCACAGAACATAAAATAATTATGTGTAATACATTTAACAATAAAATGAGTTGATATATTAGCAAAGGGCAAGAGACTAGAAAAACACCAAGTATAATCGAAGAACCAAATAGAGAAATGAAATGCAATAAAATATAAATTAAAATGAAGAACAATAATTAAAAATTTTAAACTTGATGAATGGATTTAACCACAAACAAGAGACAGCTGCAGAGGCAGTTAGGGAACTATAGAAGAAATTACCCAGAACGTTGTACAGAAAGACAGAGAGATGGAAAACATGAATGAGAGTTCAAGAGATAGGGAGGAGAGAATGAAAGCTCTAACATGCAGAGTTCCAGAAAGAAAAGAAAGGAGAGGAGAGGAAGAAGTAATAATAGAGCCAAGGAAATATTTACAGAAACAGTGGATGAGAATTTTCCAAAACTGAGGAGAAACAGCAATCCACAGCTTCAGAACAAGTGAATGAACCCCAACTAATGAATCCCAAGCAGGTTAGATAGAAACAAATCCAATCCTAGAAATATAATACTGAAACTATAGAAAAACAAAGAAAAAGACAAGATCTTAAAAGTAGTAGAGCAAAAAGAGGACTAAAGGACTAAAAATTAGACAGCTGATTTTTTTCAAAAACAAAAATAAACAACAGAAGAAAGTGGATAATAACTTAAATAAGCAGGGAGAAAATTCAACCCACCCAAAATATCTTCCAAGAACAAGTGCAAAATAAGGAAAAACAGAACCTAAGAGAATTTGCTACCAAAAGATAAGAAAATGTTTAAGGATGAATTTCAAACATAAGGAAAATTGAACAGATGAGCGGTGAAGTGTGTGGCTGAATATAAATTATTTAAGTCGTGATGCTGACTTGCGGAGCCAGAAAGAGAAAACCAATGAACCTGACAACAGAGGTGCATAAACCAGGAAGGGGCATCATAATCGGGTATTTTAAGGTCCTGCCAAATACTTTACACTAACAAACCCAATATGCGTGTGACTGTGTCCAAGGTTGGCACTGAAGTAACAAGAGTAGACTCTATTCCAGGCTCACACACGAATTAGGAAAAAACTGAAATGAGTGAAAAATTACTTCAGTCAAATATAATTGGAAAAAGAAATATAGAGAATAAGGGAAAATAGAAAGGCATAAAATAAGACAGTAGAAATAACAAATACATCAGTAATTTCAATACATCTGAATGAGCTCAATATTCCACTTAAGACAGAAAGGTTATCTGATCAGATTTTTAAATCTCCACATGCTGTTCACAAGAGACAAATCCAAAGCAAAAGGACTCTAGTTAATAAGAGCAGAATGAAAAAAGATACACCATGCAAACATTAACCCCATAAAAGCTGATCGATATAAAGTATAACATGTAAAGAGCATTATTAGAAATTTTAAAAATCACATATTAATAAAAAATCCCCCAAAGATATAACAACTCTAAACTTGTTTGCATTTAATAATGTAGCCTGAAAATACATAAAGCAAATAGTAACATAATAAGAAATGAATAAATTCACAAACTTGGAGAGATATTTCAACATACTTCTTTCAGTAATTGAGAGAACAAGCAGACAGAAATCTCTATAAAAAAGAAGGAAACAGGGGCACCCGGGTGGCTCAGATGGTTGGGCGTCTGCCTTCAGCTCAGGTCATGATCTTCGGGTCCTGGGATCGAGCCCTGCATCAGGCTCCCAGCTCATCGTGGAGCCTGCTTCTCCCTCTGCCTCTGCCTCTCCCCTTGCTGTGCTCTCTCTGTCTCTCTCTCAAATGAATAAATAAAATAAAATAATAAAATACTATAATAGAAAAAGAAATGGGGGAAGAAAACTTTCCCCAACTCATTGTTTGAGGCCTTTATATCCAAACCTGACAAGGATAACACAAGAAAGGAAAATTACAAACCAATCGTACTAAGAATAAAAATCTGAAATACAGTACTAGCAAACCAAATCCAACAATATATAAAAACTGACATGTCACCAGGGCACCTGGGTGGCTCAGTTGGTTAATCCTCTGCCTTTGGCTCAGGTCATGATCTCAGGGTCCTAGGATCGAGCCTCTCTACTCAGTGGGGACCCTGCTTCTCCATCTCCCTCCGCCTCTGACCCCCACTCATGCTCCCACTCTCTCTCTCTCTCTCTCTCAAATAAATAAAATCTTTTTTAGAAAGATAATAAAGTTTAAAAAAACTTGACATGTCATGATCGAGTTGGGTTTATATCAGAAATATAAGTTTGGTTTAATCATAGAAAATAAAATTATGAGGCACCTGTGTGGCTCAGGCATTGAGGTCTGTCTTCCACTCAGGTCATGATCCCGGGATCCTGGGATCAAGCCCCGTGTCGGGCTCCCTGAGCAGCAGGAGGCCTTCTTCTCCCTCTCCCACTTCCCCTGCTTGTGTTCCCTCTCTCGCTGGTGTCTGTCTCTGTCAAATAAATAAATAAAAACTTTTTTAAAAAAGGAAAATAAAGTTATATAATTCATTTCATTAACAGATAAAAGAGAAAATTCAGCAATCATCTTTTTTTTCTAAGATTTTATTTATTCGTTTAGAAAGAGAGTGCGCATGAGCAGTGGGTGGGCCAGAGGCAAAGAGAAAATCTCAGGCAGACTCCCCAGTGAGCACAGAGCAGGACATAGGGCTGGATCCCAAGACCCTGAGATGGGAACCTGAGCCGAAGCCAAGAATTGGCTGCTTAACCAACTGAGCCACCCAGGTGTCCCAGCAGCCATATCTTAACATATGCAGAAAAAGCATTTTTAAAAATATCAATTCCTGATTTTTTTTTTTTAGTAGACTCCACACCCAGCATGGAGCCCAGTGTGGGGCTTGAACTCAAAACCCTGATATCAAGACCTGCACTAAGATCAAGAGCTGGACGCTTAACTGACTGAGCCACCCAGGCACCCCTCAACTCATTTTTTTTTAAGATTTTATTTATTTGTTTGACAGAGAGAGAGAGATCACAGGCAGGCAGAGAGGCAGACAGAGAGAGAGGGGAAGCAGGCTCCCCACTGAGCAGAGAGCCCGATGCGGGGCTCGATCCCAGGACCCTGGGATCATGACCTGAGCCGAACGCAGAGGCCTTAACCCACTGAGCCACCCAGGTGCCCCTCAATTCATTTTTTTTAAGATTTTATTTATTTATTTGGGAGAGACCATGCACGAGAGAGCACCAACAGGGGGAGAGGCAGAAGCAGGCTTCCCACTGAGCAGCGAGCAAAGTTTCTGAATATAAAGTCAATACAAAACTCAGTAACAAAAAGGAAAGAAATTCTGTCACATGCTCTAATATGGATGAACCTTGAAGACAGGACGTTAAGTGAAATAAGCCAGTCACCAAGAAACCCAATACTGTATGGCTCCCCGTGCATGAAACACCTGAAGGAGGCAAACTCACAGAAACAGAAAGTGGCTTGCTGGTTCTGGGGACCAGGTGAGGGTACAAAATGGAGAGCTCTTGTCTGAGGGATGTAGGGTTACACTACTGCAAGATGAAAGCCATCTGGAGACCTGTTGTCCAACAATGTGAACATACTTAATGTACAAACCTGTACACTTAAAATACCAAAGATAGGGCGTGTCTTGGCTCAGTCAGTTAGGCCTTCGACTCTTAGTTTCGGCTCAGGTCATGATCTTGGGTTCAGGAGATCAAGGCTCAGGTCATGATCTTGGGTTCAGGAGATCAAGCCCAACACAGGACTCCGTGCTCCGTGGGGGGTCTGCTTGAAGACTCTGTCCCTCTGGCCCTCCCTCCCATTCAATCCCTCTCTCTCTCTCTCTCTCTTTCTCTCTCTCAAATAAATACATACATCTTTTTAAAAAATGGTTAAGATGAGGGGGCACCTGGGTGGCTCAGTCGGTTAAGCCTCCAATTCCTGATTACAGCTCAGGTCAAGATCTCACGGTTAGGGGATCAGGTCCAGAGTCAGGCTCCACACTGGGCATGGAGACTGCTTAAGATTCTCTCCCTTCCTCTCCCTCTGCCCCTCCCCCCTCAAAAAAAAAGGATAATTGGTAAATTTTGTTATGTTTTATATGAAATAGGAAATGTTTCAGTATTTTAAAACTCAATTACATTTCTATACCAATAATAGAAAAATAATTTTTTTGAACATGCCATTTGCAACAATGTCAGTAAGTGCCTATTGGTGAGAACAACAGCATGCTATTCAAAGACATTAAAGATCTAAATAAACAGGGAGGTAAACCTTCTCATATTCGTGGATTGGAAAATTCAATATTCTCCACATGGTCCACAGAATCCATGCAATGTCAAACAAAACCCCAAAATCCCAAATTCTGTGGCATTAACAAGCTCAACAAGCTCACTCTAAAGCATATATTTTAAAGTAGAGGGCAGAGAAACACCAGAGCCTGCAGCAGGTTGGAAACCAAACCAGTTATGTACCCACGTGCAAGAGAGAGGGACCCGTGGCATTACATGCTCCTGAACTCTGTCCAGTGACTTGAGCAATGTGAAGACATTTGTGTCCTATGCGAGGAAGACCATCGAGGATGACACAGTTGCACATGGGAGGTTTTTAATGGACTAGAAGATTGAGGACTGTTTCCTTTGGGAAAATAAAGACAAAGGAATACAGTCCCCAAATAATAAATAAGTAAATAAAAATGGAGGGCCAAGAATAGTCAAGAAAATGAAGAGCGAGGTGAGAGATTTGCTGTACCACATATCAAGGATTATTATCAAAATATTTTTTTTAATGTCTAAACGTAGGATGGTACCGGCAGAGAAGCAGATCGATCGATGGAACAGAAGCAAAGAAACAAATCCATACGACATGTACTGCGCAACTGGGGTTACAGAGCGGTGGGGAAAGGATGGAATTTTTAATTCATTTTTCTGGAACATTTATCTACCTGGAAAACAATTAGATTTGACTCCTTCATCACACCATATGAAATACATGGTATTACTCCATCTATACAAAGCTAACCATAATGCAAAAACACATATTGTTTAGAGATGAAGATATTAGTAGTAAAAACTATTGAAGAAAGAAGAAATGGGGACGCCTGGGTGGCTCAGTGAGTTGAGCCTCTGCCTTCAGCTTGGGTCCTGATCTCAGGATCCTGGGATCGAACCCCACATCGGGCTCTGCTCAGCGGGGAGCCTGGTTCTCTCTCTCTCTCTCTCTCTCTGCCTGCCTCTCTGCCTACTTGTGATCTCTGTCTGTCAAATAAATAAATAAAATCTTTTAAAAGAAAGAAGAAATGATACACACAATGACGGGACAGTGGCTCCACTTGGAGGGAAGGAGGTGGGATGGGGGAGTCCATCCCGGGAGTTGAAAGGGAAAGGTAACATTCATTTCTTAAACTCAATGTTCTTATGCCATGATCTTGTATCTTAGATGTGTTCCGCAAATCCTTTCATATGACAATATGTAATCGTCATAATGTAATTAAGTAATAAGTAATTAAGACATATAGGAAAAAAAGATGAAGAAACGACCAACTATGTCATGATAAGACGCACACTAGGACGCCTGGCCCGGTCAGTCATCAGAGCAGGCAACGCTTGATCTCTGTCGTGAGTTTGAGCCCCACGTGGGGTGCAGAGATTACTTACATAAAGAAAACTTAAAAAAAAAAAAATGCACACTAGTGAACTGGCAAGGGGAGGGCCCAGCTCTGACCACGTGCCCAAGCAGAGGCTCTTACCTCCCCGGAACTCCGGAACTCCGCCTTTTCACTCATTAAATGGGGCTAACAATACCGGTGCAGATCTTCTGAGAGTCACAAAAGACAACGGACGAGAAAGTGTCTCGTAAAAATAAAAGTGCTACACAAACGTAAAGTGGTGTTATTCTTAATAATTTCCAATTTGCTGGGCAGGGAAT
>NW_019154178.1:92862-114978 GCF_002288905.1 Enhydra lutris kenyoni
GAAGGGTGACTGTCAGTCCGCATGGTGAGGAGGACAAGAGCCTCACCTGGGGCAATGGGGTCACATAGCCACTTCCTCCCATCCGCAGGTGCACCTCAGTGAAGGGACAGAGATCAAATGAGCCCCCCCATCCGAAACTCTCCCTCTCCTCTACGCCCGACCCCTACTCCACCAAGGTAGCTCAAAGGGTTCACTTCAACTTTACATCAACTGGAGTCAAATACCCGAAAAACGAACAGCCCGTGCACAGCCCCCCCCCCACCAGATCCCATTGGAAATGCTGCCTCCTCCCACCACCACCACCACCACTCCCCAAAAAAACCTTTAAAATCATACCCTGGGGGCACCCGGCTGGCTCAGACAGTAGAGCCTGGACTCTTGGCTGGCCTCGGGATTGTGAGTTCAAGACCCACATTGGGTGAAGAGATTACCTAAAAATAAAAATCTCTTTAAAAAAAAAATCATACTCTCAAAGCAAACGAAAAGATTTGCTTTCTATTTGGGATTTGTTTTATTTTTTTAAATCCATGTTCCCGTTCCCTTCCACCGCTGTGGGGAAGCAGAAGCTAAAGGACAAACGTCTTTATTCAGCAGATGGACTGCGCACGTGTGTGGGTTCACTTCAGCCTCCACGGCTCCCCAGAAACGTGCGGCTGAGCCTGCCAGAGCAGCTCCGCCCTCGCCCTCGGGGACAGCTCCTGCTCCCTCTTGGCACCAAGGTCTTTGGGTCCCTGGAAGAGGGAAAGGGGCTCAAACCCTAATCGTCTCTGCAAACCGCCGTCCTTCCCCGGACCGGCTCGCGCAGGTGCGTCGCAGACGAAGTCGAGTTAGGGTTAACCCTGACCCTAACCCGTACCCGTACCCTAACCCTAACCCTAACCCTTAGGTACCCTAACCCCGTAGAGACCGGTGGCTGGAACCCAGAGAGCCCGCCGCTGACGTTCCCCGGGCGGGCAAATCCCGTCTCCCGAGAGCCGGGGCTGCGGGTCGCGCCGAGACCGACCCCTCCAGGGCTTCAGGAAAGCGGGCGCCGCCCTCCTGCCGGCGTCCGGCTCGCGGCCCGCACGAGGGCGCCCGCTCCGCGCCCCGAAGTGCCCGCGGTGGAGGCGGCGCCGGTGCTGGGAGAGCCGGGGCTGGCACGGGGCTCTCCAGCCTGGGGGCCGGCAGCCCTGCGTCCCTCCCGCTTCCCCTCCGCGCCCGTCCCACTCCCCGCGGCGCAGGAGGGGCAACTGGGGGGGAACTTTCTCGACTGTTCTCTCTTCGCAGCCCCAGGGAGAAGGAAGACAGTTCGGCAAAGTGGGGCTCCCAGGAAGTGGGGAGGAAAGAGGGAAGGAGCCTATGGTCTCCCTCCGAGGTGCCCAGAACCTACAAAGGAGCGTGCCCAGCCCGGACGAGGCCTGGAGGGGGACAGCGACAAATGGGACATGGGACAAATGGGATATGGGACAAATGCCCCATTGCCCTTAGGCCCAGTTTATCCCCCTGCCCCACACCCTGAAACCTCAAACGCAAACAATGCATTCAGACGGTAATTCCATTAGTCATCCTCCCTGAGCGGCCGAGAGCCGCCTTGGTTCCCGTGGAGTGACTGGGCTGACTCATGCGGGGGCTGCAGGGATGGGCCAGATCCGGATTGACCAAAAGGCTGAAAGGCTCGAAGCTGTGCTTAGCCCAGCCCCTGGGACCCCACCGTGCCCCCATCGTGAGAACCCCGGGAATCTCATGTTCCTGCAGCTGCCAGCTACTCAGACCGCCGCCCCCAACACAAAAGACAGAGACAGACTCTTAAAGTAGGCCCCCCACCTTCAACTGGGCCATGGGCAGCTGCTGTGGGCTCAGCCCGCCAGTGGCCTCTGTCCTGCCAGGCTTGGGGCATGCCAGATGCGCCCTCTCTCCCTCTCTTCACTGCATAAGCGCCCCCCCCCCCCCCCCCCCCCCTCCCCCCCCAACCCCCCCCCCCCCCCGCCCTTCAGTCAGCACACCCAGAGCACAGCAGGCCTTTGTCTTCTGGGACGCTGCTAATGAGGTGGGAAGCAAAGGCAGAAAGAAATGTCAATGAAATTAAACGCCCTTACAGCCTGTGTCCCTACATGCCGCACCCGGTGGATAAAATACTCGAGGCAGGCAGAGTACAACCTTCCTCCAGGAAGCTCCCTACTGTCTTAATGTAAGCGCTTCGCTAGAGGGAAAACCTTACTCAGCTTGACAATAAACAGGCATCTGGAGAATCTGCTTTAGCCCGCAGAAGTCCTTCTGGAACTTCATTATCTTTACTTCCCCCAACCCAGAGGTGTACAATCAGTGGTTCCTCACAATCCTGGGACAGCAGCTCTTTCTGCCCACGGGTCCTGTCCCCGAGCTTTAATAAAACCCCCTATTTGCACCAAAGATGTCTGGGGGGGGGGGGGGGTCGCCTGAATAGCTCAGAGAGTTAAGCTTCTGCCTTCTGCTCAGGTCATGATCTCAAGGTCCTGGGATCGAGCCCCCCCACCCACCCAGGGCTCTCTGCTCAGCAAGGAGCCTGCTTCCCCCTCTTCTCTCTGCCTACTTTTGATCTCTCTGTCAAATAAATAAATAAAATCTTTAAACACACACACAAACACACACAAAGATGTCTCAGGAATTCTTTTTTGGCCGTTGGCTCCAGCCCTCACCAACCTCAACAACATTCAAAAATTACATCACCAGGACTATCTCTGCTCCACTCTGGACCCATCACAGCCTGGCTTGGGCACCATTTCCTTCCCCACCCACATTCCAGAACCCTCTTTCCTGGGAACCACGTGAGCCTTCCTTAAGAAGCCTTCGTCCAGGGTGAGACCCTTTTCTAATTCACGTGCAGTCACCTTACAGGCTAGCAGCAGTCAGGGTGGCCCCAGGTGTGGGGCCCTGCCATGTCAGTCCCAGAGGTGACCATGAGCAAAGTCTGATGGCTGGCACAGCACCAATAAGAGGAGGGAACAGAAATCACTAGGAAGCCAGGACACAGAGGCAGACTTGACCAAAAAAAGTTATTTATTGAACAATTACCCACCACAGTATTTGACTTAGGCAGGCCCGCTCAAGGGTGTCTCCACCTCCTGATTTGTTTTCAGCCCTTGAGAGCGTCATTGTAGATCAAAGCCAAGGCCCCCAGAAAGGTGACATATTCCTGGAAGTTCACCACCTGGTCCTTGTTCCGGTCCAGGTCCTCCATGAGCTTCGCAATGTCAGCATCCTGCAGCTTCTAACGTGTCAGAAGTGAAATCCAGACTCAATGTGATGAGAACCTCGGGTTCTCTCCCTTGCCCCCTCCAGGCAGCCCTCCCTCATACAGGGAACCCTGTGCTCTCCTCGTCAAAGACACTGGCTTTATTTCTCCACTAGGCTCTGTTCCTCACTGGCAGAGAGCACCGGGCTGAGGACTGGGAACTGACCCATGGTCCCAGTAAGCTGTGGGCTCGGGCCCCAGAATATGGATAACTGAGCGTCAGATGCACCTGGCCCCCTCCCTCTCCTCACCCTGCTTCCCAAGGGCCCAGGGAGCGGTCTTACTCACCGCGCCGATGGTGAGCTCCTTCTGGATCAGCTCCTTCAGCTCCTTCTTGCTCAGAGTGCTCCTGTCGCCTTCCTTGCCTGAGTACTTATGGAAGATGGCCACGAGGAGGCCAATGGCCTGGTCCAGGGGGCACGCCATGGCTGGGCGCTGGGCTCAGAGCTGGAGGCGGAAAGGCTGGTCAGTGCCGAAGGGCCTCCCCACCCGCCCACATTCATATTCCCCAAGAGCTCTGTCCCCAGCCGCACCGCACCGGTTGTCACCAGCCTGGCGGGAGGGAGAGGCAGACCTGAAGGCCCCGAGGAGAGCGGTGGCCAAGCAGCAGGCCGAGAGCCAGCCTCAGGGGCTCCAGAAGTCGGGGAGGAGGAAGACACACCCTCCCGCAGCCCGGGGTGCACTCGGGGGGAGCCACCTGCCGCCCGGGGGCCGATTCACCCCAGGGCGGACGGCCCAGCGAGGACTCACCGCTCGGCCGGGAGAGCGTCCGCGGACTCGCGGGGCTGTGGCCAGCGCGCCTTTTAGCGGCCGCCGGGCGGAGGCCGGGTGAGTCAGAGCCCACCCCACCCCCCGCTGCCAGGCCCCCAACCCCGCCCCGAGCCCCCCCCCCGCCGCCGCCCGGGGCCAACTTCCCCCCCACCCCGGGCCAGCCCCACCGCGCCCTCCGCGCCGCCCTCAGGCCCGCCCCGTCCAGGCCCGCGGGGCGCCGGCACCACACCCGGCACCCCCCCCCCAGCCCTCCGCGCCGCCGGCCTCGGGCTGTTCCGGTTCCCGGCACAGAACGGGGATCCCGGGGGAGACCGTTGCCAGCCAGGGACACCGAGCTCCCGGCCAGCTCCCCGGCCCACGGCGGGGGCGGGGGGGGGCTCCCTAGAGGGTGTTTGGGGACAACCCCCGATGAAGGAGGGGGAGCGGCCAGTGGTCTGTAATCTGTGATTTAAAGGACATCTGGAACACCCACCCCTCAGCAAAAACAAATTCCCACCACCCTTCCTCCCCCCGCGCAGCCCGTCCCCTCCCTGCCTCGCCCCCACCCACGCCCCACACCCTGGAATTCCGCCCGCGGCCTCCCGCGGGGCGGTGTGCGCGCTGCGCCCCACGGAGCTCTGTACCCTCCGGTGGAAACGGTTTCCAGATCCTCTCCTGAGTCGTAGAGGGGAGTGAAGATAGCCGGAAGCCCCCACCCCACAGAGGACTGGGGTGGGGATGGGCGGGCTAGCCGCCCCGGGGGGAAGTGGTGAAGGAGGCTGGCGAGGGGACCTCCTGTGGCCTCAGACTGGCTTGTCCACCGCCGCCCTGGGGAGCCTCCCCCAGCGCCCGCACCTCCTCCGCCCTGTCAAAGCGCTTCCTCTTCGCTTTCTCTGGGAGGCAAGGGAAAGCCTGGCCCAACTTCCCCATTTTCCAGAAGGGCAAAACTAAGCCCAGGAAGTTCAGTGACATCCACACCGAGGCAGGGCAGGAAGGGAGGAAGCCCACGACCCTAAATCCCGGAGGCCCTCAGCCCACGCGAAGAGGCGTTCTCCCTTGCCCCCCACCACCACCCCTAGGCAAGGGGGACAAGACATCTTCAAAACCAGCCAGGAATGGAAAATCTTTATTTGCCCTGCTGGAAGGGAAGGCGGAAGCAGGGTCCATCCAGAAGGGAGGCGAGGGCAAGGGGCCAGAGAGGGGCTATGAGAGGGGCTGCGGAGACCAGGGGGAAGGGGCTGAGCCCTGGTCATTTACTATCCTCCAGGAAGAATTCGTTGTGGGCCATGCACAGTGTGGTGAGGAACACTGAGTACTCCTTAAAGTCGATTTCCTGGTCACTGTTCTTGTCCAAGCTCTTCATCGGGTCATCAATGCTGGTCTCCTTCATCTTCTTCAAGGGAGAGGGACAGGTCAGCCACCCCAAATAGCCCTGCATCACCACCACACGGTGCCACCCACAACCCGGGAAGACAGCCTCAGGGTGACTCTTAGCTGGGTCCTCAACACGGACGGTCTCAGCCCCCAGCGCACACCCAGCACCGGGCCTGGCGCCCTGCGGTGACCCACCCTGAATCCAAGCAACTGTCCCTAGGAAAGCCGGCCCAAGTGCCCCTTCCTACAGCACTTCCCACCATCCAGGGAAATAGTGGTCTGGACGTTATACAGCGTCCAACAGAAATGCCTTGGGGACTGTGTGGCACTGAGCCTGATCAGACGTCTTCCGTCCCTGCAGAGGGTAGCTGAGACCTGACCCAGACAGCATGCCATGAAAGCCATGTGTCGGAGGCCAGAAGCCACCGCAGCCTTCCCTTCCTGGGAGAGCTTGCTGCTCGGCTGTGTGGAGATGAGGCCGGGGCTCAGCCGTGTTCTGTCTGTCCCCTGCTCTCCACTGCTCTCCCAGACCAGCTCCACAGAGGATGAAACATGGCCCTCGGGTGGAAAACACAGACGAGTTCTGCCCTCCCCTCTTCACTGCCCTCAGTTCCCACTTTTCCACAGGAGACACACGTCAGGACAAATGGAGATGGAAACAGCTTCTCTGTGACATGGTCCTTGCCCCAGCATTCCCCAGGCCCTCTGTGCCCTGTAATTAACCCCTGGGGACCCGCCACCCCTCCTTTTGCCCTCATTAACTTCAGGATGCAGAGATCCTGGCGGGAAAGCCGGAGGGCAAGCTTCGTGAAACCCACACCTGCTCCTGTCCGCTGCCCAAGGGGGGCCCACCAGGGTTCACAATGTGACTGGAGAGGCCCCAGGACTAGATTTTCAAGGAAGAAGGAAGGACTCGGCCTCTTACTAGCTGGGTGTCTTTGGACAAGTTAGATAATATTTCTGAGCCTCTGTTTTCTCGAGCTGTAAAAATAATATAACTTCCTCATAGGCTTTCCCCTCGCTCAGCCACCTCCCTCCCACCTTCTCCATCTGGCGAGAAGCAGTCTGTCTCCTTCCATCCTTGTGTTCCCAAACGAGCAGGACACTTTTGTTCCCATGTCGGTGCCAGCTGAGAGCCCTGGCTGTACAGAGCACACAGGCGGAGGCCCAGCCCTTGCACCTCACACAGCTCGAGCTGGGCGCCCTGGGGCCTTGTCCCCCACGATTCCTCACACAGGCTCTTCGATGGCTCCGTGCGCCCGGCCTCAACACACAAGGCTCCCCGACCTCTAGGCCTTCATGCAGGCTGGAATTCACCCTCTGGACGTGGCCCTTCCTCCTTCCCAGGGAGACCCAACTCACCTCCCATCACAGAGGCCGTGCACCTGTTGGCCCAAGATGTCCACCTTCTTCCTTAGTCTCTGTCAGTCCCATTGGTCACCCTACTCCAGGCTGAGAGCAGAGCACTGGGAGGGCAGGTGCGTGTCCCCTCTGCTGGTTCTCTACAGATGCAGAGCTGGGGCATCCTACCTCACAGAAGGGGCGCCACTACAGTGGTGTGGTGCTTCCTCTGTTCTCTTCCTCCCCCGTGGTGTGCGCAGGGAGAACTCAGGCTTTGGGCTGGGGGAATAGTCACCTACCTCTCCAAGACACAGCTCCTTCCTGATCAGCTCCTTTAGTTCCCTCCTGCTCAGGGTCAGTTTGCTGCCTTCTCTCCCCGAATATTTATGGAAAGTGGTGACCATAGTGGTCAGAGCCTTCTCAAGAGGTGTCTCCATCAGTGAGCTCTGGAGGGTGAAGGGGGAGGGAAGAATCACCATCCGAGGGAAGCCAGACCTACTGCTTCCCCATCGCTAGTCCAGCCCCAAGGCAAACAAGGAACAGCCAGAGCCACGAGACCCTCCAGCCCCCTACACACGCCCCTGCTTAGGAGATGCTGGAAAAGGGCTCTAGGGGCAGATGACCTCTCCATGAGATGAACTGGTGGCAGACAAAGGAGCCAAGAAAGGTCCTCTGAGCTCGGGGAGTCACTCCCCAGAGGCTGTCTCGCCCCAGTCACCTTCCTATGCCCAGGAGCCTGAATCACCGGAGAGTGGGGAGTGTCCCATTATGGAGGTGGAGGACAAGGCAAAGACAGTCCAGGCTTCGGAGGGGGCCTGGAGCTGGACCTGGGAGCTAAGATCTCAGCAGGAAACAGGGCAGAGTTTGCTGGACCTGTCCCGCTGGTCTCAGTTTCTGGCCCACAGACCTGCACACAACCGGCACTAGGAGGGAAGGGCCTATCTCCAGGACTCCTCTGAGGGCTGGATCCAGAGGCTGGGTTTGAACGTGATCCTCCAGGTCCTTCAGCATGGCCACACCTACCCAAGGAAGAGGCCGCTCCCATGACTTAGGAAGGGGACAACACCCAAGAAACCTGGGGGCTCCAGGTCAATCTGTGTGGAGTCCAGAGCAAGAAGGAAGAAGCAGCTGGCTTTCACCTTCGCCCAAAGCCCACCTAGTGATTCTTGAGCTGGATCTGTCATTCACCTCTCGCCACCCCAAAACCTCAACATCATGCCCCCTCACACTCCAGAAGACTCAGCCTTGAGCACAGGGGAGGGGAGGGCCTCTGGGCGTCGGGGACAGCACCCCAGCTCTTCTGACTGCAACTGCATACTCAGAGCCCCTTCCCGAGAAACTCTGATCAGCACAGCTCCACACTCCGCCCTCCTTCATGAGCCCATGTCTGCCCAGCATGCCAGGCCTTCCTTGGTGGTGGTCCCCAAGGCTGTCGTGGTCTGGCCTCACCGCCCTACTTGCCCCACCGTACAGATGAGCAGGGAGGTGAGGAGGAAGGACTCACCAGGGAAGGAGCCAGTAGACAACCCACACAGCACAAACAGTCTCCCTCCCACCACTCCCTGCCTTTGTTCCCTTGCTCTGGTCCCCAGGAAACCAGAGGAGGGAAGGAGCCAATGAGAAGGAGAGGGACCTGAGAAGGCCCAGGTCAGAGCCTCCTGGGATGGGGCTGGGGAGAAACCCCTCTGCCAGTCTTGCCTTCCTTGTTTCCCAACAGAGGGAAAGGGGGCATGTTGAGCTCATTGAGGCACACACATCTTCAATTCCAGAAGGTTTATTTTCCCAACCAAAACCCAGCACTCAATCTGATGGGACAACAGGGGTGGAAGAGAAACCAGGAGCCCTGGAAAAAGGACCAGGAAACGTGGCCGAACACAGGGCACCTCTTCACGCCCTAGGCCACTCTCCATACTGCGCCTCCTGTCCACACCAGGAACAGAGCAAACACAACTTGAGATGGGAATTCATGAGGGAAGATGTTCCCTGCTGAGGGCATGGAAGTCAAGGTCAAGGTCATTAGCAACCATGGAGTCGAAGCCTAAGATGCCTCACCGCTCATCTTCATGGGAAAGAGTTGTCAGAGACGTGGAACAGAGGCCTGGGAATCGGTGACATGGAAGGGGTCCAGGAAGGCTAAGCCCAGGTGACAGGGAAGCAGGCTCAGGGTGCAGTGCAGGATGGAATGGAGCAGGGGGCAGGGAGAGTGGCCTGAATCCGAGGAGAGACACTTTTACCACCAAGCGGTTCAAGGGTGAGAACGGAGCTGAGTCAGACCGCACCTGTGGGCGCCACATCCCCACCAGGCCTAGACCCTCCGCCCTGCGCCCGCTCTGCCCCGCCCCGCCCCCACCTGGGCTGGCAAGGAGAGAGAGAGAGAGAGAGAGAGAGAGAGAGGCAGCAGGGACTGGTCGCTGAGCAACGGGAGTTTCCGAGGCAGAGTGATGCAGGAACATCCCTGGGGGAGGGCACTCCCTTAGAAGATGGGCAGCCAGGGCTCTGGCAGAAGGAGAGGAGGCAGGCTTTTTCCTGGACCAAAATCCTAGCCAGGCCTCTGCAGTCACACTCGGGGGAACATCTGAGTCATCTGCCCCACTGCTCTGACACTGGAGAGAAAAACAGGGTGTAATGAGAAGGAAAGGGAAAGCTTGAAAGGTCAAGGGAACCAAAACCCCCTACTGCTGGCCATCACCCTCACCGCCTTCTTCTTAAAGGCCCCACAACCCCAGGCCCGACCTGCAGAAGAACTTCCATCACCCATCAGCCTTTAACCTGAAGGGACACGACATTAGGCCTGGTGTTTTCTGGGGGAAGAAAAATCTCAGTTCTATTGATCAGATCACATGTCTGGAATTTCATAACCAAAATTAGGGCCACCTCCCACTACTTCCCTCCCTCCCACCCCAGCTACCATCCTCCACTCTTCCCTTTGAGGTCCTTTTGTCCCTCTCTGAAGGACCATGACCCTAACTGGTAACAGCCCTCCTCCCAGGGTCGCTGGTGACATTCTCAGGCTGCTGCAATGGGGTGGTCTCCTTCCACATGGCCTCCCTGACCTAACCACGGACAGGAGGGACTCACCCATCCCTGGGCTGGAAACTAGGGCATTGGAAGGGGCCCGCAGGGCAGGGCCCTCGTGATTCAGCTCCTTGCCCCAGGGCACCCAAACTCCATTCCAGGCGGAGCCAAGAGCAGATGTGACCTTCAATCTCTCCAGAGGCAAGGCTGAGGTGGGAGGGACTAGTCTGCTGGCAAAGACCCCACAGCCGGGGCGCTCCAAGCCTTTGGGAGTTCTTTGCCCTGCCCTGGGCACCATCAGCCAGCTCCGTCATGCGCACACACAGTCTTCCACTCACCCCTGCCCCCACCTTCACTAGTCTGCTCTCCACGGAACCACTGTCCACCGCCTGTGCTGCCCACCGTGACCCATCCCTCAGCCCTCACCGCAGCCCCAGAGCCTCTCAGACCATCAACCTCAAAACTTCTAAGACTCTTTATTGGACTTGGTCACATCGTGCACACATCTGGGGGGGCCGGGGTGAGGTCCGGTGCCCTCTGCCAACAGGTAGGGTACCCCCACCCCCGGGGGGGCTTTCACTTCTTCCGGGGCTGCTTATCGGGGAACCCTTCGAAGAACTCATTGCACATCATGGCAACGCATGACAGGAAGACACCGTACTCCTGGAAGTCCACCTCGTTGTCCTTGTTGCTGTCCAGGCTGTTCATGAGCTTCTGGAAGGCGGCCTCGTCCGTTCTCTTCTGCGGGGAAGAGGCAACCAGCAGAACCACACGTTCTGGCGCGCGGCAAGACTAGAGCCGCCTCCCATCTCCAGACGGGAGCTCGGGAAGGCACAGCCGCGCCCTGGGGGCCCCGCTTTGGAACCCCTGCTCTCAGGGGCTAAGCGGGGTCCACAGAAGTTCACCCCAAGGGGACGTGCGCGCAGCTGGAGAAGGGACCACCACGTCATCCCCCAAGGCTGTTCCAAGAATCCAGCTAGACAGTGGTCACGAAGGTAACATCTAAACTGCGCAGAGTCTGGTATAATCGGGAACTGGGAATGCTCAGGGGCGTGGACATGTGTCTCCTTGACTGTGGCTCCACACTCACAGAGACTCCAAAATTATCTGTTGCCGGACTGATGGCAAACGTCCCAGTTTGTGGATCTCAGCTTTGCACTTTCATGGCCTTGGAAGTTGCTTAGCCGCTCTGAATGTCTGTTCCCCTTTAGTTAAGTTGTGCAAAGCCCGTGGTGGGGTCTGGCCTGCACCCTACCTGTGGGTCCCAGCCCTCCTCCTGCTGGGCTCCCGGAAGTGAGTGGTGGGTGCCCACTGTGTTCCGAACCAGGCCCTCTGCTCGGACGTCCCCACCCCAGGGACAGATGCATCCCAGGGACAGTAGCTACGGTTCTGCCCACATGCTGGTGCCCCATCAGGCCCTGCCCCTTCCCCGTGGAGAGGGGAGCACACAGGGGCATACTCCCAGGCAGTAACCACTCACCCCCAAGAAGCTGGGCAGCTCCCGGGTCAGCAGCTCCTTTAGCTCTGACCTGTTGAGCTTGAACTTGTCACCCTCCTTGCCCGAGTACTTGTGGAAGGTGGACACCATCACATCCAGAGCCTGCTCCAGGGGGCACGCCATGGTGGCGCTCAGGATCTGAGGGTGGGTCCCAGAGACAGCCTTGTCTTCCCCAGCCCCACCCTCAGAGTGCTCCACCCCACTCCCAGCCCCCAGGGGCCACTTGATGAGATTCTGCTCCCACCAGAGGGGGACCCAGAAAGGTGGGACGCGGCTCCTAGCGAGAAGTGCGTGCTTCAGGCCACCATCCGGGCTGGACTGGCCTGGCCTGGCCCAGGCTCCGGATTGCAGGCAGCCTCACTCAGGCTGGGCCTCCCCACTCTCTCGCCCTCCACCAGTACTCCCACGACCACAGCGGCCACACCCTGCCCTGTTCTCCCGTCCGGGGGCTGCTGGAGGCCTGCCCAGGGGCGGCAGCGGAAAAAACCAGCGGCCCAGCCCTGGAGTAGGGAGGGGCAGGGTGAGGTGGCAGAGGCAGGATGCAGGGCGGGGTGCAGAGCAGACACCCATAGGACACAAGCAGACAAAAGGCCAGTGGACTTCAGTTTGCTTCCCACACCCGAGTGTGCACACACAGGCCCGTGCGACCCCGCAAACAGCGGCCGATGTGCAGACCCACAGGTCACACACACACCAACACACGGTCCAGCAACAGCACGTGCAAAGCCCAGCATCCCAGTGCCACCAGCTAGGTCGAATCCAGGCCCTGCGCACTTCTAGTTTGTGGGTTTTTCTCTTGCACACGCATGCGGGCAGGCATGCTCGCGTGCACACACACACACACACACACTCACACTCACACACACCCCACTCCAGGGCCTCCACATCACAATCTCACGCTGGACCCCGTTAGCATATCTGGCCCCCACCAGCCACTCCTTCCTCTGCCCAGAGCCTGACCCCAGCCTCACCCTGACACCCTTGTGTGCCAGTCAGAAGACCACGACTTACCAGGCCAAGAGGGAAGAAGAGATGAGGAGGGAGGGTGCGAGGAGAGGAAGAGTGGGGAAACCCAGCGGTCTGTCCTATTTATACCCTGGCCAGGCCCTGCCCATAGCAGGGGTTGGGGAAGAGTGAGAGACAGTCCTCCTGTGGGCCCCTCCACCAGCCCAGCTGGGAACCCAGCTTCCTGCCCTGGGTAGGCACAATGGGAGACCCACACAGCCTGGGGTCTCCATGGGGTGGGCACTGCACTGTGGGCTCAGCTCAACCTGAATTTTCGGGAGCCAGAGGAAGTCTGTGCCCTGGGCACAGCGGGGGGCGGGCAGGGAGGAGGTGGTCCTGCTGGGCCGCCAGAAAAGGGGAGACAATGCAGGTGAGTGCGCACGGCTGGCTTGGCTGGTAGATCACCCTGCTCTTGATCTCGGGACTGTGAGCTCAAGACCCATGTTGGGCAGGGAGCCTACTTAAAAAATAAAATACTATAAAATCTTGAAAAAAAGAAATTGCCCTGGAAATGTGGCTGCCCAGGCACTAAGGAGGGGACCCCAGGAAGCTCTCGCTGCCCTTCTCCCCTCCTTTAAGGGCACTCTGCCATGCTGACTGAGGTCCAGGGCAGGAGGAGAGTCTGGAGGAGGAACAGACCAACACCCAAAGGTGATGCTAGGACCACCCCAGGCACATCAGTGGACAAAGGTCCCGGATGCGGTAGTGATGGAGTAGGGAGTAGGAGTCAAGTGTGGGGCTCAGGGATGGACAGCAGGTACCCAGAGGACGGGGGAGAGGGAGGCTATCAGGATGGGGTATCTAGATTTGGGATAGTATTAAAATGAAGAACACAGGTTGGGGTGGAAAGTTAGAGGAGAAATGGCACGAAGTGGGGAAGGCGGGGATCAGGGTCACCTTCTTAGAGTGGGGTATGAACTCAGCTTTACTGAGGATCAGGAGTAGGGAGCTAAGTCCCTCAGCAGGTTATAGCTTCAGGAATGGGGTCTGTCTCAAGGTGTCCCCTCCCTTGGGCACCACTCCCTGGCCAAGAGCCACACCCTGGTCAGACCTCAGACACCCTAATCCTATTAGCTCTGCTCTCTGGGCTCCCACACCCAAGCCCACAAGTCCGCCCCACACCTGCTCCCCAACCCTCCTCCTCAGAACAGCCTTGCTGAGGCCTGAGCACCATCCCTAGGGAATCTGGGGCTGCCCTGGCGTCCTCCTTGACAGCCCAGGGGAGTTGCGCTTCAAAGGCCCCAGAGAGAGAAAGAGAGACACCCCAAAGCCTCCTGGACCTTGTCCTCAGAAGGATCTCCCCTCCGTCTTCCGCTAGGCTGACTCACCCGCAGCCTCGTGCCCTCCTGCACAAAAGCCCCACAAAAGCCGGAGAGGAGTGAGGACTCTGCCCCCACCCCCCACAAGCCCAAGAGTCGAGAGCCAAACTGGGGACACCAGTTCTTTATTAGGCGTGAAGTGGACCCTCCGGGGTCAGGGCCTCATCCATGCGGCCACAGGGGGAGGCGGTGCTCTGGGGCTTTTCAGCTGGGACCCTGGGGAGGTCCCCTCCCGTCTCTAGCCCCCTGGGTCAGCCTGGCCTGGGCCTCGTGTCAGGCGCCCGTGGGAGCAGAGCCTACTGGGAGCAGGGGGGCTCGGGGGGACAGTCCTTGAAGTACTCGTGACAGTAGGTGCACAGGCAGGCCAGGGCACGCACGAACTCCCCGAAGTCCACCTCCCGGTCCTTGTTGGTGTCCAGGACGCTCATGAACTGATGGTAGTCACACTCCCGCAGCTCCGTCTGCGCAGCGTGGGGGGCGGGGGGCGCAGGCTGAGGCAGGGGTGCATGCCCCACCCACCTTCCCCTCCTGGCCGGCCTCCCTGCCTTCCACAGCCCTGGGAAACGAGCCTCAGCCTCCAGCTCTGCCATCTGCCTGTGTCCGCACCCCGCAACCGCCCTTCTCAGGTCCCACCGCCCGCTGCGTGTGGGAATGCTCCCCAGTGCACCCTCGCCGGCCTCCAAGCCACCTGCCAAGCAGCAGGTGTGGCCATGATCTGTCCCCTCACAGACGGGGCCCTGGGACCCCTGCCACCTCTGCTCACCTCCTCACAGCCTCACCCCTGCCCCACTTGCTCCAAGCCGGTCCCCAGGGCTCTCTCTGCAGTCCGGGCAGGGCCTCCCACACACTGGCCCCCCCAGGAGCTCACCGGGGTCCAGGTGGGCAGCTCCTTCTGCAGCAGCTCCTTGAGCTCCCCCTGGCAGAGCCTGTGCTTGTCCCCGCCGCGCCCCGAATACTCCTGGAAGGTGCACACGATGGCAGCCACCGCCTGCTCCAGAGGCCTGGCCATCCTCACTGTCAGAGGACATGGAGGTGAGACGCAGCCGGAGGCCCAGCCATGCCTAGGACGTTTCTCAGAGACGGCTCCCACACACTCCTGCTGCTTCCCTCCTCCGAGCAGCCCGGCCCTGACCACTCCAGCCTCTTCTAATTTCTCTCCCTATGACCCCAATGTCATTTTTCTGGACAGAAGTCTTCTTTCCCTACCATCAGGACAAACTCCTCAGAGAGCACCCCACCCCGCAACTGCATCCCCACACTGGGGATCCTTGAGGACTCCCTGGCTGTCTCCCTTCTCTCGACCCTGACACCCAGGAAGGGCTCAGGCCCACGGTGCCCCACCATGAGATAAAGCCTCCAGACCCGCAGGAAATTGCCCAAGGAGATACTTGCCCCGTGCCCCCCCTCCTCAGGACCTTGGAGCAGCTGGGCTTCTCAGGGAGAGGTCAGGTCTGAGAGCAACCCCAGCACCTCACCACCACCCTCACTCATCCCTACTCCCCTGAACTCTGCCTGGGACCCCCTGTGCATCAGGCCAGCCACACAACCTCAGATGAGCCCGACACTGGGGGGCAGGGGCCCTTCCTGTAAACTGGGCTTCATTCCACCTCTCAGGCCTGCTCAGGGACCCAAACCGGCAGTCCACAGAGGGAGCCAACTCAGGGGTTCGCGGGTCAGTGATTTGCCCCACCTGAAGCTGTCTCCCTGCCCCCTGGGGTCTTGAGCCAGAAGGTTTTGCATAGGAACACCCCTTCTCTCAGAAGGGCAGGCTTTCCTGGAAGTGCCCATCTTCCCCAACCCCACCACCTCTGGGAGGATGCCTCCAGCCTGGGGAACCCTGAAGCAGCTGGGAAGGCCCTGCTAATCCCCTGTGAACCTAGGGCCTTGCTCCCCCAGGGGACAGGAGTGTGCAGCAAGGAGGCCGGGCTGCAAGACGCTCTCCCGGGTGCCCCTCTGCTGGGCCATACAGAACGCCCCCGCCGGCAGGGTTGGGCGCGGGGGTGATGGGGCAACGCTCAGCCAGCGGTCTCTGTGACAGCCCAGCAGTGGAGTTGGGAGTCTGTGCTTCCAGCAGAGGAAAGGGCCACACGCACAGGGACTAGGGAACCTCAGAGGTGCTCAGCAGCCCTTCTGGGCTCCTGCCAGCCTGGCTGGCACCACCCCAGGGGGCTTTTTCAGAAGCTGGGTGCCTGGAGCCTGAAGGGAACCCTCTCTTCCCTGTGAGGCCCCCACCCCTGCCAGACCTCCGCACTGCACACCCCTAACCCAAACTTCCAGACGGCCCTTCACTGTACCGAGGACCACTGAACCCACCATAGCTGACTTCCGGCACCTGGCCGGTACCTGCAGTGCTCGTCCCTCTGCCCCCAGGCCTGGCTCCCAATCCAGGGCAGAACCCAAGCAGCTGGCACTCACCACAAGTGTTGGTTTCAGCTGTAGGAGGCTAGAGACGGGGCGTCCCTATTTCTAGTCTCCCAGCGAAGGAAGGGAGCAATTATGAGGGCCCAAGTAGGTCAAGCTGAGGGTGCCCCCAGGGGCTCCCCTGCCTCCTTCCCTGGCGGCCCTTATTATGGTCCCCTAGGGCCCACCCACCCATGCATACATCAAAGGGCCATTTGGGGCCACAGACACAACCCCCTTATTGCTCACCCCCAGAGCTGGGAACAGGGCCCAACACACCCCCTTCCCCGTCCAGCCTCTGTCGGAGGAGACAAGACGGGCTAATCCATCCCATCCACGCCCCCTTCTTCACTCTAGAAGCACACATAGCTTCACCCCCAGAGAATCCCTGTGCCGGAGGGGATCCTGGAGAGCGTCTGCTCAGCCCCCTTTGCAGGCGAGAACACGGAGGCCTGAGACAGCCTCCCTGCATGACCAGGTCAGTGGTTCTTTGTCACTTTGGGCTGTGGCCTGCTCTCTCCCCTGAGGAGACCATCTGCAGGGTGTCTAGAAGGCTAGGAGGAAGGCAAGCTGCTCCGAGGGGCCCTTCCCAGTCAGGCTGACCTCTCTGCGGCCCACAGCCCACTGCCCTAAGCGCTGTGAGTGGGCTCAGACCCTGCAGGCTCCCCTGCGTGTGCAGGCCCCAGGTCTGTGTCCTGTCCTCTGTTCCTTGAGGTCTGATGGGATGGGGCCTGGGTGTCCTCTGGCTCTCAGCTGGAGTATGTAGCCCTTTGGGGTCCCAGCATTATGGAGGCTGTCCCCCTTGTCTCCCCTCCTCAGTGAGCCCTGGGCTTCAGCTCCCATCTTCCTAACTCCACAGACACCCTGGCTCAGCTCAGCCCGTGCTCTCAGGATGTGAGGGGCCCTGGAGCGCGGCTCAGCTCCTAGAGTTGGTTTCCCTTAGATTTTGGTCTCCTCACTCCTTACTGCCCTGTGAGCTCCTCATTGCTTTGAAACATGCTTTTTAATTCTGTCCAGCACTGTGGTTGTTTTTAGTGGGAACAGGCCCTCTGTATCACTATGACTCTAGTCTGTCTCTCACGCCCCCTTCCCCATTTCATAGCAGGAGAACCCAAGACCCCGGAGAGTGTGTGGAAAGCGGATGGGGAGGTCAGCGCCCAGGCCTCGGAGGAAGCCTGTTGCTGGTGGAGGCAGCCAGAGAGCTCAGGCTGCCCTGACCCCAGCCCTTCCTCTGCGCCCAGACTTTGTCTTGCATCATCCCCATGGGGACGCAGCCCCTGTGGGGGAGGGGAATGAGCAGGGGTGGGTAGGGAAGGAAGAGCTGTGATTAGCCCTGTTTTATAGGCAAGGTTACAAGGAGGAGGGGACAGAAGGGGCCCCAGCAGTTGCCTCCCTTCTAAGCCAAACACCTGTCCCTGTGACCGCACAGTTCTGCTCCCAGCCTCCTCACTGCCCCTGGCCACAGGTCACCCCACCCTCCCGCCTTCCCTTCCCTCACAGTCGGTCGGTGATTAGGGGTAATAATGGTGACCACTTCCGAGGATGGCTGTGGGCTTGGAGGGGTTAATACATATAAAGCTCACAGATAGATGGTGTCGGGCACATGGTAAGGGCACACATGTCAGCTGAGAGGCAGGTCACTGTCCGGGGTCGCTTAACAAGCGGCCACCCGAGAGCCATTTGTCGTTCCTGTAGTCATTTTTCTTTTAAGGATCTTATTTATTTATTTGACAGAGAGAGAAAGAGGGAGCACAAGCAGGGAGAGAAGCAGGCTGGAGAGGGAGAAGCAGGGTTCCCACCGAGCAGGGAGCCTGACGCAGGACTCGATCCCAGGACCCCGAGATCATGACCTAAGCCAAGGGCAGCCGCTGCACTGACAGAGCCCCCCAGGCAGCCCACGTGTCATTTAAAGGCACCTGTTCAAGGCACTGTGGGCACAGTCGTAAGTAAAACACGCCAGGCCCGACTCTGCGCGACTGACAACCTAGTGGGGGACACAGTGGTGACAAGTGGGAGGACGCCAGGCTGGCGGCAGGCCAGCAAGAGCCACAGTGCAGGGCCAAGGGAGGGAGGCTGGTGGCCGGCGGGCGCTGCGTGTGCCTGTGTGGTCTCAAAGGCCCCAGCATCCCTCAGTTCGGAAGGGGCTGCCCTCTGTCTGCCTGCTGCGGGGGAGGGGCAGGAGCTCGCCCAGGACAGACGGCACTTTGGGATGGGAGGACCCCCATGGAAAGAGTCCTTCACCGGAGGCCCCCGCCAGCCCCACCACCCTCTTGCCACCCAACCTCGGACTTGCCCTTCGCCTGGTTTGGACCTTCATTTCCTCGCCTCCAGAGTGGGTCAGAACCCCCCTGGGAAGGGGCTCTGTGCCCCTCACTGTTCCGGCCCCCTGAGACCCCTTAGTGCAGGCCACCCGGAGAGGGGCGGTGGGAAGAGGGGACAAGGCCCTCCTCACCCAGTCATTTCCTGCGGCCCCCCTGAGCGCCCCTTCCTGCAGTGCTTCCAGAGACCACCGTCCGAGGCCCAAGGGGGGCCACCACCTCCTTTCCCATGCCCGCTGTCCTCCGCGTCCCTTGCTTCCGTACCCGCAGGCTCTCCCCCTCGCTGCCCAGCTGCGGGCGCCCAAGCCGACCGCCGAGGTAGACAGCCCACCTGGAAGGTGAGGGAGACTGGCCTGTGGGTGTCAGTGTGGGAGCAGAGGGATCTGCCTTGGCAGGACTCCCTGCAGCACTGACTTCTGTTTGCTTCCCACCCCCCCTCCTTCCCGCCCCTCCTCTCCGCTGGCCCCCGTAGTCACCCCCAGGCTTTGAAAGGCTCCTGGGAAGCTGTGTTGCCCTCTGAAGGTCAGCGTGGGGTTCTGCACCTCAGGGAGAAATAAGCGTGTCCTAGAACACCGCCACATTCCTGTGCTTGCTCCAAAAGGACCTGGGCCCAGGGGTCAGGGAGAGCACCCCCCAATCCCACAGCCCCATGGGGCTGGCGAACTGCTGTCAGACTGACCCACCTTCTGTCTCACCATCTAAGCCCCATAAGGGGAGGTGATGAGGGGGGTTTGATTACTGGGGCTGGAGCCACGGAGGCCTTTGCTGGGGAAAGGGTCTGAACTGAGACCAAAGAGAGCCTGTGGAGCGTAGAATACTACCTCTTTTGACGGCCAAGCCAGTTGTGCCCATTTCCCAGATGGGATCAGTGAGTCAGTGGGGAGCACATGTGACCTGAAGACAGGAGCACAGGGGGCCCTCGTTCATTCCTTCCCCTGTGTCAGAAGCCAACCTGGATGTCAGTATCTCTTTTCCTGGAGGGTTAAAAGGCTTCCAGGGGTAGACCCTGAAGAGCAAAAGCCAAGGGAACGTAGGTCCTGACCCTGACGGGAGGGGTGACTGTCCTGGGGAGGGCCTCCCAGCTGCCACTCCAGGAGGACGGAGGAAGAAACCAGGCCCAGGCACCTTTGAATGGTGCCATTTTCTGGACTTTTCCACCCTCTGCCTCAGCAGAGACTTTGTGGCAGGACCGTTACAACCTGCTAGGGAAGTCTGGTGTTCATCAGTCTGTCAAATGCGCAGAAGGAAAAGGAATCAGCCCCATTTAGGGGCGCCTGGGGGGCTCAGTCGGTCGGGCGTCTGCCTTCAGCTCAGGTCATGATCACTGGGTCCTGGGATCAAGTCCCACATCGGGCTCCCTGCTAGTCAGGGAGCCTGCTTCTCCTTCTCCCTTCACTGCTCCCCCTGCTTGTGCCCTTTCTCTGTCTCTGACAAATAAATAAACAAAATATATAAAATATTGTTTTTAAAAAGTTAGCCCCATTCAGCCCTAGCCAGCTGAGGCCAGTCTCCACCAGCCCACAGAGTCCAAGAGTGGGGAACTGTGCTCCCGCAGAAGCCAGGACCCATTGCACGCGTGCAGACCGCCATGGAATGGGCCGGGTCTCCCCTGGATTCATCCGGACACCAAGAACATCTGACTCGGCTCCCTGGGGTCCCCTTTCCTTCCCACAGAGCCTGCGGCTTTGGAGGTGGCTGAGGAAGAGGAGGAAGGCCCGGACTGTTCCTCCATATCCCACGTCTTAGATGTGAGGTGTTTCCTTACATTTCCCAACCTCTCCCAGCCCCTGCCTCCTCGTCTGTGACGTGCAGTGACCACCAGTGCACCCATCCTTTAATCCTGGGGATTCTGGGAGACTGTGCTCCCACAGGCCCAGCAGAGAGCCCCAAAGGAGACGCCCAGACGCCCAGAAGGAGACGTCCAGGAATGGTCACACTTCTCCCTCCTGTTTCCTCATCTCCAGGGAGCCCAGAGGCCAAGAGACACACAGGCTCCGTGAGAGCTGCCCTGGGCACAGTAATCGCTGTGACCACCACTTCCTGACGCTCTTCTCCTGGCTCTGTCCCCTCCAGGACGTTAGGGAGGTGGGTTTCTCTCATTGCTGGGCCGGCCAGTTGCCACACCCGCCCCAGATGTGCCGTTCAGCAGAACAGTGAGAACAAGCATGTTGTCCGGGCACCTTGGCGCTGGGGAACCGTCCATCTCTGGGCAGCTCTAGTCTCTAGTCTGAGGCACTGTGCCCAAGAGTGCTCACCAAGCAGCCGAGTTTCCCAGGAAGTAAGAAAACAATTTAGGAAAATATTGTCTATTGCGTGTCTACTGCCTATCTCCTCTTTCCTTGTTACTGAAACTCATCCTTGGGATGCTGGGGTGACTCAGCAGGTTGAGGGCCCAGCTCTTGGTCTCAGCTCAGGTCCTGATTTCAGGATCTTGAGATCGAGCCCCGCCCTAGGCTCTGCTCGTCCCTCTCCCTCCGCCTCTGCTCCCCCAGCTGCTCCCACACACATGCGCTTGCATGCTCATGCTGTCTCTCTCTCTCTCTCTCTCTCTCTCTCGATCTAAATAAATAGAATCTTTAAAAAAAGTTTTCTTTCAAAGTGTCAACATGCTCACGTAAAAATCCCTGGTGGCAGGGGCACTGCGTGGCTCAGGGGGTTAAGCCTCTGCCTTCGGCTCAGGTCATGATCTCAGGGTCCTGGGATCGAGCCCCGCACCGGTTCTCTGCTCAGCGGGGAGCCTGCTTCCCCTTCTCTCTCTCTGCCTGCCTCTCTGCATGCTTGTGATCTGTCAAACAAATAAATAAAATCTTTTAAAAAAAGTCCCTGGTTGCAGCTTGACTAGCCATACTACATCTCTAAAACCAAAGAGATGCAAGAAATCCCTAGAGAGAGTACTTTCTAATAACATAATAATGATTATAATTGTTACAATCATTGCCATAATAAAAAGGCAAAGTCTGAGGGAAGGCTTTTTGCACCTTCCAGACTGGAACATGGACAGTGAAATCTGGAGGTACAGCAGCCGTCTTGTGATCATGAAGCAGCATGCACGAGGGGAAAAGCATATACACTAAAGGTTACAGAGCAAAAAAGCACAGAAAAGACACTGAGTGGTACGGCATCTCTGCGCCCCTAAACCAACGCTAAACTGCCCACCCAGACTTCTCGTTATGTAAGACGGTTAAACACCATGGAAATAACTTCACCTGCACCTCACAGCTGAATACATGCCAGACTGTAGAGAACTTGACATCTGCGCGCGGAGTCCTCCAGTGAAAGAATCTGAAGCAAGCACCTGGCCGGTGCGGGAGGGAAGACAGAGATACGCCCCGCCAGAAAGCCAAGGGCCCTTGCTATGAGATGACAAAATATTCGGCCAAACTGTCCTTTGATGTATCTTGGGATGCCGGCCAAAGCAAATCCTAAATATTGTGATAGAGGAAGTGGTAGGAAAGGTTTAGAAAGTTAGCGTGAGCTGGTTCCTCGCAAGAGGGGTTGCTGCTGCTACAGAAACCAGGCAGGCGCCGTTGGCTTTGGGACCAGGTAATCAGTGAAAGCTAGGACCTCAAGGGAGTTAGCAGTGATAATTTGGAGGGCAGTGAGGAAATTGTTACCGAAGGCTTGAGAAAAGGTGACCCCTAGGGACACCTGGAAGACTCTGTTGGTTGAGGGTCTGCTTCAGCTCGGGTCATGATCCTGGGGTCCTGGAACTGAGTCCTGCATCTGCTCAGCAGGGAATCTGCTTTTCCCTCTCCCTCTGCTGCTCCCCCTGCTTGTGCTCGCTCTCTCGCTCTCTCTCTCTCTGTCAAATAAATAAATAAAATCTTAAAAAAAAAAGAAAAAAGA
>NW_019154178.1:114988-146188 GCF_002288905.1 Enhydra lutris kenyoni
AAAGAAAGAAAGAAAGAAAGAAAGAAAGAAAGAAAGAAAGAAAGAAAGAAAGAAAGAAAGAAAGAAAAGATGAGCCCTAGTATGTGGTCGTGGAATGTCTGGGAGCATTTCAGTCCATGGTAATAGGAAATTAGAAGGACTACCGAATGAATCCGTGGAGCCAGCTGAGATGTTTAGACAGAACACTGAAAGTGCCTACTTCTTCTGATGACCCTGATCAAATACGAGAAGAAAGAGACAACCTGAGAAGGAACTGCTCAGGTTTTTTAGAGGAATTATAGAGGGTCCAGAAAAGTCTTTATGGCCAGCACATGGTTCTCAAAGTAATAAATGGCTTCAGGACAAATGTCAAACCCAGGGCCTGTCAATAAAGAGGGACTCAGGATAGAAACGAAGTCAAAGGCATAGACTTGGAAAGATTTAAGGGCAAGTCTCACAGGTTTTCTCAGATGAACAAGTTGGCTTCTAATAATTTTAGAATTATGCTGCTCAGATGCTTTCAGACCAGAGGGCCTCGCTCCCAACTCCCTGATTCTCAGTCTAGGTAAGAGAGACAAATCTTAGAGAGATTTGTAAGTGTGGCATTTGTATAATTAAGTGAATTATAAGCTGATATACAGGAAGCCAACTTTTTTTTTAGATTTCTTTTTAAGGATTTTATTTATTTATTAGAGAGAGACTGAGAAAGAGAGAGAGAGCCCTCAATATTTTGAAAGGAATTACATAATCCGGGGCTGAAAGGGATAGAGACAGTTCAAAGAAAAGAAGCTTTGGGTTGTCAACTTCCTTTGGGCAGGGGGCAGCTACAAACACAAACATTTCTTATGGAAAATAAAAGAGTTAAAGAGAATGAAACCAACTGCCGAGAGTCTGGACCCACGAAGAACCACACACAGGGAGTAGAACTGGGCCCTCGTCAGGAATCTGGTGGCATGTGTCTGACTCCGTTTCAGAGTTGCTGTGGATCAAGGACACATCTGTGACCAGGAGTGTTGGTCCCCTGTCTGTCTCACCTCCATGCACCAAACGTGCATGGGTCTTCAGGGCAAGGGAATTGTTCTTGAGGGGCTACAGTCACGGTCGCCCAGATTGGGGCCTGGCAGAGTTAACAAGACAAGACCCTGGATCTCACGCTGATGCCTTGACAGGGTGAGACATGGCAGGTCTTGGGAAGGAGGTAGCTACGTTCTGCACGTGGTTGCTAGAAGTCGGACGATGGTACACAGCCTCTGAGATGGCCTCTGTCGATTTTGTGCTACTGCCCCTCACGTGCAAAGATGGAGCCTAACTCCCTTCCCCTTGAATCTGGGCCGGCCTAACGACCTGATCGATAGAATGCAGCCTAAGTGACATTCTTGGATTTCTGAAATGAATCTTAAGATGCCCCACAGCCCCCACTGGGACACCTTGGGCTGCTCCCTTGGGGGCCACTCCCTGTCAGAACCTAGCTGCCACGCTCTGAGAAGCCCAAGCGACACCGAAGGGTCGTGGTAGGCGCTCCAGACAGCTGCCGCAGAGCTCCCGGCTCCCAGCTAACCGCCGGCGCCGGCTGCCGGGCCCATGGAATAAGCTGCCCTGGAAGCTGAATGCATTTGAGCTTTCAGATGACCCCAGCTCCAACATCTGTCTGCAGCTGCTTGAAGAGTCCTAAATGAGAACCCCATTGACCAAATGCCGTCTCCTTATAGGCCCTTGACAGATAATAAATCTGTTTTAATTTACCAAGTGTAGGGTGATTTGTAATGCAACGATAGGTCACCAGAACAGCATCTCTAAGTCACTGAACCAAACCTCAATTGCGTATCTCACACTTCTTTTATAAGGCATTTAAATCCTAATTTATATATGCCATTCTTAGTCGGGTTACCTGTGCCTTACAACTGAGTATGTTCCTAACTGGTAGAGATTTGGTAACTAGAAGTGGGATCCATTAAAAAGTGAGCAAGAGAGAATCTAACATGGGTAATTAATTGAGGAGAAGAAAGAATAAAATACGAGGATCTCACCTTTGGTGGCTGGAAAGTCAGTGACCTTGTTAGGAAGTGGCAAAGCGTTCGGCCAGGCTGTCACCTGTGGGACCACACGGTGCAGAACAGATGGCAACCTCGCTACAGGTGTAGGGAAAATGGTAGGAAAAAATCAGGATGCTGGTATGAACTAGCGCCCGGTAGCTTTCAGCAGAGACCCCCAAGAGAGAATGAACTCAACCTGGAACCCATCTGAAAGCAGGTATCAAGAGAAACACAACTTTGCTAAACAGGGCCACTGCCTGTGCTCTGCAACCTGATAAGAAGTCTTCAGTGAGAAGGTCCGCTGGGTTGTTTAGATGCCTTCTGCCTCTTGAACAGATCTTAGTAGCACGGATGGCTCACGGTATGGAACGTCGGGGTCTGTCCTTTGTTCTGAGCATACCCTTCCTTCTTTGTTAGCATTTTCTATTTTTATGAAATAACAGTGATGGTGGATGGTATTTGCCTTTTTTAATATCTTTATTTGGAAAAAAAATATTAGCAAACTATCTCAAATTTTTACCAGCATTTGAAATGCCAAACTCTGGGACTTGAGGTGCAGCTCTGGCCTTGCAGATCTTTCCAGAAGAGTCAGAGCCCAGAGGGGTGGGATCTAAGGATGCTCTTATTGTCCAGCAACCCAACTCAGCCAGCCAGGGGATGGGGCATCACTGAGCAATTAAAATATGATCAACAGAAATGTTTATTGGGTACAAAAGGGGTAGCTAGAGTCCTCGTGGGTCCAGGAGGGCCGTGGCCAAGCAGGAGCCCCGCTCACAGCCGGTCCGGGGCATCCTGGAAGAACTCGTTGCACATGATAGTGACCAGGGCCAGAAAAACAGCGTATTCCTGGAAGTCCACCTGCTGGTCGCTGTTCTCGTCCAGGTCGCCCATCAGCTTCTTCAGGCCCTCCTCATCCACCTTCTCCTGAAAGTGAGACAGAACAGCTCAGAGGCTGCTCCCCACCCCACACCCCTACGGGTTAGAGCCCAGCCCTCCCTTGGCACTGGGCAGTGGGTGAGCGGTAGGCAGGGCGCCCCCTGGGAGCTACAAAGAGGCCCCATGAGTGAGGACGGGTGGGCGTTCACTGGGAAGGTCTCCAGCTGCCCCTGCCGGGAGCAAGGAGCACCCAGGTCCTCCCTAGCCCAGCGAGGTGGGCGTCACTCTCCCACTTCACTGATGAAGAAACTAAAAATTTTTGAATTCAGAAAAGGCAAATATTTTATTTATTTAAAGAATTTATTTATTTACTTGACAGACAGAGATCACGAGTAGGCAGAGAGGCAGGCAGAGAGAGAGGAGGAAGCAGGCTCCCTGCTGAGCAGAGAGCCCGATGCGGGGCTCGATCCGAGGACCCTGGGATCACGACCCGAGCCGAAGGCCGAGGCTTAACCCACTGAGCCACCCAGGCACCCCAAGGCAAACATTTTAATACCAGCCAAAATGAAACCAAATTAGAAAAGCTTAACCAAAAAAAAGCATTAAAGAAATAAAGGGCATGCACCACAAGTTCAATGCCTGAGACCTGACTTTTTTAATTCTTCAGGGCAGGGGAGGGGCAAACCGAAAGCTGACAGCATTTCTCTGCCACTGCCCCAGGGCGCACACGTGTTTCCCAATGCAACTTCTTAGTTTGGCATATAACATGGCAAGTAAGAGCGAGAGAGCTGTGTGCTCTTGGACCAGTCACCTCCCCTCTCTGGGCTTTGGCTTGACCCAGGCAGGGTATTGGACAGATGGACAGCTGTCCATCCTCTGGAGAGCCACAGGGACAGCAGAAACAGAGCATGCCTACGTGCCTGGGCCCCAGCCACCCCCCCTTGCCCATGAGGTCACGCCCTGTGTCTGCTTCACCAGGCACCCACACACACACACACACACATGAGGACCCCCCAACCCAGCCAGCCCCACTCACCCCAACAAAGCTGGGCAGCTCCTTGTGCAGAAGTGCCTTCATCTCCCCCTTACTCAGCTTGAACTTGTCACCCTCTTGGCCAGAATACTTGTGGAAGGTGGCGACCATCACAGCCAGTGCCTGCTCCAGGGGACTGGACATCTTGGATCTGGGGCCACAGGGGTGGATCTGGGTGGGAGGTGATGGGGACATTCAGCCCAGCCCACAGGACATTCTGCCCTTGTGCCCTGAAGTGCCTCTCCAAACCCCTCTCTGCCTCTCCCCTGAGACCATTCCTCCCTAAGGAGTCGTCTCCCCCAGACGAGGGACCCCTAAGGCCAGAGGAAGTGTCTAAGTATGTTTCCTCCACTGGACCAAGGACCCTCACAGGAGAGAGACGGACATTCCCACACACTGGAGACCTCTGAGCCGAGGGCGCTCTCTCCATCAGACAGTGCAGAGGTGAAGGCCCCTGAGCCACCCTCCCCACCAGGAAGAATCCTAAGGGGATTGGTACTAAAGGAATGACATGTCCTGGGCCCTGGGAATGGCAGGACAGAACTCAGGCCATCCTTTCCATGGCTCTGCCTCTGAGCATGCTCTGAGCAGCCCCCAGGGGGCTTAGGGGGAGTGCTGGGGTGAGGACCCCTACCCAGTGTCAGCGGTAAGTAACGTCCTGGGCCCACCCCGCTAGCTCTGCTTTCTCACTCGGGAAGAGAAGGGAAGGGGCAGAGGGCTGGGCACCATGCAGCTCCTCAGGGCAGGGACCCAGGCAGGCCCCCACACACTTGAGATCCCTGGCTCTTGTCCCTTAAGTCCTGATGGATTCCAGGACTTTGGAAAAACAAAACCCAAGACTCTCGTTAAAGCACCACCCTCCACACCTCCTCTTCCTGGGCCTAGGCCCCCAGAAGGGTCCCTAATCTGCGATGCCCAGACCGTGAGACCCAAGAGAAGGCTTCAGAGCAACCTGTAAACTGAGACCTCCCACAGAAGAGCCTGGAACAGCCCTCAGTTGGGCACATCACACAAGGTTCCCCAAAGGGAGAGACCCAGAATGAAAAAACTGCAGACAAAGACTGAGACCACGGGCACCCCCAATCAGCACTCAGCAAGACAGAAGCACTCACCAGACCAGATGACAGAGAGGCTCTGGAAGGAAAGCAAAGAGCCAGGCGCCCACACTGGGGTTTATATGCCTACCGCACTGGCCCCCAACCTGGCATTTGAAGGAAATCAAACCTGCCCTAACCTGATTAGCGAAAGCCTGGCCTCCCGCCACCCCCAGCCACTCCCTGCCGACCCCGCCCTCCCAGAGACCTCCAGCTCCACCGCTAGAGGAAGGCCAAGCTGGGGTGGGGGGATCGGAGGGGGGGACCCGGTGTCACGGGGAAGGGGTGGCCTGGGCCCAGGGTGAGGGGCGGTCGCCCCTGTTTGTGGGCCTCAAGTCTCAGGCTGGGCCTTGCTCGTATGACACATACTTGCGAGCCATAGCTCACTTGTGAGTCAGAGGCTCCAAGCCTCCAGGGACTTCCCAGGCCTGTGTGTGTGTGTGTGTGTGTCTGTCTGTCTGTGTCTGTGTGTGTGTCTCTGTGTGTGTGTGCGCACACCCGCGTGCAAGCTGTCTTCGAGGACTCACTGGGGGGAGCTTCGAAGCTGGCCGCGAAGTAGTAAGGGAAGCACCTTCCCACCTTGCGCGGCCCGCTGTGGGTGGGAAGGCGTCGGAAAGGAGCCAGGGAAGGGGGAGAGACCGCCGAGCTGTGCTCACCGCGCAGTCGGGGTGAGCCCGTCAGGGTGCGCTGTATGGACGCCCCTGGAGGGTCCAAACCGAGACGGGAAGGCTTGGGGGGCGGGCAAGTGCGCAGGGGCTGGACAGCTCCCGGAGCAAGAGGCCGGAGCTGGGCAGGCCGCAGTCACCGCCCTCCTCACCCAACCCCTGCAGGCCCCGCCCCGCACCCGGAGAAAGGCCTGCGCTGCAGCCCGTCAGGACCCAGCACAGGGTTGGGTTTTTAGAGAAGACCGGGCTTCGGGCTGCCCCCTGCCAGGCGCCCCTGCCAGGCGCCCCTGCCGCCGCCCTTTGTCTACCCCCACCAGTCTGGGCACCGCCCTTCCGGCCGACAGGCTCCCTTCCCCCTCCAGATGTCCAGCAGCTTCTTTCCCTTCCCCCAACGCCCCAGGGCTAGGTGACTCACCCCCTGTTCCAGGCCCAGATGCCCAGGCAGTGACTCAGCTGCGCTTGCCTCCTCCCGAAGGCCCCAGCGGTGCTTGCAAACACCAGCCCACCCTGGGAGCGGAGGGTGCTAGCATGGAGACCCTTCATAGGCCCCCTCTGGGAGCTTGGCATCAGACACCACAGAGGAGCTGGGACTGAGAACCGACAGGATCAGATGGATGCCAGGCTGCTCTCTCCTGGGGCCGCCTCGGGGCTCGGGCAGCCTGAACGTGCAGATGGGGTCGGCCCTTGGAGACCCCGGGTCCCCAACTCTCTCAGGCACACCCCCCCACCCCGCTGTGCTACTGCTCCTCCCTATCAAGCCCTATTTCCTGTAGAACTTGAAACAAAAGTCCTTCACCCCGAGGGTAAAGCCCAGTTGGCGCCATTCGTGACCTTTTGCACTTCTTCCATTTCACCTCAGGACTTTGGTGAATGCCTGTGAGGCTCAGGCATCACAGTGGCCCCCATGGCTCCTCCCCAGGCCTGGAGGTGAGGTGCTTGGACTCTGGCGCCCACCAGCTTCCCAACCCCTCCACACACACCCTAGCCTGGGTCCCTGCGCCTTGAGCACACCATACCTGCAGCTGGTACTCTGAGACCCACTGCTTGTGCTGACCCCTGCTCTCCACCTCGCTGCCTGTTGAAATCCCAGCTGTCCTTCAAAGGCCCGGTAAATGCCACCTACTTGGTGGAGACTTCCCCAGGCCCAGCCAGACCCCATCTCTATCTGCTCCATCCCATACAAGGACTCCTTTTGTCCTTGTGCACTAGCGCGTCTGCCCTGGGCAGAATCATTCCAGTGCGAGTCTTCTCTTGCCTTCACCCCCACACGGTGAGCTCACTTGGCAGGGACTGGGTCTTACTGGTCTCTGAAGGTCTCACGCATAGCCTGTGCCAACCACTGTTTATGATTACTGAGCACAGCGGGGGCGCTGGGGAAAGTATTCAGGACCCAAGGGACCTCTTCACCTCCCAAATCACAGCAAGGGTTCTGTTACCAAATCATAACTTCTCCAGATCCCAGGAGTGGCCCTTAGACTCTGGGCTGGAAAACAGCTTCCGGAAGCTGCAAAACCCTGAGGAAACACCGCTCCAGCCTGGGGCCTGGGGAGGGAGGGAGCTGAGCAAGGGCCCCAGCAGCAGGGATGGAGATAGTGGAAACTGGGAGAGAAGGTCGGAGAGCCACAGAAACAGAAGGAAATGAGAGAGTGGAGAGAGCCACTGATTACCAGGGCAGCACTTGGAGACATGGTATCTCTGTGCAATGATCCAGGGCGTTCCCAGGGCCGGCCACGGGGCTGACATTGGGGCACACCTGCTGTGTGCTCCGTTCCTCCCCAGGAACCGAGGCCCAGATGGAGCCCATCAAGCAGCCAGATTCCTGGGATGGGTGCAAATCACATTAATCTGCCACTAACTCACAGTGTGGGTTGAGTAACGCCCTCCCAGTCTGCAGAACAGAACCGGAGGGTTGGACAGAATGACCCCAGAGTCCAATCCCGGTCCACATTCTCCAGGGAGCACAGCTGGGCCATGGGCACATCCCTAGCAGTGACTCTGCCTGTGCCCAGCTTGGATAGCTGGGTCAGGGCTCCCTGTCCACGCTCCTGCCTGGGCCAGAGCCCTGCCTCATGTCCCCGCCTGGCTCCTGCCCCCTGGTGGTTGAGACCTGCGGTTGCTGGTGGATCTCACCACCCCACCCCACCCCCACCCCTCCTCCCTACCACCTGGTCCGCAGCCCTCCACCTGCTCTGCCCCTGACTCAGGAAGGAAGATGCAGTGCTGACTCACCTCCAAGGGGCCTTCCCACACCCACACCCTCACACCTGCCTGACACATCAGCTGTTTCCTGGACAGTCCCTGTTAAAAGCCTTAAGCACTCGGGCGGGAGGAGCAAGGTGGCATAAGTGAGGGGCCGAACACTGCCAAGCTCTGTCCACACACCCCTCTCCTCTCCCCGGAGCAGCACAGCAGAAAGAGAAACGGCCCCAGTGTCGGGGCCCCAGGCTGAAGCCCTGGCGTTCCCTCTGGTTCACCAGGTGACCCTGGCCAGGTGTACCGCACCCCTGACCTTCCACCTTTCCACCACAAGAATCCCTTTTATTAGTCCTCTACCCCCAAAAAATGTATTTTTAAATATTTTCTTTTTTTTTTTTACGATTTTATTTATTTATTAAGAGAGAGTAGAAGAATAAATGAAACAAGATGGGATTGGGAGGGAGACAAACCATAAGTGACTCTTAATCTCACAAAACAAACTGAGGGTTAATGGGGGGAGGGGGGTTGGGGGGGGGGGGATTATGGACATTGGGGAGGGTATGTGCTATGGTGAGTGCTGTGAAGTGTGTAAACCTGGCGATTCACAGACCTGTACCCCTGGGGATAAAAAGATATTATATGTTTAAAAAATAAATAAATAAATAAATAAATAAATAAATAAGAAAAAAAAATGTAAAAAAAGAGAGAGTGAGTGAGAGTGAGAGATGCCACCTCCTGACGGTGCCCAGGAGAAGAATGAGACACAAAGAGAGTGGGGGCAGGGGGCGACAGTCATCCTCCCTGGGCTGTCAGGAGGGTTAGGGTTGTCAGGAGGCAGCAGAGAGAGACCACAACTTGGAGGGGGAGTGGGCAGAGGGAGAGGGAAAAGCAGGGAGCCTGACTTGGGGCTGGATCCCAGGACTCCAGGATCATGACCTGAGCGGAAGGCAGACACAACCCACTGAACCACCCAGGACCCCCTATTTTCTCTTAACAAACTGCAATAAATAACATCCCTAAGTACCCCTGATAGCATGATCAGCACAAGGAAACTTGGTTATCACCGTGCAATGATCGAGGGCGTTCCCAAGGCCAACCATGGGGCTGACATTGGGGCGCACCTGCTGTGTGCTCCGTGATTTCTGTATACTATTGCATTTAATTTACACGACTATCCCAGGAAGTGGGTATGATCTCACCCACTTTACAGAAGAGGAAACTGAGGCTCAGGCAAGTTTGCCCAGGTTCACACAGTTAACGAGGCATAAGGAACATAGGCTGTCACAACGGAAAGCCTCCTCTGCAAGCCCGGATCCCTGGGAAGCCCTGGGAGCTCTAACCTTCCCACTCCAACAGGGCGCACTGCCATTCTCCCACCACACCCACACCTGGCCACCTGGCCCCATTGCTCAACCTCCCCAGAGCCCAGGGAGCATCTTCGAGCCCCGCCCCTCTCCTCTTGCCTCCGTTGAAAGCAGACGTGAGAGGACCCTTCTTCAGGTCTTCCACCTCCCTCGGTAACCCTCTGTACCACAGATGCCACCACCATCCTCCTGATGACCCAGACCGGAAACCTGGCTGTCCTCCTGCTTCCCTCCACTGCCCTCCACAGCCTTCTCAGTGCTGCTTGTCGCTGTCACACTGCCCGAGTGTGGTTGTAGACACAACTGGACCCTTCTCCTGCCCTGGCATTGCCCCCCGCATCCCCCCCTCCTCAGCTCTGCCACCAGAGTGATCTTCCTAAATCCACACGTGAGCATGTCAGCGCTCAGGTGAAAGCCTTGTGACGTGTCTCTCTCTGCGGAGGGGGCTGCTGAGCGTAACAAGCCCTCCCAGGCACCAAGGTCACTGACGCCCAGACCACCCAAGCCATCATTCTCTCCGAGAGCCCTTCGTGCCTTTGCTCCCTGTCGGTCTCCCAGCCACCCTTTAAACTGAGCTCTGAGATCGTCTCTGTGCGGCACCCCAAATCCCCACCCTGGCCTCCCCATGTCCTAGAGCACATGCGTGCACATGCTCACACACACTCTCTTACACGCGCACACATGCACATGTGCACACCATCACACGCACACACACTCACGCAGATGAACTCGCTCGCACGCGCGCTCACACGCGCGCGCGCACATGCAGATGTGCACACAATCGCACTCACGCGGATGAACTCGCTTGCACGCGCGCTCACACTCACACACTCTTACACGCACACGCATGCACATGTGCACACCATCACACGCACGCACACTCACGCGGATGAACTCGCTCGCACGCGCGCTCACACACGCACGCGCGCACATGCAGATGTGCACACAACCGCACTCATGCGGATGAACTCGCTTGCACGCGCGCTCACACTCACACACTCTCTTACACGCGCGCACATGCACATGTGCACACCATCACACGCATGCACACTCACGCAGATGAACTCGCTCGCACGCGTGCTCATACGCGCGCACGCACTCCCATGCACACGCATATACACACGCGCTCACACATATGCGCTTACTATCGCGTGAGCACACATGTGTGTGCTCTCACATGCTCACACGCATGCATGTGCACACTCACACATACACACCCACGCACCTGCGCACACTCACATAGGTAGCTGTTCCTCCCATGGACCCCACTGGCCCCCTGCCCTGTAACAGGGACTTCGATAAGACTGTTTCTTTATGTGTCTCCCCCTCTAGACTGGGCTGCTGATAAGCACTGAGTATCGTCCATTCCCAGTACCCCCAGGGCTTGACACAGAGCAGGTGTTTGGCAGATGGCCAGTGCTGCCCCTCTTCGCCTCCATCCTCCCCCTCCCCTCAACAGCGCATTTCCAGACCAGGCTCTGCCCCCACCCCAAACCCTTCTAGAAGCTGACTTGCTGCCTTTGCAACCACCCCGCTCTCTCCCCTGTCACCAGATGCTTCCTTCTTGCCCAGGCCAGTGCTTTGGGGAGGAGGCAATTTAACACCCACTCCCCAGAGGGGCTTCTAGCGGGGCGGAGCCCTTCCACTCCTCTCTCTGTCCACAAGGAAAGGGTGAGAGTCTGCGCCTTGGTTTTCTGTCAGCCAGCCAGCTGCATCCTCCTCACCATCCCATGAGCCCACCCCCCAGAGGCAGTTGGAAAAGGTAGGGAGGTCAGTCTGGGAAGCCACAGGAGAGGAACACACCATTAACTAGACTCATGTCTCAGGGGATATGGTCAGGGACAAACCACTCCTTGTGCCCCCGATCTCCAGTCACCCCGCCAACGCCTGTGTCCTTGCGAGGAAAGCAGACTGTCCCCCGGCACTGCTGGACCTCAGTTAGTGGACTTGCTTCCCCACTCACAAGCCCCGACAGAGGCCTGTAGGTCTGGGGCCTGCTGTCTGACTCAGAAGCCACCCACCCGCCTGCAGGTTCCTCGCTCAGCCGGGAGCCCAGCTGCCGTTCCAGCAAGCACCCAGGCCTGGGCAGCAGGTTTCTACGTTTGTCAGAATGGAGGCTCCAGGGCGGAAGATGCATTCGGTAGGACCGGTGCCAACAGAAGTCCACATAAAGCAGGAGGAATCACCACTTTCCCAGAAACACCCAGCGCAGGAGAGGCATTCTCATGTGTTCTGATAAACCCAGGGAGCGTCCCAAATCTCAGAGAGGGACTAAGGGCTGCTTCAAAAAAAGAAAGTTGACTCAGGAAGGTGAGCAGTGATCTTAAAAATTATAGGGTGTTGCTCATGAGGAAGTGGTTTAAAAAGACATGTTTGAAGAGATCAATGTGTAATACTAGGAAATGGTGAGACATCAGAGAAGACAGATTCTGGGTTTTAACATTGGCCTCACCATGTTCTCCTTCTGCCAGCCAGGATCTCCCAGGAGCAGGAAGCCCCATGCGAGCTCGCCAGAGCAGAAAAGGTGATGTGCTGGGTTGCAGAACTGCTGATCTCATGGAGGTGATTCAAGGCCCAGTTCCCGGGTGCCCCAAACACCACACCGTTCAAACTCTTCAGTGTGGCCCTCAAGGACCCAATTCTCCAATTCAGTCTTCATGCATACCCTCAGCAAATATGTATTCAGTAGGCCCTGGGAATACACTGGTGACCAAGACACACAGAGCCCTCGCGCAGGCAGAGTACGTAATCAAATGGGGAAGATGGGCCCTGCATGTAACGTACAGATCATGGTAAGGGCGATGAATAAAAACGGCCAGGTGTGATGACAGACTCATCCCCTGGGCAGGTGGGTGGGGAGGGACTCTCAGAGGAGGAGGCCCGAAGGATGAGGAGTCGCCCACACAGGGAGGGGAGGGTGTGTTCCAGGCTTGGCCCTGGGATGGGAGGGAGTTCAGGATATGAAGGGAGAAAAGAGCGATGTGGGCAGACCACGGATGGTGAGGGCAGAAGGGCATGAAACGGAATTAGAAAGGTCAGGAGGGGTTGAATCACGCAGGGCCTTGTAAGGCCATGGTCAAGAGTTTCGATTGTATTCTAAGTACAGCAGGAAGCCATTAGAAGGGGGTGGAAGGCTCCTGCTGGGTCACTCAGAAGAGTGCACAACTCTTAATCTCGGGGTCATGAGTTCAAGCCCACGCTGGGCATGGAGCCTACTTAATAATTACTATTATTGTTTCTCAGGGGCACCTTGCTGGTACAGTCGGTTGAGCGTCCAACTCTTGATTTTGACTCAGGTCAAGCCCCATGTCGGGCTCCACACTCAGGGGGGCATCCACTTGTCTGTCTCCCTCCCCCTCTGCTAGTCCATCCCCCACGCCCACTCTCTCTCTCTAATAAGTAAATTAAAAAATAAATAAAATTTTTTAAAATAATAACTTTTTTTAAAAAGATGATTCTTTAAAAAGATGATTTTTTTTAATTTTTTAAAAAATTTTGGGGCACCTGTGTGGCTCAGTGGATTAAGCCACTGCCTTCGGCTCAGGTCATGGTCTCGGAGTCCTGGGATAGAGCCCCGAATTGGGCTCTCTGCTTGGCAGGGGCCCTGCTTCCCCCTCTCTCTCTGCCTGCCTCTCTGCCTACTTGTGATCTCTCTCTGTCAAATAAATAAATAAAATCTTTAAAAAACAATAAAAAGATGATTCTGGGGAATTCTCCGTGGAAGATGGCAAAGTAAAGATATTTTTGTATCTCTACTTCAGAGCCTCACTAAGAATAAGCAAACACAACAACATGTAAAGAGAAGAAAAGATCATGTTCAATGAAACTTGTATGACTCCAAGCCACAAATCATGAAGGATACCAGTCAAATGTAGTTACGGTGGATCTAAGCAAGGGCGTTACGTGAAAGCAGAAACATGCTGCCCTAACCTTTGGGTGGGACACCCCCTTCAAGGGTACCCAGTGTCCCTTTGACTGAAGCAGGAATACCGCAGTTGAGAACAGGCTGAGGAGAGGTTTCCACTGGAGACCTAGTTTGACACCTCAGGACAGCAGGGAAGGAAGCTTAAGAAGAAACCACGGGATGACGCTCCTATTGTTTTGTGACATGGCCTCCCAGTCAAGGATGAACCCAGCTGGAACAGGACAAGACACAGAGAATTGGGGCGCCTGGGTGGCTCAGTGGGTTAAGCTGCTGCCTTTGGCTCAGGTCATGATCTCAGGGTCCTGGGATCGAGCCCCGCATCGGGCTCTCTGCTTGGCAGGGAGCCTGCTTCCCTCTCTCTCTCTCTGCCTGCCTCTCTGCCTACTTGTAGTCTCTCTCTGCCAAATAAATAAATAAAATCTAAAGAAAAAAAAGAGAGACACAGAGAATATCAGAGTGTGTGCTGCCAGGTTTTACTGTGACACGACCCCATCTCCCAAGTGCCAAACCCTGAGAGGAGCTGTGCCCTCCACACACCCGCAGGTACCATCTGAGGCCACTATACTCTTACCCCATTCTACAGCACACCACCCCTCAGGCGATAACTAGCTCATGCAAAGTAAATAATAATCAGAAAGGATCATCTCAGGACACCTGGGTGGCTCAGTCTTTAAGCCTCTGCCTTCAGCTCAGGTCCTGATCCCAGGGTTCTGGGATCAAGCCCCACGTCAGGCTCTCTGCTCAGTGGGGAGGCTGCTTCTCCCTCTCCCTCTGCATGTAGCTCCCTCTGCTTGTGCTCACTCTCTCTCTGTCAAATAAATAAATAAAATCTTTTAAAAATGTATCGGGGAAATAATTTTGATATTTGATAAGGAGAATTCAAGATGAAAAAAAGTGGGACAAATAGAAACATAATACAGGAAAATATAGATATCATAAACACAAAAGGGGGATGCTTGGGTGGCTCAGAGGGTTAAGCCTCTGCCTTCGGCTCAGGTCATGATCTCAGGGTCCTGGGAGCATCAAGCTCTCTGCTCATCGGGGAGCCTGCTTCCCTTCCTCTCTCTCTGCCTGCCTCTCTGCCTACTTGTGATCTCTCTGTAAAAAAAAAAAAAAAAAAAAGTCAATTTTTGTGGCTTTTTCCTGTAACTCCCTCTCTCAGTCTTCCTAGCTGCTCATACTTCAAGAAACCCCATGGTGCTCACCCAGCGTTAGCCCTTATTTCTGAGTGGTGGAGTAGTGACCACTTTGTTGCATCCGTATTTGCTCATTGCCTAACTTGTTGTTGTTGTTGCTGGGGTTAATGGATGTGGGTCACAGACACTCTAAGAAAGAAGCAGAAAAAAGGAGCCTAGCAGGTGTTTCTAAGAAGAGGTTGAAGCAGGACAAGTGGGAAGCAGGAGACTGGCCCCTGTGGGGTGGGGGTGGCTGGGGTCTGACGGGAGGAGCACTAGAGAGGGAAGGAAGTAGAGAGATATGAGAATGAGTTTTGAGGTTGAACTTGCTGACAAATTGGATCTAGTGAGTGAGAGGGAGGAAGACGACCAGAATTGACCTGAGGGCCTGAATGGATGGTGACACCATTGCTATGTGGGGGGTAGCGTGGATTTGGAGGGAAAACCAGGAGTTTGCTTGTGGATTGGCCGGTTCCAGATCCTGTGAGACATACTGCAGCCCGTCTGTGTGCTGGACCGTGAGGACATCTCCAGAGAACAGAACAGTCGGTGCAACCTTCCCTCAGGGAGCTTGGCTGTTGGTGAGGACAAGTCAGACACACGAGGGAGGCATATGGTATTTCAAAAGTTACAAGGGCAATGTTGAGGGCGGAAGCCAGAAGGAGGAAGAGCCTGAGAGGAGGCTCAGTTTAAAGGAAAGTGGCCACCAAAGGCTCCAAGAACAGCCACGTTAAAGCTAAGGCCTCAAGTGGAAGCGGTGGGTCACAGGGCAGAATGGCGGCGGAGGGGGAGGTTCCAGAGCTAACGGGGGCCTCAGAGACATGGGAAGACTGGCTTTCACTCTGAGGCAAATGGGGAGCCGCTGGGAGATTTCGAGCATAAGAGGGACATGATCTGATTCACATTTTAGAAGAATCGCTCTGGCTGCAGTGCAAGTATGTGAGACGAAGACGGAATGCACTCACCCTGCTCCGTGCAGGGTGCTCTTCCAGACCCCACAGGATGGCGGAAACTGCACGCAGTCCTCAACCCCAGACACAGTGTTTCTTCCTGGACACGCAGAGCTTATGACACAGTCTCCCTTACAAACCAGGCCCAGCGAGAGAGAAGCACAATGCCGTGCAGGAGGTGGACAGCGTGGACACGGGACCCTCCATGACGCTACTACCCACCTGAACACACACATTTGGGGCATCAGTTGACCAAAGGAAGGGGGACTGCTGTGTATGTCCCTCTAAAGGGGCAGGGGGACATGCTGGGAAATAATTAGAAAACTATTACAGCGGCGCCTGGGTGCTCAGTTCTTAAGCGTCTGCCTTCAGCTCAGGTCATGATCCCAGGGTCCTGGGATGGAGTCTCACATCATGGTCTCCGCTCTGCAGGGAGCCTGCTTCTCCCTCTCCCTCTGCCGCTCTCCCTGTTTGTGCTCTCTCTCCCTCTCTCTCTACCTGTCAAATAAATAAACAAAAATCTTTAAAAAAAAAAAAAAAAAAAAGGAGTGAGAGATGACAGGACTTGGATGACTGTGGCGGCGGTGGAAGGGGAGAGATGCCAGTGATTTTGGACACGTTTTGAATGCAAAACAGGCAAGATTTCAGACCAACTAACTGTGTGATGTGAGATGTGAAAGGCGGCAAGAACACTGCATGTTTCTGTCCTGAGAGGCCAGGAGAATGGGGGAGAAGGGAAGGGGCAGGGGGAGAGCAGGGGGAGGCTGTCGGGAGAGCACCTTTGGACATGAGAAGCTTAAGCTACAGTTTAGACAGGGCTATTCTCGTTCCAGTTCTGCCCCTTGGCTAGCTCGTGGGGACCCAGCCCCTTAGAGCTCCCATACCCCACTCTGGGAGCTCATGGCCCCTCCTCCCTGTTTAAGGCTTTCTTTATAGGCCCCACGATTTCCTGTTTGTTTGCTGATGGCATCTGCCACCAGGCAGACTCCAAGCCCCATGAAGGCAGAGGAGCGCCTGGCCCGCCATGCACTCTGCATCAGGAGGTGCAGACCCCATGAACGGGTCTCCACCGGCGCCACCCTCATTCAGGGACAGCAAGCCCAGGATCAGACCACCGGATGCCAGGCTCAGCAGCTCTCCGGTCTCCAGCAAGTGCCTTGGCTTCCTCATCTGCAAAACGGAGAAGACGGGACTGATGTCATTGGGGTGTAGGGATTTGGGAATTCATACGTGCAAAATTCTCAAAACAGGGACAGTAGGTGGGGCATCCAACTCTTGGTTTCTGCTCAGGTCACGATCTCAGGGTCAGGGTCCTGAGATCCAGCCCTGTGTGGGGCTCTGCACTCAGCACCAGTCTGCTTGGGACTCTGTCCTCCTCTACCCCTCCCCCCACACACCCTTTCTCCCTCTCCCTCTCTCTAAAATAAACAAGTAAATCTTAAAAAAATAAATACTCAGAACAGAGCCTGGTATAGAATAAGTACTTGGAAATTTAGTTGTTCTTTGCTACTACTTGTTAAAAATTCCTCCTCCCTGGTCTCCTTGCATCTGCTCTGCCCTTCCACTCTCTGTCTTTTCATTTTGCAACTGAAATTATTCCAAATACAACTCTGCTCAGGTCTCAGGCTCAAGTGCACATACCTGGGCACTCCCATTGCTGGAAAAAAAAACATACAAGAGCTCCTGGGTGGCTCAGTAGGTTAAGTGTCTGCCTCTTGACTTCAGCTGGGATGGGTTGGTGACCTCAGCGTCGTGAGATCAAGCCCCACATCCATCTCTCTGCACCACATGGAGTCTACTTAGAATTCTTTCTCTCCCTCTCCTGTTCCTCCCACCTCTAAACACAACAATGACAACAATCAGTGGTTACTGACCCCCTAGTCCTGTCCCCCTCTCCAGCCTGGCCTCTTATCTCTGTCCATTTTGCTCTTGAGCTCCAGCCCCACCGAGTTTCCCTTAGAAACTCTGGCTCACCATGCTCCCTCCTGCCTCAGGGCCTTTGCACCTGAAGGTTCCTGTGTCTGGGAAGCCCTTCTCCTCTCAGCTCTGCCCTTTGCCTGTGCTGCCCCTCTTGCACATCTCAGCTCCAGCGTGGTTCCCACCAAGGTGCTCCCCAATCCCAGAAGAGGTCACACTTCTTTGTCAAAAATTACCACAGAGGTGGGCCCATGGGTGGCTCAGCCAGTTAAGAATGGGCCTTTGCTCAGGTCATGACCTTGGGGTTCTGGGATCGAGCCACGCGTCTGGCTCCCTGGTCAATGGGAAACCTGCTTCTCCCTCTCCCTCTGCCTGCGGCTCCCCTGCTTGTGCTCTCTCTGTCAAATAAATCAATAAAATCTTTAAAGAAAAAAAGTCACCACAAATGTGACCCTTCAGAAGTTACCCCCATTTGTTGGTGTGATCACGTGGTTATGAGCCTTCCTCCCCTCTAAACTAGAAGTCCTGTGATGTCAGGAAGCACATCTCTTCCCGCTGTTGCTGCCTTGGGGGTCGCACACAAGCACTAGATTCTGAATGAATGAATGAATGAATGAATGGGTCTTCCGCAGAAGCAACCACAGCCAACATACAGGGTCCATAAGGGGGCCCATCGTAGTTCCTGGGGCCAAACCACTGCCTGGCAGCCCGCCCAGAGTTAGCGAAAGACCTCTGGGCTGGGGGGACACTGGTGACCAGCCGTGTGTCCTTCACTAAGTCCTGTCACCTCCACAAGCCTCCATGTCTTCATCTGTAGAATGTGAGTGGGGATTCCTCCATCACAGGCTGTCAGGAGGACTAAGTGAGCCTTGGATTAGATTCTGGTTTCTTAAACTTTTTTTTTAAAGATTTTATTTATTTCTCAGAAAGAGAGTAAAAGAGAGCACAAGCAGGGGGAGCAGCAGGCAGAGGGAGAACCAGGCTCCCCGCTGAGCAGGGAGTCCGACACAGGACTCGATCCCAAGACCCTGAGATCATGACCCAAGCTAAAGGCAGAGGCTTCACCAACTGAGCCACCCAGGTGAACCAACACTGTAACATTTTTAAATAAAACCATTAAGACTGTTTTTTCTTTTTAAGATTTATTTATTTGAGAGAGAGAAGGGGGGAGAGAGAGAGAGAGAGATAGCACTTTGGGGATGGTGGAGAGAGAGATCAGTAAGCAGGGGGAGGGACAGAGGGAGAGGGAAATGCTGAATATGGAGCCTGACATGGAGGGTCGATCCCACAACCCCAACATCATGACCTGGGCCAGATGCTCAACCGACTGAGCCTCCCAGGTGCCCCCATTGAGACCGTTTTAAGCGTGTGTTCAGTGAAACCTAAACCTTACAATGGTTTGATACCATCCATTTCCCTCCACACACAGAAGATCCGTAAGGACACAGACACTGCGACAGCACCATACCCCTAGGGACCTACCAGACACACACAGACTACTCCACACAACAGCCACTGAGTACACATTCTTCTCAAGTGCACATAGAACATTCTTCAGGACAAATCACATGTAGGGCACAAAACAAGTCAACAAAATTAAGAAGATTGGAATCCAACCAAATGTTTTTCAATCACAGTGGAGTGAGACTAGAAATCAATAGCAATAGGAAATCTAGAAAATTCAAATATATGTAGAAATTGAACCACCGGTAGACCAAAGAAGAAATCACAAGGGAAATTAGAAAATATCTCAAGACAAATAAAATAAAAACACAGGGACACCTGGCAGGCTCAGTCAGTAGAACATGCAAATCTTGATCTTGGAGTGGTGAGTTTGAGCCCCACATTGGGCATAGGGATTACTTAAAAAAATTTTTTTAGGGGCACCTGGGTGGCTCAGTGGGTTAAGCCTCTGCTTTCGGCTCAGGTCATGATCTCAGGGTCCTGGGATGGAGCCCCACATCGGGCTCTCTGCTCAGCGGGAGCCTGCTTCCCCTCCTCTTTCTCTCTGACTGCCTCTCTGCCTACTTGTGATCTCTCTCTCTGTCAAGAAAATAAATAAAAACTTTTTTTAAAAAATTTCTTTAATAAAAATAAAAAATGAAGGGACACCTGGGTGGCTCAGTTGGTTGGGCATCTGCCTTCAGCTCAGGTCATGATCTCAAGGTCCTGGGATTGAGCCCCATGTCAGGCTCCCTGCTCACAGGGAACCTACTTCTTCCTTTCCTCCCCACTCATGCTTTCTCTCACTCTCTCTCTCTCTGAAAAAATAAATAAAATCTTTTTCAAAAATAAAAATATAAAAAATAAAGGGCCACCTGGGTGGCTCAGTTGGTGAAGTGTTTGACTCTTGGTCTTGGCTCAGGTCTTGATCTCGGGGTCATGAGTTCAAGTCAGGCACTGAGCTCCACACTGGGCGTGGAGCCTACTTTAGTAATAATAACAATAAGAAAGTAAAAATGAAAGCACTGCATGCCAAAACATGGGATGCAGCAAAAGCAGTGCCGAAAGGGAAGGTTATAGCAGAAAACATCTACAGTAAAAAAACGGAAGAGATGGGGCACCTGGGTGGCTCAGTGGGTTAAGCCTCTGCCTTCAGCTCAGGTCATGATCTCAGGGACCTGGGATCGAGCCTCACATTGGGCTCTCTGCTCAACGGGGAGCCTGCTTCCTCCTCTCTCTCTGCCTGCCTCTCTGCCTACTTATGATTTCCATCTGTCAAATAAATAAATAAAATCTTAAAAAAAAAAAGAAGAGGATTTGTAAGGAGAAAATATTCTGCCTCATATTATACTGATAGATACATGTCCTTCCACATTTGTCCAAACCCAGCGATGGTACAACACCAGCAGCGAACCTGATGCAAACTCAGACTTTCGTGGCTGTGACAGATCAGTGGAGGTTTATCAGCTGGAACAAAGATACGGCTCTGGTCCAGGATGTCACGAATGGGGAAAACTGTGCACACGTGGGTTTAATTTTGCTGAATATAGAAGTGCTCTAAAAAAAATCAAGTTTTAATAAAAAGAAAAAAGAAAATGTGAAAGAAAAATAAACAGCGCCCCGGGGGCTCAGTCTGTTCGGCGTCTGCCTTCGGCTTGGGTCATGATGTCAGGGTCCTGGGATCGAGCCCCCCATTGGGCTCCCTTGCTCAGTGGGGAGCCTGCTTCTCCCTCTCCCTCTGCCTGCGGTTCCCCCTGCTTGTGTGCTCTCTGTGTCAAATAAATAAATAAAATATTTTTATTAAAGCAATAGACATAACACACTACATTAACAGAATAAAAGAAAAAAAACACATGCTCATCACAATTGATGTAGAAAAAAATTAGACAAAATTCAACACCCTTTCATGATACACTCAACAAACTAGGAGAAGAAGGACCATACCTCAACATGGTAAAGGCCACATATGAAAACCCACGAGTACCATCATACTCAACAGTGAAAAACTGAGAGCTTCTTCTCTAAGATCAGGAACAGAGCAAGGTCACCCCCTCTCACCACTTCTGTTCAACAAAGTTCTGGAAGTCCTAGCCACCACAAATAGGCAATGAAAAGAAATAAAAGACATCCAAATGGGAAAGAAAGAAGTAAAGTTATTTCTGCTTTCAGGCGACATGATCCCTAAAGGAACTAATACATTCAGCAAAGTTGCAGGCACAGAATCAACTCAAAAATCAGTTGCGTTGGGCTCCTGGGTGGCTTAGTCGTTGAACGTCTGCCTTCGGTTCAGGTCATGATCCCAGGGTCCTGGGATGGAGCCCCACATTGGGCTTCCTGCTCAGCAGGGAGCCTGCTTCTCCCTCTCCCACTCCCCCTGCTCATTTTCCCTCTCTCTCTGTCAAATAAGTAATAAAATCTTTAAAAAAAGTTTTAAAATTTAAACAATAACATTTAAAAAATAAAATCTTTTAAAAGATAATACATAAAGAACTGCTACAATTCAATATTAACAACTACAACAAGACACAAATTACACAGTTTATAAATGAGCAAGTATCAGTCCCTGAATGGCTCAGCTGGTTAAGGGTCTGTCTGACTCTTGACCTTGGCTCAGGGCATGATCTCAGAGTGTGAGTTTAAGCCCCATGTTGGGCTCCACACTCAGCATGACACCTACTCAAAAAAAAAGAAAAGAAAAAGAAAAAGAATACATGGACACTGAGTAGACCTTTATCCAAAGCAGGTATGCAAACAGTCCACAGGGAAACGCAAGTCAAAACCACTGGACATCACCTCACACCCGTTAGGACAGCCACCGTCAGAAAATCAGAACACGGCAAGTGTTGGCAAGAATGTGAGAAGTCAGAGCCCTCGTGCGCTGTCGGTGGGAAGGCAGACGGGTGTGCAGTTCCTCAACAGTGTAAAATAGAACTACCAGCAATCCCACTTCTGGGTGTATCTCAGAAGCAGCATCGAAAACAGAATCTTGAAGGGATGTTTGTGCTCCCGAGAAGTAGAAGCAAGTTACATGTCCGCCATCGGGTGAATGATGAAGAAAATGTGGGTACACAGAACGGACCAGAATCAGCCTTAAAGAGAAGGGACTGGTGTATGCTACAACACAGATGAACCCTGAGGTCCCTCTACTACGTGAGACAAGCCAACCTTCAGACAAATACGACGTGATTCCATTTATCTGAGGTGTCCGGAGTCATCACACTCATAGAAACACCCAGTGGAGAACTGGTTGCCAGGGGCCAAGGGCTCTGATGTTCGGTGGGTACAGGGTCTCAGTCATGTAAGATGAAAACGTTTTCGAGATCTGGGGTATGACAAAGTGCGTGTACTTAATGCTGTACACCGAGAAGTTGTTGAGGGAAGGGCACCTGGCGGCTCAATTGGTTGCGTGACTGCCTTCGGCTCAGGTCATGATCCCAGGGTCCTGGGATGGAGACCTGCGTCGGGAACCCCACTCAGCTGGGAACTTGCTTCTCCCCCTTCCTCTCCCTCTGCCCCAACCCTGCTCGTTCTCTCTCTCTCAAATAAATAAAATCTTGAAAGAAAAAAAAATTGAGGGCAAAATTATGTTACGTGTTTTTTATCACAATTAGATAGAGAGAGAGAGACACCCCCCCCCAAAGACATGTGAACAAGCTCTTCGCCACCGAGGGCAGCACCCTCAGAACAGGCAACAGTAACTGGGGAAGGGTCCTTGGGGCGGGGGTTGAGGAAGGAGACCGCTCGCCATCGTGACTACAGGCCTGTCCTGAGCAGAAGATCTTAGAGCTGGAGGATGGTACACCTACACCACCCCAGGTTGAAAACCCCTGACTGAGCCCACCCGCTGGGTCTCCTGCCTCCCTGCTGCCTTCCAGAAGGGCTGTGTTCCCTCTCCACAGTGGGGGCTCCCTCAAGGCAGGAGCTGAGAAAAGCCAACAGTGTCCCCCTCTGCCTGGTCGGCTCTGGCCTCCCACAGCCCTCTTCTTCATCCCCTTTCCCATCCCACAAACCACGCTGGGTGCCGGAAGACCCTGAGGGCTGGGGAGCCAGGTGGAGGGTTGAGGTTGCTCTCATGGGACCGGAAAGAGGCCTAACGGGACACACTGTGTGCACAGAAGTAGAACAGGAGTCTGCGTGGGGGCTCCGAGGGCCCAGGGATGGTGACCCATGGCTTTCGGCCCCTCATGGAGCCAGCAGGGGTTGCAGGGCCCCAGTCATACAGGCCCTCTGGTGAGATTCCCCCTTGCCTCAGGCCCCAGGGCAAAGACCACCAAGGAATGAGGTTCCAGGGAGCGGAAAGGCTTTAATGAGCATCACAAGGGGACTGGGGGAGGGGGTACAGACTCCAAATCCAGCCTCCCTGCCATCACTTCAGTTGGGGGAGGGAGCAGCCCTGCTCAGCTGTTCCCAGACCCCAAGGCAGCTGGAGGGGAGTCCGGGGGAATCTTCTCCACCCACCAAAAGTGTTGAAAGGGGAGAGGTTTGCAGTGCTGCTGCCAGGAGCAGGAAGACCTCCAGCAGCAAGCTGACCTCCAGAGGTCAGGAGAGACCTAAAATCAGGCAGAACAGCAGCCACTGGGAGGGTTCAGGGGCTAAGCAGGCAAGGAAACTCGTGGGATCCCCAAACACTGAAAATTCAGAGGGGGCTCCAGAGCCTGCTGGCTCCAGGAACGAAGACCCGAGGGAGTCCCCCGCAGACTAAGACACCACGAAGACCCCGAGGGAGTCCCCCCCAGACTGAGACACCAGCAGAAGGTCTTGCGGGGAGAAGCAAGGATAGGAGCCTGGGTGGGTGGAAGAGGCCAAGGGGAGCCTGGGAAGGTCACCAGGGACCGTGCCCCAGACGGAGGGGTGGTGGGAGACGTCCTCTAGCTGCTGTTCTGCTGTTCCTGTTGGCGGATAAGGTTGGCAATGGGGCTGGTGATGCCACCTATCAAGGTCCAGTACTCGTCGAAGCTGATGCGTCCATCGTGGTTGGCGTCCAGGCTCTGGATGAGCTTGTCCGCAGCCTTTCGGTTTCCCGTGTCCTGGAGAGGACTGGGGGTCAGCAGGGCTGGGCAGCGGCCCCAGGCAGGACTCCTGGGGCTCGGGCCTGAGCACCAGCTGCCCTGGGAGGAGGCAAACCGAGATCACCCCAACCCCCAGTCAGGCCTGCGTACCCTGAGAGGACAGGGGGCTGGAAGGAGGGGGGTGAGACCCCGGTTTGGGGGGTCACTCTGAAAAGACAGAAGCCACAGGGAGGAAGGGAACCACATGAGGACGAGAGCTTGGGGGCCGGGGGCAGACAGCTTGGACGGGGGCCTCACCGTCAGCATGTGGTTGAGCTCTTTCTGAAGCATCTTCCGGAAGCTGCTCTTGCTGATCTTGTTGTTGACCAGGCTGTGTTTCGACACGTATTTGTAGAAGTTTTCCACCAGGACCACAACTGCCTTCTCCAGCTCCGTGTAACCGTCCGCCATCTCTCAGCCTCACAGCTCGGGTGGGGGGGGCCTGGGCGCCATGAACAGGGCAGGTGAGGAGACCCCATAGTCCAGACCCCCTCCGGGACCTGCCCTCATCCTCCCCCTGGGTCCCCAGGCTGGCAGGTCCTGGGCAGGAGGGATGAGGCGGGGAAAGGGGGGGCACCAGGGTGGGCCTGGAATGGGAACCTGTGGTTGCTGTAATCCAGCCGCTCACCAGCCCAACCGCCCCAGCAGGTTCCCCTGGCAGGCTCCCCAGCCCTGCCCCAGCCCCAGGCCCTGGGCCTGTCAGAGCTCCTGTGAGATCCGAGGCTCCCTGCAAAGAGGGTTAGGGTAAGTGCCCATCCTCGTGCCCTCCCCACAGCTGCCCCGCCCAGGGCCCCTGCCCTGTGAGCAGGCACAGCTAGAAACTGCTAGGATGAGCCAGAGGGGCTGGGAGACCAGAAGCCAATGTGTCCCCAGCGGCAGGACTGGCAGAGACCCAGGCCCAGGCCACAGAGCAAGGGGCCGGGACTTAACGCCCTGCCCAGGGTCCTCAGCCAGGCAGCAGGACAGGCACTGGGGGAGCCCAGGGAAGGTCGCCCCTCTCCGGGAAAGGACGATGTCCCCCCCGACTAAGTCAGACCTTCTGCAGACCCCCAGCCACGCCCTGCTAGGCCGCCCTCCCTCGCACCCACCCCAAAATACTAGGAGCCAGGCCAGTCTGCCCCAGCTGGAGACTGAGCTGCGGCCTTCACCCCAGGACAAAAGGCACTCACAGTCCAAGCGGATACAGCCTCTGCATAACAGGATATGAGGGGAACAGGCGGCTCTATTCTGTGAGTGGCCGCCGCCCCGGCCCAGAGCTCCCCCAAGTAAGCCCCAGCCCAGAGCTTCCCTTCCCACCCCCAAGCCCAGGAATGAGCCACAGCCACCCTGCCCACGGGGTTCTGGCAAGGGAAAGTAGACACAGCCACTGTCCCGTCCTGAGCCTCGCAGGGTCCCACTTGGAAGAGAGGTCTGCTTGGCCCAGCCTCACCCCGGCGCTGGCCCTTGCCCTGCGCACCCTGCCTCGCCCCTGCTCCCAGACTCCCAGGGCCCGCACTGGCCGGGGCCACTGGCTCTTCTGGGGTCTGGTCTCCCCAGATACCAGGCATCCCTGAGGCAAGGACAGAGTTTCATAGGCACAGCCGTTTTGTTTTCTGAACCAAAGGGCGTGACTCATAGACTATAGGACCATTTTTTAAAAACCCTAGGTACATAAGCACGCTGCTCTTAATCTCTGTGTCTCCCCTCGCCGGCACCGTCTGGCCCAACGGCTTGCTTGAGGTGCATGTTCTAGAAATACTCCACCTCCTTCCAGCCCTGCGGCCCCGTATCCACAGCCCCTGACCACCCTTCTAAAATATTCCCCTCACGTAGCTCTTTATGAAGGGAGGATGTGACCCTGAGGGACGCGGCCCTAACAGAGGAAGGAAGCGGGGGCCGAGACAGAGGAGCATCTCTGACCAGGACCCCTGCCTTCTGTCCCTGCCTCACCCAGCTGACCACTCTGGTCTGAAGAGGAGAATGGAGCTGGAGCTACGGGAAACCACAACCTTGCCCCATGCTCTTTGCTTATTAAGTGTGTGATTGGGGGCGCCTGGGGGGCTCCGTCAGCTAAGTGTCTGCCTTCGGCTCAGGTCATGATCCCAGGTTCTGGGAGCAAGTCCCCCATCGGGGCTCTCTGCTCAGTGGGGAGCCGGCTTCTCCCTCTCCCTCTGCCCCCCCCCTGCTTGTGTGCCCCTGCCCTCTCTCACAAATAAATTTTTTAAAAAACAAAAAAAAGGTGTGTGACTGTGAGGTCTAATGTAAGACTTTCAGGCTAACACCCTGACACTCACAAATGAGGAGGGAGAAAAGTTTCGATCCACACAGTGCTGCCCACTGCCCTTGAGTTGGGAGTGGCCCAGGCCCACGGCCAGCGTTCCTGGGGTCCCACAAGCTGTATCCACCACACCAAGGACTGTGTCAAGCCTACTCCCAGCTAAGCTTTGGGAGTAGAAAGACAGCTCAGAGAACCCCAAACCCTAACCATTCCGGACTTTGCTCCCTAAGTGAGGAGCCCTGTGAGAACTAGTCAGGGAGAGGGAAGAGATGGAAATCAGGTGTAGGGGCGCTGCGCCTCTGCCCTCTCCCCCTGGCCCACCCACCCTCCTCCCCACTTTCTTAGGGTCTTGTTTCTCTGACTCCTCCTGCCCTCGATAACATGTCCCAGCCCCTACCTGACCTCTGGCAGCCCCGCAGGCCAGACAGAGCTGAGCACCCGGGACAGTCAGCCGCTGGCCTCAACAGCCCTGGGTTTCGGTCCCCAGTGGGCCACCCCCCATCTTCTAGTCAAATGGGAAGGCTGGAGATAACCATCTGGATAAGTGCTTCTCCGAAGCTTTTTCTGAAGGAAGGAGATCAGAGTGGGATAGTGGGGGTGGGGGTGGGGGGGACCTTACTCTCTCCCTCCCTCCCTCCCTCCCCTGGGGGCCAGGAGTCAGGCTCTGCCACCCACCCACGCCCAGGTACCTGCTCCTCCCACCTGCCCCCTTTAGCCACCAGCCAAGGCGGAATGAGGCTGGATGGTTAGGCTGTTCTATCAGGCCGTCCTAGGAAGCCTTGGCAGGGCGGGGTGGGGGGTGGGAGGGTGGACATGTACATTAGAGCCTTCCCAGAAATCAGGAACAAGAGGACCACTTGTCCTCCAAAGGGCCCTCACACCCAGAGCCCCCAGCCCTCCGCCAATGTTCTCCTCGACCCGTCCTTGTTTGATTCATCCTTGAGCAACCAAAAGGCCCCACCCTCACGCCTGCTCACCTCTACCCAGCCTCCTGACTTCTCCCAAAGCCTGTGGGCGCTCTGACCCTTGACCCTGGGTCTTGGCCACAGCAGCCCTGCCTCCCACCCCCAAGTTCTAGGTCTCAGCCCTCCAAGTGCCTCCTAGCCACCCCCAGGCCCCTTCAGTCCACCACACACAATCCACCCTCTTTTCCCACCACAAAAGCTCTTCTTAAGTCTCAAAGGGTCTCTAGGTACTGAGAGATGTCCCTGAACTTCCATGCCTCCTGGCCACTGTCCCTCTCTAGAGCTTGGCCCATTCCCAAGCCTGAATTTGGCCTTTCCTGTGTCCCTTCCATACACCTCAAATTCGTTCACTCATTTCTCATTTATTTCCTTCTTCGTCTGTCAACTCATTCATTCACTCACTCATTTCCTTCTTCATTCATTCATCTGCCCCAAGCGCCTTCAGCACACAGGGAAGGTGTGATCCGAAAGGGCTGGTGACTTGTCCCTCTATTTACAAGGCTGTTTCCAATGTAGACCTCCAACGTCAACATCCCCGTTCCATGCTCCTCTTCTCACTCCTTTCCAGCTTCCGGAGGCCAATGTCTGGCACAAGTGCCCCTGCCTCCCCGTCTCCACCCACGCAGGACCCTGCACCTGAGTCACACAGCCACACACAGAGGCCCCATCACCAGCCATCCAGGTCTCGGAAGAAGCCTGTTCCTCCGGAGCATTTTTCAGACGAGTGGGGCTGGACTACGGCATGGACACTCACGCCCTCCACCCCTGGTCTCTCCACGGACAGAGGACAGAGGAAGGCTGAGCCACTGCCCCCCCACCCCCCCACCCCACCTCGTCTCCAAGCACCCCTGCCCTCACCCCAGCTGCCCAGCGGGGCCCCAACCCTTCAGAGGGCCAGTCGGGTGGACCTGCCTGGGTCCTGAGGTGGAAACAGGCCACCTCAGTGCCTGCCTCCTCTCCCGGGCTCGCTGGCTCTCGCTGGGCCCTTCCTGGTGCCTCCTGGACCCCATCACCTCTCCCAGGACACAGCTCCCAGGGCCTGGTGAGGCCTGTGTCCAGGTCGGACCACCTCCCAACCCCCACCAACCCGCATTTGTCCTTTTTCGGTGGAGGGAGGGTCGGAGCCGCTGTGACAAAGCTCTCTGCCTTGAGGCCCGGGCCCTGGAGAAGAGCCCCGTCAGCCTCCGGGTTGGGGAGGGGGTCTCCCCACCCCATCCACTCCTCTGAAGGCCTCTCCGGCCCCCAGCCCCACCAGAAGCCTCCATTCCCAGACCAGCCTGTGGGAAAATTAACGATTAACCGAATCTTCCAACCAGTGCCTGGCAGGGCGCCCTCCCCAGGCTCCCTTCACTGCCCCTTCCCCTGGCCCCAAACGTTTGCCCGGCCTCTCCAGCAGCCCCAGGCCTCCCAGGACAGGCTGGGGGTGCTCACCTGCCTCCTCGGACTGCCTCCTCTCCCGCAGGGCTCTGGGGCCTGGGCTCTGGCACTGCCAAGCGGCTCTCCCCCCGCTCAGCCGGCCAGGACTCCTCCCCGCCTCGCTCCCAGAATCTGTCCCACTCCCTCCAGCCGAGCCTGGCTGAGCTGGCTCGGTGGGGAGGTAGTCACTGAGCTCCCTCTTGACTTAGCCCTGGGGTTGGGCCCTTGTTAAAGGGATACACACCTTTTTTAGCACCCCCCCCCCCCCCCCCCAAAGGGAGTGCACCCCGCACAACCGCACCCTCCCCACCCTGCAGCGCTGGAACGAAAGAATCTAGTCGGTGGAGGAAGGAAGGGAAGGGCCGTCACCTGCCCAGATCACAGGGGTCACTGGGAGCCCAGTTTCAGGGTCCCCCAACAGTTGTCTGCGTTCCAGGCCAGTCTGGCCGGCCCCAGAAACTTCCTTGCTGTTAGGGTTTCAGGAGCAATGCCTGATTTCTGTGGCCCTAGTCAGAAGCGGCAGTGGAGCCTGGCCCCTGGTCTTCCGACTCCAGTTGCGACCTCCAGGAGCTGACACTCATTCCCAGGACCTGCCATGGGCAGCAGGAGATTCTCGTGGGAACACCCCGCCACCACCCCTTCCCAGGACATACGAGGGAATTGGCCAGGAGAGACCTCAGCTCTGGGCACCTGCTCTACGTCAGGCTCTCTGCTGAAGACTTTATGTGATGTGTCCATTATCCTCCCAACAAATTTGTGAGCCACAAGCAGACCCCATTTTATAGACGAGGAAACTGTGCTCTAGGAGCATGCCCCAGGCTCCAAAAGATAATGGACGGCAGAGCTGGGGAAGTTCAGGCTGCTTGGCCTGTTCCTCAGCCCCACCTTTCTCTTGCTGCCAGTCAGCCAGGCTCCAGCACACCTGGGTTCCTAACCACTTCCCGGGGAACACTTGTGGCCTCCTCTCCTGTCAGGGGACCAGCCCCTTGGCAAAGAGAAACCTATCCTTCAGAGACAACCTAGTCCCCAGCTTTGGGGCCTGGTACCCATCCTCAAGCCAAATCCATGGGAAAAGCAAGTCCCACTCACTCCCACTGCAACCACCACAGCCCCACGCGTCCCATTGCCACCCAGGACTCTGCCACTCACCCCAAACCGCCTACAGTCCCAGGTGGGGGGTGGGTGTCCAGTCAAGACAACATCTTTCACTTTTTTTCCATTTTTTTTATTAATCAAATGATACAAAACAACCATCATTCTTTAAATGCCCAAGCACCCAATTGGTCCTCTCCCTCCCCTGCTCTCTTCCCTGACCCTCGCCCAAGGAAAGAGGCCAGGGAGGAGGCTGGGCCAGAGCTGGAGGCGGGAAGGTGGAGCCCTGGACACACTACCATTTGGGGTGGGGATTAGGAAGGGTAGGTTCCCAGAGACCATTTTTAGCACCAAATATCCTGCCCCATTCCCAGCCCCCTTCTTCAAATCATTTCCAGTAGCCCACCTCCTCTCTGCCCTTCCCCCCAACCAAAGTACCTGGCCCTTACACCATCCTTATCCCTCCAGCACTCACCACATCCATCCCTGCTCCCCCCCCCCCCCCCCCCCGCCTCCCTCTGGCGGGGACTCCCGGGCTGGCAATGTTGGAGAGCCCTGGGAAGGGTCACCAAGGACTCGAGCCCTGCAGGGGTGAAGCAGGTGCAGACCGGGGAATCACATACTGGTGGTAGAGAGGAATTTTATTTCTAGGCCCCAACACCTCCCCCCAAGAATTCCAGGGAAAGGTTCTCAGCTGCCCCGGACAGGACTTTCCAGCTTCACACTCCTGGCTGCTTCTCCAATCAGCTCCCAGAAACTCCCAAACTCTAGTTTAGAGTCGTTACAGCTGCCCAAGTTGGCGATTTTCTCTTCCAGCCCACAGTTGCTCTAAGGGGAGGGAAGAGACCACAGCTCAGCAAGGCAGAACCTCCCTCTCTTAGCCTCACCCTGCCCTGGGGCGGGAAGCCAAACCCGGGCCTACTTGGCACAGGCAAGGGGAGGGGCTAGGGGTGGCAAGTGCCTGGGGCCGTGGCAGTGTGGGTGGGGTCGTGAGGACCTTGCTGGGGAAGTCGGGGTGCCTGGGGCAGGGCCCAGTCAGTACCGGCATGAGGTGGGGCAGCTGCTGGGTGACCAGGTCCTGAAGTTCAGAGGGGGTCAGCGTCTCCTTCCCACCCTCCACAGAGTACTGGTGGAAGTTCTTGATGAGGGTCTCGATGGCCCTCTCCACGTCGCTGAATTCCTGCGCATCCTGAGGGTGGGGGACATCACCACGTCAGGGAAGCTCCACCCACCCCAACAACACCCTACCTCCCCAAGCCCCCGTAGACCAGTGGGGCAGAAGGCAGCTGGAAGGCACAGGAGCTGCCCCCATTCCAGAGCCCAGCATCTAGCCCCCACCCCCTCTGGTCTCCGCCCTGAGCCCAGCAGGGCTCCCTCCCTGTCACCGGAGGCCCCCACGCAGGATGGGTCCTAGCGAGAGGCACAGACACCTCTTCCCAGGAGAGCTCCTTATGTGGACGCAGCACTGCATGTGCTGGACACCACTTAAGAGTCTGGCTCTTCTGGGCAAGGTCTAGGGTAAAAGGCGGGGCCAAGGCAAGGGGCAGAAGTCAGTGGGGACGCAGACCCTCAGGGTGAAAGATGGAGCACGGGAACAGAAAGGCCAGGCACGCACGGGCCCACCTCAGCACTGGCTGACCGACACTGTCCCATGGTGCCCGGTGTGCTTGTCCTGGCAAGAGCTGTGTCGTCCTATGGCTGGCGCCGGGGAAGCCGATGGCTCATGATCTGCCTGGAGAAGGAGGGAGACGGGGGGGGGGGGGGGGGGGGGG
>NW_019154178.1:146288-167474 GCF_002288905.1 Enhydra lutris kenyoni
GGGGCTCAGTATTTCTTCCTCAACTATCCCCTCGAGCCTCACTCAGGAGATCAGAGCCAACCCCACGCAAGGCCCAGTCCCTGCGCAGGATCCAGGCGGGAGCTAAGGTCACAGTCCCCAGGCCCACCCATTTAGAGGGAATCCTCTGGGCCTCCCCCTCCACCAATCCTCCCACTTCTTCCCACCCCTCACCTCTGCTTTGCAGACACACACACACACACACACACACACAGCCGGCCTGTAGGACCTGACTCCCAGCCCTTGTCCTGGCAGGCTAGGGTAGGAGAGCCCAGCATTGCCCTTTGGACAGGGTTAGGGCAGCCCGTCTACGCGAAAAGACCTGGCATCCTTACCTGCTGGGAGCCGTTGGGACAGACGCTAGGAGTCCGTGCACATGAGCTCAGCTCTTATACCTGGGGGCAGGGCGGGACGCGGGGGCGGGGCCTCCTCCCCGCGCCGCCCCCGCTGTTCCCGCAGTCCCCGCGGGCTGGGCGGGGAGCCGGTGTGGCCCCACCCCACACTGGCCAGAGCCCGGCCCACCCTGCAGCCAAGGGAACCCTGGGGGGCCTGGAAGGTCCCTGGCCCCAGACCCGCGGGCAGAGTAAAGGCCAGAGAAAGGGAAGGGAAGAGTGGGGGCTTGGCAACACTGCGAGCTCAAGCCCGGGAGGAAAGTCCTGAGGAATTGTAGGGCAGGGAAGTGGAGGGGCTTTGGGTCAATGACCAGGAAAGAAGGAGACTCAGAGGCTGATGGAGGCAGGGCTGGTGGTCCAGAGGGAATGAGGGACATGGAGTTGAGAGTCCCCAGGGACCACTCTGTACTTCGCCATGCCACACACGTGCCCTCTTACTCTTCACACCAGGGCCAGTTTGGGTGGTTGTCGCTCATACCTGCAGCCCCACAGCTGAGAGGTGGGGAAGGAGCCACAGAAGGGCGGCCTGGGAGAGGAGCCCGGGTGGAGTGTCGTCCTGACCCCGATTCAGCTCCCCTCAGCCAGCCCACCTGTATGAGACCCAGGTGGGCCACCTGGCAGTTAGCAACCTCTCCAGACAGGTCGGGCTGCCTACTGCTCCCTCCCTCAGAACCCCAGGCCTTCCCAAACTGCCCCCCAATCCGGTGCCCAGGATGACACCCAGGAAGCCCAGGATGACACCCAGGAAGCCTGGAATGACCCCTCCTCCTCCCCCCTCCCCCCCACCTCGTCACCTGATGGGGAGGGGGAAGAGAGAAGGGCAGGTGAGTCAGTGTGGGTCCAGGCAGGGATGGGGCGGATCCCAAAGCCTGAACTCTGAAGGCAGGAGCCTGTCTCCCAAGCCCCTCCCAGCCCCCCTCCCCCTCTAGACCCCCCCTCTCCCTCTAGAAGTCTCCCCTTGAGAACCCCCCCCCCCCCCCCGCCGCCAAGAGTGTCCTATCATCCTGTGTTTTTCTGATGGTCTCAATCTGGGACCCTCTGAGAGGTCAAATTGAGGGTTTCTCCCGAGAATGCCTCAAACTTGGATCCCTGGGAGAAGCCTCAGTCTGTGGGACCCTCCTGAGGTCTCTCGCTGTGGGGAAGCCCCCTGTGAGATCCCCTCAGGAATATCTTCAGCCAAATGAACCCTCAAAGAGTCCCAGCCTGGGGTCCTTCCAGGGCCCCTCAGTCTGAGGGCACTTAGATGGAAGGTCTCAATCTAGGACCCTTTCTGATGTGTTTGGTGTGTGGAAGAGAGGTTGTCTCAGCCTGAATGTTCCTCTGGAGTCGTGGACACGAGACGCCGGCAGTGACAGCCGCTGGAAGGCTTTACCCACCGGGCTGCCCTGCTTCGGCTCGCTCCGCTGACGGGCAACACAAACCATACGCCCCTCAAGCCAAGGCGGATGGGGAGAGGGGCACCATTGCCCATGCCAGTCTTCATACCAGAACCTTGTGTCCGTTCTTACGCCTCTCCCCTGCTATGCAGGGAGGGAGGAGGGAGGGCCTAGTTTCCTACCCAGAGAGGATCCATTCATCACAGAGGTTATGGAACATCAACCCAGTTCCATCTATTCTTGTCTTTGTGCGCTCAGCCTCTCTGAAATGTGTCTCCTCATCTCTAACACAGGACTTACAAATAGCGCCTCCCTGGAGCGAAGTGGGGCCTAGACAGGGACAAGCCTGAGGATGGCACCTGTGGTGGTGAGCCCTGGGTGGTGTGTGGAAGTGAGGGACCACTGAGGTCTGCTCCTGAGATCATGACCACACTGTATGTTAACTAACTAGAATTGAAATAAAAATGTGAAAAAAAAAAAAAAAAAAAGTAGTACCTCCAAGGGCTGTGAGAATTAACTAAGTAACACAGGGAAGTGTTCAGTTTAGTGCCTGGAGGACAGCAAGCCCAGCACAGCTCCAGGCTCTCATTAACACCCAAGGATCAAAGCCCAGGAATAAGAACAGTGGGACTGAGACCATGCCCCAGGAGGTACCCAGAAGGACAGGACTCACCACACCCACCCCAGAGACTGTCCCCTTCCTTCCATATGCTCATTCATCCACCATTTCCTTACTGAGCACCTACGCCATGCAAGACCTGGTGTGAGCCGCTGCAGAATTCAGAGACAACTAACATTCTTGGTCCTTAAAGAGCTCATAACCTTTCTTTAAGATTTCATTTATTTATTTGAGAGAGAGCACAAGCAGGGGGAGCAGTGGAGGGAAAGAGAAGCAGACTCCCTGCTGAGCAGGGAGCCCGATGGGGGGCTCGATCCCAGGACCCTGAGATCATGACCTGAGCCGAAGGCAGCTGCTTCACCAACTGAGCCACCCAGGCGCCCCAAAAGGTCATAACTTTTGGACCCACTCTTGGGTCAAGGCAGAACTTTCCCACTGTCTACTTCCAAGAGCAGAAAGAGGAGAGGGTGTTTCAAGGAAGAGGCTTTTCGGTGTGAGGGGGTTCTGCCCTGCCGGCCCTGCCAAGCACTATCCTGCTCAGGAGCTTCACTTCTTGTGCGTCTCCAGGGCCCTCTCCCTCCGGATCTCCCTGGCCAGCTCCCCTATCAGTCTCCAGTACTCATGGAACTTGAGCTCAGAGTCCTGATTCACATCCAAGCTCTTCATCTTCTCATCTAAGGAGCCCACGTCCTGAGGAGACACAAAGGAAAGGCTGGGGTTAGAAGTGAGGGTTCTTGAGACAGGGAGAGAGGAAAGAGCTGCCATCCTCTGTTCTCATCACACAGGAGCTGCCCCACTGTGGCCCGGGGACAGCAGGGCCATGGTGTCCGGTCTTCACAGCCTCTCCACACCTGTCGGGCTCCAAGGGTGGCGGCCGCCAAAAGAGGTAGGGGACCTGGCTTGTAGTGTTGGCCACCGTGTAAATAGTCCCACCACGGCTGATTGTGAGGCACACACGAGGCGTCCCAGAACGCAGAGCTGGGAAGAGATGCTCACAGGTGAGGCGGACCCAGCACACCATCGCACCTGCCATTTGCTCAATGGCGCCCGGCGAGCCCTGGGGCAGGGACCCACTCTGGCCATCCTCAGAGCCTTCTCAGAACTTCCTCCTTCCCAGAAAGCTAGAGAAGTTCACAGCCCTAAGCTGCTCATCTGCATAAGCCCAACATAATCTCATTTCTTTTTCTGGTTTGGTCATTAGCCTGTTTGATCAGAGGAATGGCAAAGACGTGGAGTATCTGGTTTTGTCCTTGACAAAGTCTGTCAGGACAGGCCTGTGAAATCAAAGGATACTGTATACTGGACCCAGGATCAAAGGATCTGTTACTAGATAAACAATCACAACCAAGACACAGTCTGTGGAACAACAGATCGGCGTCACACTGGAGAAGGTGCCGCAGGCAGAGCCCAAAGCTCAGTATTTTGATCAGCATTTGCTCGAAGGCAGAGAAGACCGCCAGATCCACAGAGGGCCCAAAACTAAAGCTAATTCAGAGAAAAGCTAAGCAAGACCTTTGTAAAAGCCACAATCACGCTTTTTTTCTTTAAAGATTTTATTTATTTATTTGGCAGAGAGAGAGAGATCATGAGTAGGCAGAGAGGCAGGCAGAGAGGGTGGGGGAAGGAGGCTCCCCGCTGAGCAGAGAGCCCGATGTGGGGCGACCCCAGGATCATGACCTGAGCCGAAAGCAGGGGCTTCACCGACTGAGCCCCCCAGGCACCCCCCCCCCAATCATGCTTAACTGCAAAACACTCTAAGAATTGTCCGTGGAAGGCAAAGATGCCCAGTTTAACATTATATTGGGAGGAGGGAAACATACAATTAATCAAGAGAAAGAAATAAAAGGCATAAGTATGAGGAGAGAAGAGCCAAACCTACCTCTTACTATATCAGCAATTATGTAATTGCAGAGCTAGGAAAAACCAAGAGCATAATGACTACCATCTCAGCAACTGTGAGCACTGAACAGTGCTGGCTGTTCCAAGGCCTATTCTACACACAGGACATGCCTTACTCCATTTAACTCCATACTGTGCTGGAATGACGGGGACCTTGTCCACTTTGGTCGCCACTGCAAGCCCAGGGCCAGGGAGAATGTCTGGCGCATAGCAGATGCCAGTTCATCACTGTAACCCAAAGCCTAGCACAGTGTCAGCACAGGGCACAGTAGGTGCTCAATAAATACTTACTAAATGCAAAGCCAATCCAACAAGGGAGATGTTATTACGTGTCTATTTCACAGATAAGAAATTAAGGCTCAGAAAGAGTAAATGACCAGGGATAACAAGCTAGAATCTGCATTTGTACCTAGATTTTCTGACTCAAAGTTTATGTTCTTATCCACTCCTCTGTATTTCTTCCCCCAAAAAACTATTAGAAATGATGAAGTGTCTGATTACAATATTAACACACAAACCCAATGCTTTTTAGGGGTATGAATATTAACCAGTCAGAAAGTATAAGAAAGATCCCGTTTAAAACAGGGGTGCCAAAAAAATTAAAAACTTAAAAATTTAAAAATAAAACAGGGGCGCCTGGGTGGCTCAGTCATTAAGCGTCTGCCTTCGGCTCAGGTCACGATCCCGGGATCCCATGTCGGGTCCTGGGATGGAGACCCACATCGGGCTCCCTGCTCAGCAGGGAGCCTGCTTCTCCCTCTCCTACACCCCTGCTTGTGTTCCCTCTCTCGCTGTGTCTCTCTGTCTCTGTCAAATAAATAAGCAAAATCTTAAAAAAAGAAAAAGAAAAAATTCAATAAAATAAAATAGTAACAAATGGGGGCGCTTGGGTGGCTCAGTAGGTGAAGCGTCCACCTTCGGCTCAGGTCATGATCTCAGGGTCCTGGGATCAAGCCCCACATCGGGCTCCCTGCACAGCATGAGGCCTGCTTCTCCCTCTCCCACTCCCCCTGTTTGTGTTCTCTCTCTCGCTCTCTGTCTCTCTCTGTCAAATTAGTAAATAAAATCTTTAAAAAGAAAAGAAAAGAAAAAAAAGAAATCTATTAAGCTTTTGTGAAGAAAAATGAACTGAAGAATATAAGAGAAAACATGATTAGAAAAATGTACCCCTTTTTTTGAAAGACTCAGTAGTGTCAAGATGTCAGTTTTCCCTGAAATATAATTTTATATGATCCTATTAAATGCCTACAGGATTTTTTTGAGACTTATTTTATTTTGGGGCGTCTGGGAGGCTCAGTGGGTTAAGCCTCTGCCCTCGGCTCAGGTCATGATCTCAGGGTCCTGGGATCGAGCCCCGCACCTTCTCATCAAGCCCCACCTCGCATCTCCCTGCTTCCCCCTCTCTCTCTCTGCCTGCCTCTCTGCCTACTTGTGATCTCTGTCTGTCAAATAAATAAATAAAATCTTAAAAAAAAAAAGATTTATTTTATTTTGCTTTTTTTTTTTTAGTAATGTCTACATCCAACATGGGGCTCAAACTCACAACCCTGAGTTCAAGAGTCACACGCTCTTCTGACTGAGCCACCCAGGTGGCCCATGGTTCCATTTTTAAAAAGGTATTTGTAAAACAGTAGGTAAGATGCATTTATTTGTTTACTTACTCAACAATTCTTATTCTTTTTGTAAACCTTTTATATTTTTCAAATTCACACGCTTTTTTTTTTCAATTTCATTCACTGTGTATCTGCTCTAAACGCTGGAGATAAAATAGTGAGCGAGTCCTTTCCTTCATTCTTGGTAACATGCAAGTGTGTACAGGAGTTAAGTTGTGATGGGTGTGTTGCAAAAGAAAATAAAGGGGGTAAAGGAATAGAGGACAAGGGCGGTGATCTTTGCATTCTAAGGAGAAGGAAGGCAAAGCTGAGGATTTGTCATTTGAGCAGAAATCGGAGTTCAGCGAGGAAGAGGACTAGCCAGCGCCTCAGGAGTGAGCATTTTGGACCAGGAGGGCAAATCAGTGTAACTTTGCTGCATTTGAGTTTTGCTATAAAGGGGAGCAGAGATATAAGACAGCTGGAGGGAGTTACAGACCCAAGAGAGAGGGCTGGGTTTTTCTCTTTTTTTTAAGATGGGGGATAGGACAGTGTATTGGGAAACGGATCACAACAATCCAGTGGAGAAGGAAAACTGATGATGCAAAACAGAGGAGGAGGAACTCTAAGAGTCCAGGTTTTAGTGGATGAGAAAGGAGGGAGTCGGACAGCAGAGGAGGGACTGCCTGCCTGGGGGGGAGACTGATGCCTCGGGGGACAAGCAGGCAGGCTCAACACTGCTCTTCATAGGCTCGGGGAGACAGTACATAGGAGTTTCCTGATTGCTCTTATTTTCTCTGAGAAAATTTCTCAGAGAGAGGGACAATGTGGACGGAGGGATTAGAGTTTGAGAGGAAAAGTTGTGAAATTATCATCTGAAAGAGCTGGCGAATGGTGACGGCTGTGCCAAGGGCCCCCTTGCAGTCTGTTACAGAATTAAAGAGAGACAAGTCAACACTGTGTATCAACTATACTCAATAAAATAAATAATAATAACTAAAATAATAAAGTGGGACAAGTCAACATGGCAGCACCTTTTCCTGCAGCAAGACTCCGCTACGCAAGTGCAGGGGCAGAACGGTCCACAGAGAAATTGATGAGGTTGTTTTTTCTTTGAGAATGGATATTTTTGCCTTATTTTGGATCTGAGAAAGAATGGTAGCTCTAACCCTCAAGTTAATGGAGGTGAAAAATTGGACTTAACCTGGGTTGGGATTCTGTCAACCGGCACAGGGAGAAAGGATCGAGGGAGCCGAGGGACTGACCGTAGAACGCAGCTGAGTGGGAAGAAAACAGAGGGCATGAGGGGATGACAGGGGAAAGGCGACCTGACAGGGTCAGGAGCCTGACAGTCCCCACAGAGCCAAGGAACAGAACTGGAATGGCAGGAGGTGGTACTCAGGGAGAAGGAGGCTTGAAACAGATTCTGGAGGTGGTACATTATTTTGGTAATGACAGGATCTGTAGCAAGAACAGAGGAGTGGGTGCTCAGAACCGGGACAGAATCCTTGGAAGCTGGGGGTTGAGAAAGTTGAAAGGCCCCGGTGTGCAATGAATTCTGTGTGCCGACTGAGGACCCCAACAAAAGCCATGATGAGAAACAGTAAAGCAGGAGCTGAACCCACAAGGGAGGCAAGAAGGGGGCAGGTTCCAAGGAGCTGTGCATCGCAGGAAGAAGAAGAAACAAAGATCTGGAAGAAGTGACAAAAAGCCAAGAGGTCACTTCCTGCATTTCCAGGCCCGGAGGAACTCGGATTTGAAGATAAAACCAGTCACTATGTGGCAAAGCTACAGGGACTGTTGACCCTAGAGTCTCAAGTCTCCGGAGAGAAAAGGAAGGGAAAAGTCTGGTAAGTCTAGGGATGTAGCAGATTTTGCAGATGACAGACTAAGTTTCCAAGACATGTTTGTGGTTTTTTTAAGAAACCCATATCCAGGGACACCTGGGGGGGCTCAGTCTATTAAGCGTCTGCAGCTAGGGTCATGACCCCAGGGTCCTGGCTCCCTGCTCGGCAGACAGCCTGCTTCTCCCTCCCCTCTGTCTGCTGCTCCCCCTGCTTGTGCTCTTTCTCTCTCTGTGTCAAATAAATAAATAAAATCTTTTTTAAAAATCCATATCCACACACTTTCACATGCCTGCAAATTCTCAGAAAGGGTATAAAAGAGACTGTTGACAGCCTGCTGTAATTAGGCAACTCAGAGATGAACTCCATGCTCCTACTCAGCCCTACTCAGCCCAGCGGGTAGGAGAAAAGGGGTGACCTTATCAGTCACATTACTGAGGGGAGTCCCAGAGGGGTGAGAAGTAGTCAAAGATTCCTTCTTACAGCCCCCCCCACCCTCACTGAGGTTCTATCACTCCATGAACTGGGCTATGTTTCCATCTGTGACAAACCCCTTCCTACAGCTGGGCCTCAGTTTCTATACACGTGAAGTGAGGAATTTGGACTGTGTTTTCTCTTGGCCTCCTTCTAGCACTGATGGTCTACAGCCCTCCTGGAACCCAACTCTGGCTCCCCTCCGGTTCTGGGGAGATGAGACCAGAGAGGCACAGAGCACACACGGGCTTCCAGCAGCACTGAGAGGAGCACAAAGCCCAATAAGGCACTTGCACACTCACCAGCGCAGTGTCCCCAAGCTACACATACAGCCACCCACACCCTTCTCCGCCACACACCTGGAGTCACATTATGTGCCCAGAAACATCACCTCCCAGCCACCGTGTCCCACAGCCACTGTCTTCCAAACTCTGAGGCCCAGAGACCCCTACCTACCTTGAGCAAGTGAGGCAACTGCTGAGTGGCCAGTTCCCTAAACTCATTGATGCTGAGACTGCCCTTCCGGCCCTCCTGCCCCGCGAAGGTGAAGAAGGTGGTGACCACCGTCTCAATGGCCGCCTCCAGCTCCGTCAGCGGCTCTGCCGCCATCAGGACTCTGTAGGGCAGGGGAGGAAAGGGAGAGTCAGAACAGACGGGACCGCCCCTGCCTTGGCATTGCCTCCTCCCGCCCCTGCCTGGAAGCAGCATTGTGGGGAAGGAGACAGGGGACAGGGATGGAGCCTGAGTCAGGGGGCCAGCGTGGGTGGGGGCAGGGGTGTCTGCTTCCAGAAAGCCCATCCTCTCTAGGTCAGAGCCTGGTGGTCCCCTCCAAGCGCCGGCGTCTCAGGAACCCCTTGATGGTGGCGGTCCTATGAGCCGGAGACCTCTCTGAGAGGAGGCACTTTGGAGCGGCCCCTCTGCGGCCTCCAGTCCGCAGGGCCCTTTCCTGGGGGCTCACCCGGCCCCCACGGGGTCACGAGGCGGCCGGGCTCCACCGCCTATTTGTGCGCGGCCCACGCGCTCCGGGGCCGCTGTTCCCTGCGGAGCAGCGCGGGGTCAGGCCGGCGGCCGGCTGCGGTCACGGTCGGGCCGCGGAGACCCCGCCCCGCGGGGGCAGCGGGCACAGCGCCCAGCCGGCTCCTCGGGCCCCCGGCCGCCGCTGCCCTCCACGGGGACGCCGCCTCCCGAGCCCGCGGACGAGCCGGCTCGCGCAGACGCCCCCGAGAGCCCCGGGGCGGGAAGGCGCCGGGCCCCAGGGTGGGGGCACCGGACTCACCGCGGCAGGGGCGGCGGGCGGCGGGCGCAGGGGCCGCGGGGCCGCTCGAGCACAGCCCCCACCCAGCGCGGAGGCGACGGGCCTGCGCCTGGATGCGGAGGGAGGAGACCGCGCAGACCCGCCTCCCGGCCGCCTCCCCCCACCCCGCGGCATCAGGGCGGGGTGCCCGGTCCCCCGCGCCGGCCCCCGCGCGCCCCTCTGCGGAGGGGAGGCGGGAAGGCGCGGGCCGCCGGGCCGCCCTGCGTCCTAGAGGCCCGAGAGGGAGGGGCGTTCAGCCTGAGAAGCACCACAGACGCCCCTCGGAATGAGATCCTGACAAGGGCCCTGCGGCCCAAGACCCCCAAGGGGCTCCCACACACCGAGGGGAACCCCGCTGAGAAGGAAGAGCCCCTGGACTGAAGTCTCTCAGCGGGGGGCCAGACTAAAACCCCTCAGTGAGACTCCCAAGATCTAAGGGTTCCCTGAGCGGTCCCCTCACTGAAACCCCTCGGCGGGACCCTCCCGATCCTGCCAGCGCTTCGGTGGGGGTGGGGGGAGGCCGCTCCGTGCCCTCCCAGGTCCCTCCCAGGACCTTTCTCACCCCCTCCTTCCTCCTGGGCCCTGCCTGCTGGGGCCCAGCCCGCAAGGCGAGGCAACTGAGGCTGGACAAGAGGACACAGGCTAGCCTGTTCTAGCCTTGGAGACAGAGGGCGCCTCTGTCCACTCCTGGCCCCTTGCCGCACTGGGTGTCTGTCTACGAAGGGGTGGAGCCGGTGGGGGGCGGGTAGCGGGGGCAGGACCGCAGACAGGTCTCCCCACACAGCTCCCTTAGCTACATTTGCAGACTCGTCTGTCCGTCCAGAACCTGCTCCCACCTCAGGTCCAGGCTGACAGTGAGTATCCTGCGTCATCTGGGCTAGGTCTCTGCTGAGGCCAGCTTGGGGGAAAGGGGACTTCAGCGGGGCTCTGAAAGCCTGGGGACAATCGCACTGTGCTGGCCTGAGGGGCTGGGAGGAGTTCAAGTGACAGCAGCTGAGGATTTGGGGGAGACAAGGTGAGGACAGTAGTGCAGAGAAGCCAACAAAGGTCGGACCTCTCGGAGGGAGGTCCATGGTATTCCTCCAAGAATGAAGAAGCCAGTGGGGAGCCCAGCCACCAAGCTCCCAGGACATGAGGGCCTCCTACCACAGAATGGCCTCCCACGGCTCCCTCAATCTCCCAGGTGCTGGGGAAGGGAGCCAGCTCCCACCTTGCTGCCAGTTGGGTAAGAATAAGAAAGCAAAGGGAACTATTGCTTCTGTCCCCACCCCCACCGTCCGGCCTTGCCAAGGGCTCAGGTACCCAGGAAGTCTGGGGGTGGCAGAGCATGGACCATGTGAGATGAAGAGAAGGGGGCATTAGGGTACTATACCCACTCCCAACTCTCCTTTCACATGATCTTCCCTTTCTCCTCCTCCTTTCTTGGCCCAGACTTCCAGACTCCTCTCTCCTTCAAGTCTTTCCCTTTCTTTTCCTGTCCGCCCCTCCCTGCCAGAGTCCTCTCCAAGCCCCTACAGAAAATCCCAGGCTGCTCAACGGCTCCAGGCAACTCCTGGATGGGGCCAGTAACTGAGCCACCAACAGCCCTCCCCCACAAACACCCTTATCCCCTCCATCAGTCCCGGCTTGGGTTCCATCTCCCCATGTCTCTGTGACAACTCCTTCTCTTGTCCAGAGTTCAGGTGACACTCACAAGGTTCCCATTGTAAAGGGGGAATGTCATCCGATCAGGGCCCATTGTTCAGCCCCCCAGGCCTGGGGAAGGACAAGGACACCTGCTCTGAGACACCCGAGCTGTCCCCTGAGGCTGCGGAGGGGATGACCATCCCGAGGCCAAAAGAAAGAGGCCCTCTGGCTTGGCAGTCCCCTCGCCTCAGTACCCCCCCCCCCTTTCCTCTTCTTCTCTCCAGCCCCTTCAGAGGACATACTCAGCCTTTTCTCTCCCCCAGCATATATCAGACGGGTTCTCCCATTGCCATTGTCCTCACATCATCCAGGCTGGGCCTAGACAGGGGAGTGGGCCATGGGAGGGACAAGGCCCCAGAGGTCTCCTCTCCCCCTCGCTGGGAGCCCTGGCTCTGAGGAAGGGCTTGGTCATTCCTCTCTCCCTTCTTACCATCACCGGATGGAAGGCCTGACACCGCAGAGAAGTAAGAGGTACCCCCCAGGGAAGCTGAAGTGACCTGTTCAGAGAGAGCAGAGTGGAGGACCCAAGGAGGCCCAGTCTGCTGACAGGAAGCCCAGAGGCAGGCCTCTCCCCCTCCCCATGAAGTCTGCGGCCAGCCCCTCTGGCTGCCACTCTCTCCATCGGACTCCTTGCTGGAGGGAGACCACAGAATCAAGGCCGTAGAGGAGAACACAGCCCACCGCCCCCAGCCACAGAACTCAGCTGTGCTAAAAGGGCAAGGCAGGGTAAAAATAGAGCACGGCAGTGTCCTGTGACCGTCCCCACCTGTCTGCCCCACCCTCCTTAGTGTCCACCCAAGCAGCCGGGAGCCACTGCAGAGTCCACTGCCGGCCCCTCAAGCCAGCCTGCTCCAGCTGCTCTACCTCCAGGGCCCCAGTCCCTGACTCCCTCTGCTGGGATGTGGAATGAGGCACACAGAGAACAAGCCCGGATTTAGGCCTCCTTGGGTTCCCACATCGTAAGGTCCCAGGGAGAGATAACTGCAGTGTGGCTCTGATCTCAAGGCGATTTCAGGGTAGGGACCAGGGCCAGGTCTGAGGGCTCTGCTCACCCCAACCCCAGATGCCCTGAGCTGGGTCCCCAACTTGCTTCCCTGCTGGGGGCGGGGTAGGTGAGCTGCGAGATGGGCTCTGAGCTGGAGACAGCGATGGAGACCCTCATCAATGTGTTCCACGCGCACTCGGGCAAGGAGGGAGACAAGTACAAGCTGAGCAAGAAGGAGCTGAAAGAGCTGCTGCAGACCGAGCTCTCGGGCTTCCTGGATGTGAGCGCGGTGTGGGGGGCAGGGTGGGATGGGTGGGACGGACATGGGGGGCAGGGTGGACGGGCAAGGGCTGGAGGAACACCCGGGGCCCTCCCAACCACCCGCCCACCCCAGCCCAGCTCCGTCCAGTCTTCCTCTTCTCCCAGACTTCTCCTGGTTCAAGACAAAATACCCTAATTTGTTAATCACATATGAAGTGCTAGGACCCATGCAGATGCATCATTAAAGAGGCCTCACGGTCTAGAAGGGGAAGACTGACCCATGAAAGAGGCCCCAGCCTGCTGACCGGAAGCTCCGCGTGAAGCCTGGGGCCAGCCACTTAGGAACTACTCAGAGCTGTAACAGTTGCCAGAAAGAACTTTGGGACAATACTAACCCGGCTGAAGGGGGCTTCTCCAAGGAGCAGGCACTTGAGCCATGGGTTTCCATGGGAATATTATTAGGATAAATGTAGACATTTTAGGAGGTGTCTGCATGAACAAATGCCTGGCAGAAAGGACAGGAGCACGCTCAGTAGTTTTGACCAGAGCGAAGGATGCAGCAAAGCAGGTCGCAAATGCTGACAGGGGCCTGTGGTGAAGAAGCCAGGAGAAAGCGCACCAGCCTGAAGGTTCTATCCGGCCTGGGCTCCAGTTCTGACCCTCCCACCTTCCAGCTGTATGACTTGGGTGCATTATTCAACCACCAGCTGTTAATTTGGGAATAATGAACCCTACCTCATACTATTTGTGTTAGAATTAACAATTTTATAAGACAACCCCTGTAAAGCTTCTCTAAGCCCGCAAAATATGGTAACAAATGCTGGTAGTGCTCTGCTTTGTTAAGGGGTTTATTCTATAGGTAACAGGAGGCTGGGAATGTTAGTTTTAAGGAAGGACTCACAACAGTCCCATAATTACATGTAGTTCTGCCTCTTGCTCTTCTCTGCCTCCTTCTTCCCAATCAGCCACCGCCCCCCCACCGCCCGATTCAGTACTATGCATCTCCCTTTTCATTTCCTCCCTCCCAGGCCCAGAAAGATGCAGATGCCGTGGACAAGGTGATGAAAGAGCTAGACGAGAATGGAGACGGGGAGGTGGACTTCCAGGAGTACGTGGTGCTGGTGGCTGCCCTCACGGTGGCCTGTAACAACTTTTTCTGGGAGAACAGCTGAGCAGACAGCCCCAGTGGGCAGCGCCCTTCCCCTTCCCTGATTCACCCGCACCCCACTTTTCCCTCCCTGTACTCCTACCCTTGTACACCCTCCATCAAGGGTGCAAGAGTAGAGGGCCAAGCCTGCGGCTCAACTTTCATTAAAGGCTCTTCTCTAGCCAGCTGCTGTGTGTCTCCTTTGGGGTCTGGGAGTGAGTGAGAAAGTCAAGGTTCCTCAATCCAAATTCACTTTATTTGGGAAGTGATCTTATTCGGAGAGAGGTCAAGGGGACATTACATCTTCCTAGTTGAATCCTCAAGGCCCAGGAAGGTAGGTGAGGTGTTCAATGTTCCAGCTGCAAAGATAGAAGAATTTCCCTTCGGTCTGCCAAGAATACTTATTGAGGACTTACCATGTGCTAGAGACATTGTGTAGGAACTGGGGGTGTAACAGGGCACAGAACAAACACGACTCTTACTCTCACATGGGTAAAGTCCAGTAAGAATGCCAGACCATTAAACACACAGGGAAAAGCTAGGAAGAAAACGAAAGGATCGTGATGTACGTATATGCAGAAAGGCTCAAGATGTGTTCACTCACTCATCCCTCAAACATCGGGGTGTGTTTACTGTGTACCCAGGCATAAGAAACATCCTGTGTAGGTCTGCGTCAAAACGCACATGGCCGGCAGATGGGGAGTGCATGGAAGGGAGAGCAGAGACACAAAGACACCGCCCCCCCACACGGATTTAACAACATTCAGGAAGAGAAAAACACGCAAAGGCATTGATACTAGTGACTGGCGTAGGGTCCGGCGCCCTGGCCTTGCCTGGGGCGCCTATGGGCGTCTACGGCTCTGCACAGCTGGGAGAGCGCCCGCGTCCAGAACCCGGGCCCAGGGGCTCGGGAAGAGGCATCGAAGCAAATCCCACGTACCGAGCCGCAGATGGTCTCCCTCAGCCGCGGCGGGGCGCCGCGAGGAAAAACAAACCTCTTTCCGCCCCAAGATCAAAACGGTTCTCAGCTGCCCTGGTTACAACCTCGCTGCCCGCCCGGAGCACCTGCTCCAGCGCCAAGCTCGCGCACTGGCCACGCCCCTCCGCCCCCACCTCTGCTAAGGCCCCGCCTTCTCCCCAGGCTCCGCCCCAACCCTCCGGGCAGGCGTAGGACTCCTCTTCTGCCCCTACCGCGCTGTGCGCGGATCTGACGTCTGACGTAATTGCGTCGACGCCATTTTAGCCGGTCCCACTAGGCTCTGGGCGTGGCGGCCATTTTGTTTTGGGCAGCGAGCGGGAGGAGTCGGAGGCGGCGGCAGTGGTGGCAGCGACGCAAGGCAGGAAAGGGCAGGCCGGGCGAGCAGGCGGACTGGCCGACCAGACAGCCGGCTGGCAGCAGCGAGCTAACCTAGCAGCCTAGCGCTTACACCTCTGACCAACCGCCCACCAAGTCAAGTCAGGTTCCGCCGGGCCCCGGCCCGCGCGCCGCAGCCGTGGTGGCAGCCCCGGGAGGCGCACTGGCGTCCGTTTCCTTCGGTGCGTTTCGGTGGCGCGGCGGGCTCGGGGGCGGAGCCGGCGGCGCGGGCGGGGGTGGGGGGTGTCCTCCCTCCGCCCGGGGCCGGCTCGCATCCCGCGCTGGTCGGGCCTCCCCGCGGGGACGGGGCTCGCGGGCGCTGGGGCGGGCGCTGAGAGGAAGCCCGCGTCGGGCTTCGTCCGGCCCGGTGTGGGGCCGCCGTGTGGGGCCTGCGGCGTCGGAGCGGCCTGTGAGCGTGCGCCGGGAGACGCCGGCCGGGTGGGAGCTCCGGCGGCCCCCGCCGGCTGGGCCGGGTCGTGGACGCCTGCGGAGGCGGGGGGTCCGTGCTCTGACTGCGGCTTCTGCCTATTGTCCCCTGCAGATCCTCGGGATTTGAAGATGGCTGCTCAGTCGGCGCCGAAAGTCGTGCTAAAGAGCACCACCAAGATGTCTCTAAATGAGCGGTGAGGCAGCCAACAGCAGCTCAGCTCGTTCCTAAGAAAACATTCCTTAACTTGGCCCTGGGGTCCGGTGCACAGACACCAGTTTTAAGCTAAATACCAACAGAAGGCTACAGACCTCTGTTCCTAGGGGCCTCTTACGTGGTACACAGAGCGAATCGGGCGGTTGTTCCAAAACCCCTTGTCAGTAGATGTCTGTGTTAAGCTGTCTGAAGTACTTACCTGGTGGGATGTGTTTTGAGAGACTCCTCACCCCTCCCTCTTGTTCACGTTTTTTACATCGATACGGGGGTGCTGCAGCTCGGGGCATGGTCCCTTGGCTGCGGTGGGCTTGCTGCCCCGTCCGAGGCCAGCAGCTGTGTCTGGCCTGTAAGAGGCAGGCAGCAAGCCGTGGGTATGTCCGAAGGCCCTTGGGTGCCGTTCTTGGGCCTTGTAAGAGGCACTTGCTTTGCTCCGTTTCTCTTTCTTTCGGCTCTGCTTTTAGTTTGTTTCTGTGTTAAATTCTTTCCCAGTGAAGTGTCGTTCCTTTTCGTGCCATTGAACTTACTTGACAAAAACACCAGGAGTGTCTTCACGAGCTGTTAAGCGACTAAAATAATCTGATTTTCTCCAAAGTCATCGCTTGGCGTTAGGAAAAGTAACCATTTGAAAGTAAGAAAAGGTGCTTAAAAGCGGTTTCTGTTTCTGAGCACTCTTTGAGTGCCTTTGACCATGGGTTTTATTTAGTTGGCGTTAGACCACCAAAAGATGTATGGATGTTTTTGCCTTTTCTGAAGCGTATGTGCTTCTTATCTCAGGGCGTGAAGTACCGATTCTCCGTATTTGATGTCGCTAAGCGAACGAATACATAAGAAAATGAGATACGCTCCTGTAATTCCTGGGGGTGGACTGTTGCATGGGCCGTGAGGCGCTCTAGTCCTTTTCTGTTTGCCCTTACAGTGCACCCTCAGGTTCCCCCAAGGTTTTGGCTTTCTTTGTTTGTCTTTGAAACTACATTTTGTCTTTTGTTGTCATCATATCTGCTGCTTGCGTGTTTTTCGTTCCTTCCACCTCTCAGAAGCCGTTACCTGAGCCCTTGTTGCCACTTTTGATTGAATGTGCTGCACTTAGCTGCATTTCTCAGTTTCTGATTCTTGCAAGTTTGTGGAAGCAGAGGAGTCTTAAACCCACTTCAGCCTTGATCTAAGCGTACCACTTTACTTAAAGTTCGTGGGATCTGGAGCTCCTGGTCTAGCAAGCCATGAAAATGCCAATAAATGTTTTGTAATAAAGCTTTTATTTAAACATCCATTCTGTTCGACCTTGAAGCTTTACTAATATGCTGAAGAACAAACAGCCGATGCCAGTGAATATTCGGGCTTCGATGCAGCAACAACAGCAGCTAGCCAGTGCCAGAAACAGAAGACTGGCCCAGCAGATGGAGAATAGACCCTCTGTCCAGGCAGCATTAAAACTTAAGCAGGTGAGAGGACGGGTCCTAATGCTCCAGAAGCAGCTGGTGATCTCTGTCAGGCAGTCCACTGAGGCTGTCAGGACGTGAAGGATGATTGCAAGTGGCTCAGGGCAAAAGCAGAAACTTCTCTGGAGGAAAGAGAAGTTCAGAGATTTCCCAGTTTGTCAGGTACCAATAAGTAACTTTTTGTTGTCTTTCTCTTTTAGGTAGTTTGCCATCAAGTGTGATCTGTTCTGTTATCAATGAGTATTCATCTCTTTTTTTTTTTTCCTGATCCTTTGCCCTTAAAGTAGATTCACTGGATTTTACCACAGAGAAACTTTGGTTTCTCTTTTAGATGACTTTCAGATAAATCCTTTACTTATTCCATGTTAAATGACTTACAAATGAGGGAAATAATTTTGTTCTTTCTCCCCTAGCACAGGAAGTCTGAATAGCCTAAGGCAAAAGATTTCTAGTGCTAAAATATAGAAATAGTAGGGTGACCTTCATCTCCACAGCACCTGAGTTTTGTCAGAAAAATTGAGGGAGAGCATTGAATAATCAATGTAAGAATTGGTGGGTTTTCTTTCAAACTTCCAGTAAGAGATAATCCTTACTCAGATCTGAAATAAAACCTGCTCTTTATTATTCATAGACTTTATATGCAAGTCCGGACAATGGCTGTGGAAGGATATGTCCAAGCTGTGGCTGGGCGTCTGGAGGGCGATGCCATGCAACTGTAAGGACTTGAACTGGTCGCACTGCATGGCTGTGCATAAATTCAGCAGTTAAATATAACACCCTCCCACCCCACCCTGCACTGTTGGGCTCACTGACCAAAAATAAACAAGGCCTTCTGCTTCAGCTACCTTAAGCCTTGGAGTTCCTGTATTTGTCCCTGATTCAGGAAAGCAGTAAAAAGGGCCCCACTGTTTTCCGAGACTAGCTATTATAAATTGCTAAAGATAAGTCTCTGACACATCATTCCAAAGGATCTTTCTAGAAGAAGCTTTAAATATAGGCTGGGCAGAAAGTAGCCTCTGGAGCAGAGCTATCTGATAGAACTTTCCACAGGGGAGGAAATACTGTTTATCTGCTCTCCACATACGGTAGCTACTAGCCAGGTGTGACTGTTGAGCACTCAGAATGTGGCAAGTATGATTGAGGAGCGTTTTAAATTTTATTAACTTGTAATTTAAATAGCCACATGAGGCTTGTGGCTACCTTAGCATACAGTACAGCTCTGGAATGAAAACTAGGTGGTATAATGACATCTTTAAGCTTACCAACTCTGTTAGAGACTACGATTGACGGCCAGAAAGGGATAGGAAGGGAGAATTCTAAGCACCGTGCATTATCTGCAGAGGCACGGATTTTGGGAGAATATACATACTCAGGATCATCGAACAGAACGGATTTGTAGAATGATGTCCTGACCTCCTGATCGTGTGCTGTCAGGGGAGTGATGGCGACAGACTCTTAAGGTTGGTTATGCTTGGGTGCATAATGTTCAGAGTCTGTCCTTCTGATTAGAAGCAGTTTATTAGCTTATGCTAGAAAGCTAATAATAATAATTCACAGCTTGTGGTTGGGGAAAAAAAAAAGTCATTGGTAAGTCATTTACGGGTCAAGCCTGAGGATACACAGAATTTATTTTCACTCGCCCTGACTGATGGCTTTATAGGAAAACGGGTTTGCTGGGGCCTCGATTGTGTTCAAGGCTACACAGTCACCTTTTCCTTTGAAGGAATTTAATTCACCGAGATGTGGTCTCTTTGAGGGACAGATTATTGAAAATCTCCATTAGTGGTGTGTCCTTGTTCTCAAATAGGGCTCTGAGTTTTGTGAGTATAGGTTACCTGTCTTAATTCTAATGCAAGGTAGCTTTCTCTCTGGAGAACATACGAGTATTTTGAATTAAAGTTTACAGTATTGGCTTACTGGAGCTGTTTGCAAGGGAAGACATGGAATTAATAGTGATTTAAGAAATGTAAGGAAAGGAGGTTTGACTTTCTTGTGTTTACATCTTAAGGTAAAAAGTGGACCGTCTGGAGATAGATACTCAGAGGAAAAATGGAACACACTGGCCTCTTTGACTGAAAAATCTTGTTTTTAACTGAAAAGAATTCAAATGAACTTAAAATTTAAAATATTTCCCAGAGTGTGATGAACTTCCTATGGTGTTTGAGTAAGCCTTTGAAGACAGTGGTAGTCCTTGGGCAAGTATGAATCAAGTCGTATCGTTGTCAACCTGTGGTACAAAAACAGCAGAATCCAGGATTGGAAATGTGGAGTCCTTACCAAAACTTAAGTTCCAAGGAGTGGTGTATGGCTTCTGCCAAACTAGTGAGGTAATTTGTGTTGGTGCCAATGTCACGGGACCATAATTGAGCTTTCGTAAAGGCTCTGGATCAGAATTCTTCCCTTATATGATGTCCTGAGGCAAAGGCTAGTTTCTCATTTAGGGTCCTTGTGACATCTACGGCAGGTTAATCTCCCTCCACACAGCCATCCTACTTGCTTTTTCTCTGCACTTTGGGTTGCTGAATTCTACTGGAATGCTTTTTTGATCTCAATCCCCCAACACCTTTTCTTCCAGAAGAGCTTAAAGCAGCGCCTGGGTAAGAGTAACATCCAGGCACGGTTAGGCCGACCCATAGGGACCCTGGCCAGGGGAGCAATCGGAGGACGAGGCCTACCCATAATCCAGAGAGGCTTACCCCGAGGAGGACTACGTGGGGGACGTGCCACCAGAACCCTGCTTAGGGGCGGGATGTCGCTCCGAGGTCAGTGCTGTGTACCTGATAATTACCGGGCCTACCCCTCCCTTTTCTCTTGGGCTGCTATGGACACATTTGTTTTAACATCTTGAAGCCTGAATTTGTATTAATATAATTAATAACTTTTGAAATCACATATTTTTAATAGTGCTGCATGTCTTTTCTCGATACCATTCCCTTTCTGATAATGTGCAATGGTGAGAGGCTATGACCTGCGTAACGACAGGTAATTCATGTCATCTCCATTCCGTCTAAACACCCTGCTGCTGCTTGAATCAAAGCACATGCAAGTTCTAGAAATAAGTCAGATCTAAGAAATACTGGCTCCCTTGGCCTGTATCTTAACTAACCATCTCTGTGCTAGTGAAACACACTGTTAAATTTGGAAAAGAGAGGACAGATTGACCCATAGCTACGTGTTACATTTTGGACACTGTTCAACTGTTCCCTGTGTTGTTCTTGTCCCTTGTAAGAATGTATTGAGAGCAGGAATCATCTTTATTTTTAAGTCTATCATAATGCTAGGCACTTACCTGATTATTCAGTAGATATTTATTGTGTGTACTTACTAATTAACTCCCAGCTTCTTTCAAAAATGGGTTTGTCGTCAGACTTGTTGAATTGATAGAATAAAGAGCAGTTTGATCTGCTCGCGCTCGGCGTACAGCTTACCTCACCCAACCTAAAAATTAACTGAATTAACTCTCATTAACCCTCGCCGCCTTCCTTTGGTTAGAGTCTGCTTTGTCTCTCTTGGATTTACCTGCATATACATTGTATGCCTCCTCTCCAAGGTCAAAACCTGCTCCGAGGTGGACGAGCCGTAGCTCCCCGAATGGGCTTAAGAAGAGGTGGTGTTCGAGGTCGTGGAGGTCCTGGGAGAGGGGGCCTAGGGCGTGGAGCTATGGGTCGTGGCGGAATCGGTGGTAGAGGTTAGTCAGCTACCAACTTCAGAGAATAGCTCCCCCTTACTTCTCTCCCTTCAAAACTCAGAGCCGCCTTTTCTGCATAGCTTCAAGTCATAGGCAGGCTTGTTTGTTTGTCTTGTTTCGTTTTTTGAAACTGGCCTATTTTCTAAATCCACATGCTGGTAGTGCAAAAAGTCTGTCATGGGTTGTCTAAGAGCCAGTCAGGTACACGTCAGAGCCAGGTTCTTTTCCAGGTTCTTGTAATTAATTAATTAATTAATTAATTAATTAATTAATTTTTATTTATTTATTTATTTATTTATTTTTTATTTGACAGAGAGAGATCACAAGTAGGCAGAGAGGCAGGCAGAGAGAGAGAGGGGAGGAAGCAGGCTCCCCGTGGAGCAGAGAGCCTGACGCGGGGCTCGATCCCAGGACCCTGGGATCACGACCTGAGCCGAAGGCAGAGGCTCTAACCCACTGAGCCACCCAGGCGCCCCTA
>NW_019154178.1:167574-264065 GCF_002288905.1 Enhydra lutris kenyoni
TTTTTTTTTTTTTTTTTTTTTTTTTTTTTTTTTTTTTTTTTCAGGTTCTTGTAATTTAAATCGTATTGTTAAAATGACAGGATGGTCAGTTTGAGGTTTTACCTTTCTGTGTCCCTGCCCCACCACCACACATCCCGTCCTTCTCTCAAAACCCCATTTTGAGTCTAAAAATAAAGAGGGAGATGTATAGAAATGAAGCTGAGTTAAAAAGGATGATGAGATGGAGCTGGATATTGACTTTGAAGCCAAGTTAAAGTCAAGGTAAAGTTTGCACCTACAGGAAATCAGAGATGACTTTTTTTTTTTTTAAGGATTTTATTTATTTGACAGACCGCAAGAGAGGGAACACAAGTAGGGGGAGCCGGAGAGAGACACACAGGCTCCCCACTGAGCGGAGAGCCTGATGTGGGGCTCTGTCCCAGCACCCTGAGCCATCCAGGCGCCCTTTTTTTTTTTTTTTTTTGATCAAGGTAGAAAGCAAGAAGATACCATGTCAGTTAACTGACTGACTCTTGTTGATAATGTTACTTTTGAGTCTTAGTGATACTTGTCATGTGACCTCATGACCCAGATGGAAAAGAATTTCATGGTGTTGCTATCAATCCAAATCTTGTGGGGGTTTTTCTGATTTTTAGAGCTTACTGGAAAACTCTCAGCAACACCTGTGCAGGGGGGAAGAAAATCTGTTCCTGTAGCCCCTGTGTATATCTGCTTTGGTCCTTTTATATTGTGTGGTGGGGGTCTTCCATAATTTATGACCTTGAAGTTGCCAAAGGATAACTGTTAAGAAAGGAAATTTAATAGCCAAGGACTTGTTTTCTTCTCTCCCATTACTCATTGTTGGCTTAATGAGTAAAGAACAAGCTAGTTTGGGTTTCAGGATGAAATAGCACATTTCCAAATTATGTTGACCTCATTTCTGAGAGCACATCACAGGGCTGAGGGAGTCTAAAGTAGCTTTTCAGAAAGCTGCGTATGATTTCTTAAGTGCATTAAAACTATCTCTCAGATAACCATAATTATAAGGTGGCTGGAATCTGAGATAGAATTGGCTGGGACTCTAAATACATTGCCCGTCTTCTCACTTTGTTCCTATATCACAGTAACTCCTCAGTCTCCTGACATGGGATCAGCTCACTAGGTTTAATAAGTTTGAGGAGAGATGAGCTAATTTTCCAGAAAGATCTTCAATAAAGCTAACTTTAAAAACTGTCTAGCCCTACCCCCCTGTTTCTCTGTGCCCTCGTTACTTCCTGTCTTATTAAGTGGGGTGACCTATAATGTATTTTAATTACGAACTTACATGGGTCTCAAACTTGAGATAATTTCTTTTTTTTTTTTTGGAGAGGTTGAGGTTCTTTAGTCAGTTATTTTCTCTTTGTCAACAGAATAAAGTCTTTAAATAGCATTTAGAGATGAGCATGTAAACAGGGATTCATTATGTGTGCTTTCCGTGTGTTGCTTTCTACCCAATGTGTTTCCTGTTTTTCCAGATTTCTCTTTGCCCTGCCCTTTCAGCCTTTCTCAGCTAGGCCCCGCTGCTCTGAGGGGCATTTGCCATATCACCCATTAAACCTACTTGTAACTGTTTCCTTTTTTTCCCCTTGGGCCAGGTCGGGGGATGATAGGTCGGGGAAGAGGGGGCTTTGGAGGTCGAGGCCGAGGCCGTGGACGAGGGAGAGGCGCCCTCACTCGCCCTGTGCTGACCAAGGAGCAGCTGGACAACCAGTTGGACGCGTACATGTCGAAAACAAAAGGACACCTGGATGCCGAGTTGGATGCCTACATGGCACAAACAGATCCAGAAACTAATGACTGAAACCTGCCCACCCTCCTGTGAGAGACTCTTGTTCAAAAGTCACCACATCTGTAAATACCCTTGAGATAACAGATGGAGAAGAAACCTGAATGATGCTGGAAGGACCTATCGCGATAGGCCATGGACTTAACTTGCCACCAGTTTGTGCATTTAGTGTGTTCCTTTTACTTTTTTGATACTGTGTTGTATGAAACCCTTTTTTCCTCTGACGTGGGTTTTGTTTTGTTGTGTTTGGGGTTTTTCCCCCCATCACTCTGACTTCTCTTTGAACATGAATGTGGCGGACTCGTGGCTAGAACACCCTCTTCTCGTCTCTGTGTCCACGTGAAAAAGCCCCAGAAAGAGCCCATCAGTGTTCCTTCCTGATGCCTAGGTTCTGTTCTACATGACCTTTAATAGCCTCTTAGAAGTGTTTAGAAAATGTGCAGCTCAGAAATGAATTCTGCCACACTGTGTACTACATCAGTGTAGTAAATTAGGGACACTGACATAGCCACAGGGTCACGTAACAGGTTACACTCGGTAACACCTGATGTGATTAAAGTCACTTCTGTGTACGTTGACACCACATGACGAGTGCGCTGGGCTGACGAGTGCGCTGGGCTGCCGGATGTGTGCGCTTCCTACCCTGAAATGAGGCCTACAAGCTTTGCTCTTGGCTTTGTATCGTGTCCTAAGCTACTGTCAGGATGGCTTACACCTGCAATAGAGAGGAAATGGCCATTTGGTTTGGCAGATGCCTCGGAGAAGGGGATAGCATGATGACAGATACCTTCTAGGAGTCCAAAGATGCCGTGCTGGAATGCTATTGTCCTTGTGTTTATCCCAAACCTGGGCTTCTCCATTCAGTTGCTTTGTTTGGCCCTCTTTTTCCCTTTGAAGTTACAAGTTCAACCATATTCTGTCAACTGTTCAGTTTTCAGTGGAATCTTGTATTTCTGGTTCATCATAACAAGAAATTGTTCTCAAATCTAGTCAGGACTTTTTTTTTGGTTGGGCTCCTTGAAATGCTCTGGTCCCTATGACAATATCATGACCTACCTCTTGTGGAATTCAGAGTCCTTAAATTCATAGGTATATTAAAATCAAGGGGCGGTGCAGGTAGAGTTAGGACCTTGAGCCAGGAAGCAAAGAATTTGCCGAGTAAGTCTGGCAGAAAGGTGATTAACCCCATAAAAGAATGTTCTGGCCTGTTTGGGCCATAGGAAGCTCCAGCGTAATGATCTTTGGCACTATTCTGGACCCTAACACCAGTGGGTCTTTTCCCTTATTCTGTGGGAAAGAACCTAACCACCAACCAAACCAGTTGCCAGTGAGATACATGGTTCCCTAAACTGTTGGGAGGTGTGTGTGGCACGCTGAGATGGAAATTTTGGTCAAGACAGCCCGGACCTGAGTCCTATCTGTATGACTTGGGCTTCTTAGCCTCTGGATTGTGAGGCAAGTGGTTTAGTCCTATGGAAGAGAGAGATTGAGAAGACCAGGTAGTGGTAGAGACAGAACCATACTTTTAAAAAATTGACTTGATCTGGTTTCCAAGTGTGTTCCACGCATTTCTGTTTATTAAAAATGGACTGTGAGGCTTGAGGTCTTCAGGTCAGACGGGTGTTAGTATATAATTGAAAGGGGTGGAAAGTGTTTTTATTTGGGCAAGGCAAGTTGTGAGGATAGTCCCTTAGGTAGACCCAGACTCTGGTCCACTGTCAAGACTTGTGAGGGAGGTGCTGCTCAGCAGTGGACAGGGTACCATTTGCAAACAATATCCACTGGTTACATCAGGCACTTCCAGGACACCTTTGGGAAGGAAGGAGAACTGCGGGTTGAGTAGGGCCCTTACCCTCTTGACACAACTTTGGGTGACCCATCTCTTGGAGTTATTACACAGTCCTCGTAGGTAGGTGCATGCCCGCAAATAGGACAATTTATTTCAGAGCGAGCAGAAGGCAGGGGGAGGAGAATCCAAGCAGACCCCTCTGATCACAGAGTACCAGACCATTCCAGGACCTGAGCTGAAACAGAGTCAGACACTTAAACTGAGCCACCCAAGTGCCCTGATCTGGTGGCTTTGATCAGGGCACTGAGGTCCTCTAAGAAAAAGATTCATAGAAGGCTTTGAGGCATATGTGAGGAAAAGGGAACATGGTGAAGGGGAGGGGTCGCAGTGCCCCACACACCTTTCTGCCCATGTTCCCCCTTCTCTTATTGCAGATAGCCCCACATTTGACTGTGTCAGGGTGAAAGCAAAACGTTGAGGGAGTTGGGAAATGGAAGAGCAGGACACTGGAATGGGGGCACTGGGCCTCCCTGCACTGCCTTCCAATTCATTGATGGAATTCACTTGGGAGGTTCATTTCAGGGCAGTCCTGAATGTTTCCATCCCCTGAGCCCGAGAAGAGAAGGGTGAGGGGGGCTCTGCTGAGTGTGGTTTAGTTGCTCCCTCATAGGTCAGCCTCTTCTATCCCAGACTGCCCCTTCCCAGGGTGCTTCCAGCCCCAGCATCCTGCTGACTCCAGGCTCCTCTTGCCCACAGGTGACCGTTGGGAGGACTTGCCCCATGTCCTCTACACCCATCTCTTGCCGTGGAGTGAGCTAAGACCAAGTTGGGGCTGCCGTCTCCAGCATCTGCGTGAACCCTGAGGTGGGCGGGGCAGGGGGAGGGGAGCTCCAGTATATCCATCCTGCCTCCAGAAGAAGTTCATTCCCAGTATTGGGCACAAGGAGCTCCAAACCAACCTCAGGCCCTCCAGGCCCTCCTGCTGCTCACGGCCATTCTCAGCATCTCCTGAGCCCTATGCCCATCCTATGCCTGATTCTTCCACCTTCACTCCCAGCTGAGTGTCCAGAGTAGAGAGGGGCATGGAGGTTGACCCCTGTTCCCGGGTCAGCCTTTCACTCAACCACCATCTGCCGAGGGCCTGCCATGCAGACACTGACAAGGTGCGGTTTGTTAGGAGCCTTAGGGCCCCGGCTGGCTCAGTAGAGCATGTGACTCTTGATCTCAGGGTTGTGAGTTCAAGCCCCACTTTGGGTGTAGAAATTTTTTTTTTTAAGGTTTTTTATTTATTCATTTGACAGATCACAAGTAGGGAGAGAGGCAGGCAGATAGAGGTTCAGGAAGCCGGCTCCCCACTGAGCAGAGAGCCGGATGCGGGCTCAAGCCCAGGACCCCGAGATCATGACCTGAGCGGAAGGCAGAGGCTCAAACCACTGAGCCACCCAGGCAATCCTAGAAATTTTTTAAACAAAAATTTTTTAAAGAGGGGCGCCTGGGTGGCTCAGTGGGTTGAAGCCTCTGCCTTCGGCTCAGGTCATGATCTCGGGGTCCTGGGATCGAGCCCCGCATCGGGCTCTTTGCTCAGCGGGGAGCCTGCTTCCTCCTCTCTCTCTGCCTGCCTCCCTGCCTGTGATCTCTATCTGTCAAATAAGTAAATAAAATCTTTAAAAAAAAAATTTTTTTAAAGATTTTATTTGAGAGCATGAGGGAGAGAGAAAGCACACAAGCAGGGTGGGGGGTGTGCAGGAGGAGAGGGAGAAGCAGATTCCCCGCTGAACAGTAATCCCAATGCAGGACTAGAGCCCAATATGATGAGACTTGATCCCAGGACACTGGGATCATGACCTGGGTTAAAAAACAAAAAAAAATTTAAAAGGAGCTCATGGCACTGCGGAGAAGAGATTGGTGAGCTAGAACTTGAAAGTCAAGGGACAGTTTGGGGTGCCTGGGTGGTTCAGTGGGTTAAGCATCTTTTTTTTTTTTTTTTAAGATTTTCTTTATTTGATGGCACAAGTAGAGGAAGTCGTAGGCAGAGGCAGGGGGAGAAGCAGGCTTCCAACTGAGCAGGGAGCCTGATGAGGGGCTCAATCCCAGGATCCTGAGATCATGACCCGAGCCCAACACAGACACCTAATCAACTGAGCCTCCCAGGCATCCCAAGCTGCTGACTTTTGATCTCAGTTCAGGCCTTGATCGGGGTCATGAGTTCAAGCCCCACTTTGGGCTCCACACTGGAGCCTACTTAAAAAAAGAAAAGTCAAGGGGAAGTTTGACGCAGAAAGGGGAAGAATCTCCCAAGTACAGAGAACAACAGTACAAAGGTACAGAGGCCTAACTGTGCTGCATGCTGGGGAGTGCGTGTTCCATGGGCCTCCAAGTCAGGAGACACGACTGACAAGATCAGGTAGCCCAGAGCCTGTCGCCAGAGAGCCTGGGCTTCATGCTTCAGGCGGTGGGGAGTCACGCGGATTTTCAAGGGAGCCCGTGGGAGACGCGGATGGGCCGGCGGGAGTCGGATTGCCGGAGGGGGCCTGAACCTGGGCCAGCGCAGGGTGGCTGCAGAGAAGGCCACACCCTCAGCGGTTTCCACGCGGCCATCTGGGTGTCTGTCAGACATGAGAAGGCAGACGGGGTGGCCTCAGTGAGCTGCCAGAGGCAGCCCGGCATGTGTAGCTCCCTGTCCCTGGGACGCCCCCATGACGGCTGATCTGGAACCATCCAGTCCAGCCTCCACCATAGCCTCCTTCTCCCCAAGGTGCCAGACCTTTCCTCCCCTGTGACGAGCTTCCGGGGACCTCCCCCTGCAGCTCCAGCAGCCGGGCTATGCCCAGACCAGGCCCTGTAAGTGGGGCCTGAGAGGCTGGGACCTGGGACGAGAGCCTGGCCTGGCCTCTGGATCCCCTCTCCTTTTCCCGTGGGTGGCCCCATCCATCCCTCTGAAGACCCAGGACCTTTCCCGCCGATCCCCCAGGCAATGTGGGAAGAGCAAGGGCCCCCCACCCCCAGCCTCTGTTTCCCTGGGCTCTGGGGGCCTCTTAATGATTCACTCCCTCCCCACAAACACATACAAACTTGCCACAATGGGGGCGTATCGTCTGATTTCTGACCCAGGACCTTCTCCAGCACCATCTCCAGCCTCTTGTTTTTTTTTTAAGATTTCATTTTTATTTATGACAGAGATATCAGAGGAAACACGAGCATGGGGGAGCTGGAGAGGGAGAAGCCAGCTCCCCGCCAAGCAGGGAGCCCGATGTGTGGCTCGATCCCATGACACCAGGATCATAACCTGAGCGGAAGGAAGACAGCCGGTGACTGAGCCCCCCAGGTGTTCCCATCTCCAGCCTCTTAATAGGAATCTCCACACCTCCAGGATCCTGATGTTCTACCTCCCATTTTTACATGGTCATGACAGTAGGAGAGATGTTCAGGTGCCAGCTGGCTACCCTTTACTCCTGCCTGGGTGGGCTTTCCACCTGCTGCACCATGGGCTGACTAGGGAGGGCCCTGACTGAGCACATGGCCCAGGGGTAAAGGACAGCAGGAGAGGGGGACGCTTCCGGGTGGAGAGGGAGGCGAGGACAGCTCTGGGGCCGGTGATGGTGACAGCCGTGCTCAGTCGCGGTCCTCTTACTGTGCAGGGCAGGCAGGCCAGCAGACCTGGGGTACATAAGGTCCCGGGAAACCTGTTTTAGAAGATTCATTTGGTTCTCTATTTAGCTTCATTTATTAGATTTCTTTACCCTTTAGTGTAAGGTGACTATTGGCTTAAGATTTAAACATATCTATGGTGTGATCTTGGGGTTTATAATAAGAAATATGTATTTAGGGCGCCTGAATAGCTTAGCTGGTTAGGCACCTGCCTTCGGCTCGGGTTGTGATCCCATCGGGCTCCCTGCTCTGCGGGGAGCCTGCTTCTTCCTCTTCCTCTCCCTTTGCCCCCCCCCCCCTCTCTGAAATAAATAAAATCAAGAAAGGGAAAAGAGGGAAGGAAGGAAGGAATGGATGGGGGAGAGGAAGATGTATCTGGTCTTCTCCTGGCACAGAACTCCTAAAACCTGGAAAATTCTTGTGATGAGAGCGATAAAGGGCCTATTGTTCTGTTAAAAGCCCCAAGGTAGCCTAAAGTGGGAGGCTGATCACCAGGGAACCAGCCCTGTGTTGGGACCTCCAGTCCCCTCGTCCCATCCACACCCCAGCCTCCAGGAGAGAGGGGCTGGAGGTCCCATCCCCAGTGGCCAAGGAAGCCATCACGTCTGGGTAATGAAGGACGGGGTTCAGGGAGCCTCAGGGTTGGTGAGCGCATGGGGAATTGGGGGGACCGGGGCACCCAGAGGGCCGGATGCTCTCTGCTCCTTCCCACACGTACCTGCCCTCTGTGTCTCTCCCACCTGCTCCTCCTGAGCTCTGTCCTTTCCCAATAAACCAGCATCCTAGTAAGGAAAATGCTTCTCTGCCATCCAAGAGTCGCTGTAGCCAATGACCTGCACCCACGGAGGGGGTGGTGGGACCCTCCAGTCTGCACCCGGTCAGCCAGAGGCACAGGGGACAAGCTGGGCTTGCAGCTGGTGTCTGAAGGTGGGGAGGCGGTCCTGTGGGACTGAACGCGTCATCTGTGGGATCTGACGCTGTCTCCGGGGAGGTGGTGCAGGAATGGAGTTGAATTCTCAGAACCCAAAAGACACAGTGATGGGAGGTGGAGTTGGAAAGCTATCTGGAAGTCTTGGGTGAAACAGGATGGGACAAAAGGCAGCGGACAAAGCTGAAGCTGACACCTGCGGAACCTCCCCACCACGTGACTTGTGTGACCTTCCTCAGGCACTCCTGGCTGCCCTAAAGGAAAAACAGATAGTTACCTTGTAGAGATCACAATCCTACAAGACCTGAGCCTCCCTCAGAAAGGAAGAAGCTTTCTTACCAGTAGCCTAACTTCCAGAGACTCATAACTCAGTTTCCTGAAGCCCTAACATCACCCTCCCCTCCATAAAATCGAGGGACACTGAGGCAGAAGGAAATGTAGATCAAATTGAGTATCTTTTTTTTTTTTTTTAAGATTTTATTTATTTATTTGTCAGAGAGAGAGAGGGAGAGAGAGCAAGCACAGGCAGACAGAATGGCAGGCAGAGGCAGAGGAAGAAGCAGGCTCCCTGATGAGCAAGGAGCCCAATGTGGGACTCGATCCCAGGACGCTGGGATCATGACCTGAGCCGAAGGCAGCTGCTTAACCAACTGAGCCACCCAGGCATCCCAAATTGAGTATCTTTTAAACCCACAGTCCATTGATAAGGATGTGTGATAAGAGGAATGTAACGTTAGTCCGGGAAGCTCCCAACTATCTTGTTAGTGCCTTACAAGAGGGGAAATGACCTGAACTTGACGATAGCAAGGCCTCCGGTATCCTGTGAGTCTTCTTTAATGTACGGAAGTTCTTTCTCAAAACCTCCCTTTTCTTCTTACCCCCCAACCCCATAGTATATAATCAGCACCCCCTCACAGCCCGGGGGCAGAGGCTCTTTTTGCCACTGGGGTCCTGTCCCCGTGCTTTAATAAACCACCATTTTGCACCAAAAATGTCTCAAGAATTCTTTCTTGGTCATTGGCTCTGGACCTCACCCCACTGAACCTCACCTATATTCCAAAACCACATCAAAATGAGCTCTTCCAAAATGCCTAAAGCTTTATCCTTTGCACTTTAACCTGTTAAATTCTGCTTAAACCTGTTTAATGCCCAAACAGAGGCACTTGGGCCAAGTCACCAAACCAGGGCCTTATACTTAACGTAATTGCAGTTCCAACCTCCCCCAGAAATGGAGTCTTAACTGGTGAGTCAGGAATTGTCTAGTCAGCACCAGTAAGGCAATCTATCACAAGGGCCCTCTCCATCCCCCCCACACCCCCAGAGGAAGGTGAGGTCAGCTGCAGGCCAAGACCCTTCTGCCTCCCCCTGCCCCCTCAAGGGAAGGTGACCTTGCCCACAGCAGTCCTTTCTTTTACCGAGAACTTTTTGCCCCACCCTCCTCCCTACAAAACCCTTCCCCGCTGTATGGCTGTTCAGAGCTCCCCTCTCCTTGCTCGGTGGTGTTGGGTCCATGGTCAAAGGAGCGAGACTGATACAAAGCGAAGGCCAAGCAAAGCTTTATTTTGCGCCAAGCATCGAGAATCAAACTGACCGGCCAGGGCCGTCTCTTGCAAAGAGGCGACCCCTCCCAGCCTCACAGACTAACTTTTATAGAGCGAAGGCCATGTGGTCGAGCCCGGCCACACACAGGCGGCTGATTGAATTACAATTCCCCCCACAGTAGCTATTTGAACTAGCCTACCACTCTGGTCAGAATTGGTGCCCAAAAGGCGCCCAAAAGGCAGGGCCCACATTCTTGGGTGGTTAGGGAGGTGCTTTCCTGATTGGATGTCTCCACCTGGCTTAACTCATTTTTGTATTCTGGGCTCTGTTACCTCCCACTGACCTGACACGTCCTGGTATATGGCCTCTGTTATCAGGGGCTGGTCAGTCATATTTTACTGGTTTCCCAGACTTTTTTCTAAGTAAGTTCCTCTGGGGGAGGGGGCAGGGTCAATCTAAGTTTATTTTTTTTTTTTAAAAGATTTTATTTATTTATTTGACAGAGATCGCAAGTAGGCAGAGAAGCAGGCAGAGAGATAGGAGGAAGCAGGCTCCCTGCTAAGCAGAGAGCCCATCGGGGCTCGATCCCAGGGCCCTGGGATCGTGACCTGAGCCGAAGGCAGAGGCTTTAACCCACTGAGCCACCCAGACGCCCCTCAATCTAAGTTTATTGCATAAACAACAAAATGGCGCACTCTGGCTAAGTAGGCCCTTACAGGTGGTATGGTTCTTGGTTCATGACTTGCTTAATAAAGCCAATCAGATCTCCAGATTTACTCAGTTGAATTTTTGCTCTTTAACAAACTGTAAGTACATCCTCTAAAGGAATTTCATTTCTGGGAAAAGCCAGGTAGCAACCTGAGAAGGGAGAAGAGATGGGGGAAAACTAGAAAGATAAAAGGACAGGCCTCTGCGGCCTTCTCATGCTCTGTAGGGCTGCCAAGGCCAGGACCACCCTCAGCTTCTGGCTCCTTTGTGATAAATGGAGTCCTGGAGTCTAAACCAGATCGAGGTCTGACCAGGGAACCCATCCGTGGGACATGTGGGGACAGGAACTCTCTAGAAGCACCAGTTTCAGGGGAAAAGCTGGAATCCCAGGCCTCACTGCCCGCTCTAGCCCTTTCCACACCCAGCCCAGGGCTGCTGCCTTCAGTGGCTGCCCAGTGGCTCCACCACTAAAGTGTTGCAGGGCTCCCTAAACCAACTTCTGACCTTCCAGAAAGGTGGGGGGGGGGGATGAGTGAATCCCTGTCCCTTACCTGGACCAGACTCTCAGGCCCCCCTTCCCAGGTACAGCAGGGCCTCTGAGAACCTTGACCGCCCCCTGCCCCACCCAGGCTCCCCATTGGGTTGGGGGGGGCACACCGAGTCTGCAGGTCAAAGGGCACGGTGGGGCTGTGCCACCTGAGCCAGGACAACTCCCTGTGGCGCCTCCTTAGGACCAGCAAGAGGGGGGTGGGTTCACCTCAGCACCGCTCAGGGGACCCAGGATAGAGGGCAGAGTTGGGTTTTTTTTTTTTTAATGTATTTACTTGAGAGAGATTTGAGAGAGAGAGAAAGAGAGAGAGGCAGGGAGAGCATGAGCAGGGGGGAGGGGTAGAGGGAGAAAGAGGGAGAAGAGGACTTCCCGCTGAGCAGGGAACCAGACAGATCCTCGGGTCCCAGGACCCCAGGATCCTGATCTGAGCCCAAGACAGAGGAAGGCAGATGCTAACTGAGCCACCCCGGTGCCCCGGAGAATGGAGCCGTTCTTACGACCTCCTGCAGCCTCTATAGAACAGTCCAGAACAGAAGGGCCACTGCTGTGTTACAGAGCGCAAGCGGGAGGGCTTTTCTTCCCCAAACACCTGGTGCCAGGATACCTGGAATTTGATAAACATTTAAAGAATGAGTAATTTAGCCAGCACTGACCTTCACGCTGTTACCGGATTTCAAAGTTTCTGTAAAACCTGTTAAAAAACAAAATTCAGCTGAGTAAATCTGGAGATCTGATTGGCTTTATTAAGCAATTCATGAACCAAGAACCGTACCACCGAGCAAGGAGAGGGGAGCTCTGAGCAGCCATACAGCGGGGAAGGGTTTTGTAGGAAGGAGGGTGGGGCAAAAAGTTCTCGGTAAAAGAAAGGACTGCTGTGGGCAAGGTCACCTTCCCTTGAGGGGGCAGGGGGAGGCAGAAGGGTCTTGGCCTGCAGCTGACCTCACCTTCCTCTGGGGGTGTGGGGGGGATGGAGAGGGCCCTTGTGATAGATTGCCTTACTGGTGCTGACTAGACAATTCCTGACTCACCAGTTAAGACTCCGTTTCTGGGGGAGGTTGGAACTGCAATTACGTTAAGAATAAGGCCCAGGTCTTGGGGCGCCTGGGTGGCTCAGTGGGTTAAAGCCTCTGCCTTCAGCTTGGGTCAGGGGCGCCTGGGTGGCTCAGTGGGTTAAAGCCTCTGCCTTCAGCTTGGGTCATGATTTCAGGGTCCTGGGATTGAGCCCCACATTGGGCTTTCTTCTCAGCGGGGAGCCTGCTTCCTCCTCTCTATGCCTGCCTCTCTGCCTACTTGTGATCTCTGTCAAATAAATAAATAAAATCTTTAAAAAAAATTTTTTTTAATTTATTTATTTGACAGAGAGCATGAAAGGGAGAGTACAAGCAGGGGGAGAGGCAGAGGGAAAGAGAGAAGCAGGCTTCCCGGTGAGCAGGGACCCCCTTCCCCATGAGCTACTTGATCCCAGGACCCCGGGATCATGACCAGAGCTGAAGGCAGTCACTTGACCAACTGAGCCACCCAGGTGCCCTCCCACAGTAATTTAAACACCTCTCCCCTTTCATTCCTGAGGATGAAGCTCAAGGCTCAACAGTCTGGTGCCACTTATCTCTGGGGACCCCTTTGCCCTCCAGGAGCATTTCCACACACACCTTACCCCATGGCCACAGGACTGTGAGCCACTGGAACACCCCAGAGCTTAAGACACTGTGCCTTGGGTTGAGAATTCAACAAGACGGTAAACTCAGGAAAGCCGTGAAAATCACAACAAAACTAAGGAAACTTTTTGAAGGAAGGAAAAAATGAAAATATGGAAACACATGTAGGGTTTAAATTTTGCTTTACTGTGGCAAAATACACATAAAATTTACGACTTAAACCATTTTTAACTGTACAGTTCAGTGGCATTAAGCAAATTCACATTACTGTGTCATCATTACTCATCTCTAGAACAACTTCATCATCCTGCACTGAAACTCTACCCATTAAGCAGTAACTCCCCTGGCAACCCTGTTCTGAGGAAGAACCAAAAGCACATTTGATCTCCATGAATTTCACTGCTCTGGGTACTTCATGCAATAACCAGACAGTATTTGTCGCGCTCTGCTTAGTTCACTCAGCATAGTCTCCAAGGATCATCCACATGGCGGCATGTGTAACGATTGCATTCCCTTTTAAGACTTAATATTATTCCTGCTTCCTCTGTAGACACTACAGTGCCATCAAAAAGCACACTCGCAAAGTCGGAAATAGGAGACTATATACACGATGAATACAATCTGGGTAGCACGGGAGGCTAAGCGCAACCAGAGACAAGCACTCCCTTTTTCACCTTTGCAGAACACCCAAGACAGCCGCCCCCAAGATGGCTCCTTCCACCCCCGAGGTCTGGAGACGCCCCACAACACCGCTTCTCCGGGACCTCCAAGGAACTGCACGTCGGCCCGGCCCGCGCCGCCCGGGTCGCGGAGACTCGGTTTCCCAGAAGTCCCCAGGCTGCGTCCAGCCAGCAGCTCCCAGGCGCCCCCTGGTGGCGCACGTCAGCGCGACTCCAGTTCCCGGCGGCCCGCGCGGCACGATCCGGGCGGAAGGAATGCTCGTAATGGCGGCGGCTAGTTCCGCCGCTGTGTCCGGGGCAGGGACCCCAGTGGCGGGTCCCGCAGGCCGCGACCTCTTCGCCGAGGGGCTCCTCGAGTTCCTGCGACCGGCTGTGCAGCAGCTGGACTCTCACGTCCACGCCGTCAGGTCCGAGAGGGAGGGACGGGGCGGGGCGGGGCCGAGCCTCTCCTCATGGGGGGAGGGGAGGAGGAGGACGAGTAGTGCTGTACCGGACGGGGCGGGGCTTGTGCAGGAAGGGGGCGAGTCTCGCGTGGGACTGGAGGGAAAGGCCGGGCTGCCGGGCGCTGGCGGTGGCGTCAGCCCGCACTTGGGGCGTCGCTGAGGGAGTGGGTTTTTCGAGTCCCGGTAACTGACAGTGTGGGTCTCGTACCTCTTTGCAGAGAGAGCCAGGTAGAACTACGAGAACAGATTGACAACCTAGCTACTGGTGAGTAGCTAGGTCCACCCCGTGGACCAGCGACCCTGCAGCGCACTTCTAGGGCCTCACGTTTAGCCGAGCTCGGGGTGGGCTTCGGTCGTGTGCTTGCAGGGCTGCGAGGCTGCGGTGGATTCTGCTTTCCGGGGTTCTAGTGGCCGGCCCACGTGGGTGCAGGCGTGTTTAAATCCCATTTACCAGCCTGCTCTCCCTAGGAGCAGGAAGGGAACCATGTGGTGTTCGCTGCTCCTTCCTTCCATCCCTCAGAACTGTGCCGGATCAATGAGGATCAGAAGGTGGCCCTGGACCTCGACCCCTACGTGAAGAAGCTGCTTAATGCCCGGCGGCGAGTGGTCTTGGTCAACAACATTCTACAGAACGCGCAGGTAAAAGAATTCCCCGCCAGCAGTGGTTCTTTCCAAGTCGTCAAGGACATCCCACAGTCCCCACGGCAGTGAAACAAAGGGAGTTGTCAGCTAGTGTCGGGCAGAACAGAACTCGTTCTCAGTACCCAGTTCCTCTCCTGGACGTTCTTACATTCCGTAGGAGACTGACGCGGAGATGGAGCAAGCCCAAGGGACCGCCCGGCACCTAGTTGACAGGGAGTGCCGGAGCCTTTCACAGAGTAGCTAAGACTCCAAATCTTGTTCTTTAAAGATTTTATTTAAGAAACACAGCAAGAGAGGGAACACAAGCCGCGGGGAGTGGGAGAGGGAGAAGCAGGCTTCCCGACGAGCAGGGAGCCTGATGTGGGGCAGGAGCCCAGGATCCTGGGCTGATTCATGACGTGAGCTGAAGGCAGACACTTAACGTCTGAGCCACCCAGGCGCCCCATGATTCAAATCTTGTCTTATAGGAACGGCTGAGGCGGCTAAACCACAGCGTGGCCAAGGAAACAGCCCGCAGGAGGGCAATGCTGGATTCAGGGGTTTACCCTCCTGGTTCCCCAAGCAAGTAATAGGCCAGAAGATGGGAGCCACCCATGGCCTCAGAGTAGCACAAGTACTGTTCCCCAGCTGCTTTGTTTCTTCCAGGACTCCCTGTAGACCATGGGACATCAGCATAGCAGCCCAGTTTGTTTGAAGCACTTAAGTCTTACCCATTTATGTGGGGCCTCAAAGAAACCTGTGTACAGCAGGACCAATGATCCCAAAGGATTCATTATGACTCTTGCTTCCAAGAATGAGCTGAGCCCTGTACATACTCAAGACAGAACTCCTCTACCTTCAGGCCTAGTTCTGTTCTTCTGTTGCATGTCCTCTACTTGTGACTTTTTTGTTTAGAGAGGATTTGGAGAAGAGGGCAGGCAAAGTCAAGGTCCCAACTCCTGTCTGTACCCTTTTGTTGATTGCACGTGTCTCGATCGAATATAGTAGCAGTATTGCTAGAACCATTTAATTCAATAAATGCTTAAACAGTGTTGTAGTTTACTCTGGTGTATGGAAAGGTTCTAAAAGTCATTGTACTTTGATTCAAATATGGCTTCAAATTATGATCTAGTGTTTATAACGAAAAGACTCAAGTATCACTTTTACTTAAGAGTACAGAAAGCAAAAAAGGTTGTCAGGTGCCAATGAAAAACAAGACCAAGAGCCCTACTAGAAGTACTTTAATCATTTTTCTTAGAAAAGAAAAAAAAAATCAGACACTAACAGCTCACAACATTTCAACAACGAAGTACTGGTTGAGAGAGGTTTCCAGGAACTGGGTTCTCTGAAGTCTTAGGAAGAAAAGCTGGTAGGCTGCTTCACTATAGATGGATGGCATAGGTTATAAATGGGAGACTTCTGGCTACTGAGCCAATCAGAGCCCAGTGGAATGACACTCCTTTCTATAGAGTTTATGTTCCTTCCCGTCTCCCCTATCCCTCAGAAATGCCACCATATAAAGCCCAGTCGCAGTTAGCTTAGGCTGCAGTCTTCCCCTTGGAAAAGAAAAGGGATGAAGAGAGAGGAAGGTCACTCCTGAGTCTCCATGCTTTCCTCTTCCTCTCCTTGAGGTGGTTCTTCCGTATTCTCCTCCTCTTCCTCCCCTTCCTTCTTCTCTGGTGGCTTCTCATAAGCCTTTTCTGAAGGTGTCACTATCACTCCATCCCAGGTAGATATTTCAGAAGCAAGATCTAGAAAAGAAAAAGTGATTTCAAGCCAAGTAGTCGAGCACACAACTCATGATCTACACAGTAGAAACAGCAGGACATCGGAGCAGTGCAGGGCTTCTTTGCAGACCACAGAGCGGCACAAAGAACCCGGGACCCACGGTGAGCACTCACAGCTGGCATCACCCTCCTGGCCGAGAATCTTCCGAAAACCACCATGTGAGAGGATTCTGACCAGAGTCTGAGCTGTGTAGCACACCATGTCCTAAAGGAGAGCAAAGTGAGGGTAAACTAGCAAGATGAATCAAAGTACTTATCTGATGAACATTATCATAAAAATAAAGACAACCTTAATTTCAAGACCAAAGTCTGTGAGAACCCCTCAATCTTGACCCCCCAAAGACCACATTCCCTTTGCCTGCTGACAAGAGTAGGGCGTAACAGACCCTATCAGAGCTGTCCCAATACCTGCTGTTCCAGAGTCATGACTGTGTGTACTCGGAAGTTGCCACTCTCACAGGGGTCAGTGATGCCCACCGACCCTGGCAGGAACAGTCCTGCAGCCAGGATCTGTAAGCAACGCCTGAAACACACACGAACATTGAGAGAACACAGAGGCCACTTAAACCCAGCCCCAAACCCAAAGCAGCATGTTCTACCTGTATGCCACGTTTAGGGCCAAAGGCTGTCTGGTGGGATTGTTCATCACGGCATAGTGCCCCTGGAAAACAAACAGTCTGGTAGGTGTGCCATAAACTTGCCGTATCTAGCCAAACAAACTAAACCATCCAAGAGAAAATTGGTTATTAAGGCCTAGCTCCAATGTTCATGAGCAATTCTGAAATGGCTGTTCATTCAGTAATTTCCTTTCATTAATCACGTTACTGAAATGAGATCAGTAACAAAAAGGCATAAGGGTAGCCAATTACTCATTCAACTGAATACTCCAAAAACCCAAGGAAGTAATAAACCTTGTATATTTACAGGATTACTTTGCCCACCATGAAACTCATTTTCAGCTTCATCAAATTTCAGACCCTGATAGGTTTCAGAGTAACTACTTTTAAGTAGGGATGAGCAGGAACTTCCAAATGCCCTTCTTCACTTACGAGTAGGTCAAGGATCCAGGGTGTGAGGGGCTCAAAGCCAGGAAAACGAATCCTCAGGTCTTTCAACAGTCTGATGAGAACTTTAACTCTGAAGGTAAGAGGGACCCAGAGATTAAAAGTAATAAGCTCATGTACTTCCATCCCCAAGGTACAGAGCTATTTTATTTCTAAAACTACACATTTATTTCCAAAACTACACATTCAATCTAAATTTGTTTACTTGAAGTTTAAAAAAAAAAGAAAAAACCCTACCAAAAAACAACCCTGACAAATTATAGCCTAAAAAGTTCTAACAGAGGAAGTGTGGGGGATCTGGTTACTCACTATTAATTACTTATTAATTTTAACTCAAATAATGAGTGACTCACGTGGACTGAGAAGCATTTTCCTCAAACCAACGGGCATGTCTGATGGCTGCTAAGGCACTCTGCAACACCTTGATATCCACTAGAAGACAAGCACAACAGGCCACAGTGAAACACTACCATGATTAAGCAAGCAATTCAACCACACTGCCACAGTCCAAGAACTTGCAAGACAGGGTAACTTCTAATTTCTTAAACCACCCCATGTTCCTCGGATCAGCAAATCATTCATCCAAAAATCACGATTCTTCCTCCAAATCAAATGTAAAAGCATGCAAGATCCACCACTTTCTCCAAGAGCCAACCCCCCATAAATATTTCCTCACTCCTTCTTAAGTCCTCCACCAGTTGCTTTCTTAGCCATCCCATGTAACAATTTCACTAGCAAGCTGGTAAAACTCTCCAAATTACAGAGGGAGACAGCAAAGTCTAGGCATCAACTTAAGTGCAGAAGGCTTCACGTTGGAATAGCAACAAGCTAATAAGTAAACTTAACAGCAACCTTATGCCATGTTTTGTTTTCCCAACTATCTCAGCAACAGAAAAAAAGAACTAACAATGGAGTTCTGGGTCCAGTTTTCGGAGATTGGGCGGCACCGTTGTAATGAGAATCTTCACTGTAGCATCAGAAGAACTAATCTCGAAGCCAGTTTCATTGGTCAGCATGGTCAAAACTGAAAGAAAATCAAAAGCTGTAACTTTCCCATTTCCTTTAGATGACCAGAGATAAATCTACAGTGGGAGTAGGGGAATAGATAGGTTTTTAAAAATAGCAAAATCTAGGGGCACCTGGGTGACTCAGTCCACCGGGTATCTGACTCTTGGTTTTGGCTCAGGTCCTGATGTCAGGGTCCTGAGATCAAGCCCTATGTTGGCTCTGCACTGGGCGCAGGGTCTGCTTATCCCTCTCCCTCCAGTAGTGTGTCTCTCAAATAAATAAATAAAACCTTTAATAAAATATTAAAAGTCCAGAATGAAGATTCAGAATACAATTTTAAAAGTAATGGATATGGATCTCCTGGCTGGCTCAGTGGGTAGAGCATGGGACCCTTGATCTCTAGGGTGTGAGTTCAAGCCCCACACTGGATATAGCAATTACTTAAACTTTAAAAAAGTAAAAAGTAGAGGTGCCTGGGTGGCTCAGTGGGTTAAGCCTCTGTCTTTAGCTCAGGTCATGATCCCAGGGTCCTGGGATCATGCCCTGCATTGGGCTCTCTGCTCAACAGGGAGCCTGCTCCCCACCCCCCACCCCCGTTCTCTGCCTGCCTCTCTGCCTACTTGTGATCTCTCTGTGTCAAATAAATAAATAAATTCTTAGGGAAAAAAAAAAAAAAAGTAAAAAGTAGGCATGCCTGGGTGGCTCAGTTGGTTACATATCTGACTCTTGATTTTAGCTCAGGTCATAATGGCAGGGTTTTGGGACTGAGGCCTGCATCTGGCTCTGCGCTCAGCATGCAATCTACTTGTCCCTCTTCCTCTGCTCTGCCCATGTTAAGTCGATAAAATCTTAAAAAAAAAAAAAAAAAAAAAAATAGAAACGGTTGGGTGGCTCAGTTGGTTGAGCATCTGCCTTTGGCTCAGGTCATGGGATCCTGGGTCCACGTCATCGGGGTCCTGGGATCAAACCCCATATAGGGAAGTCTGCTTCTCCCCCTCCTTCTGGTACTTCCCCCTATTTGTGGTCTCTCTCTCTCCCTCTCTTGCTCTGTCAAATAAAATCTTTAAAAAAAATAAAAAATAGCCTTGACTATTAAAAAAGAGTAAAGGTAAAGGAGATGCGACAGGATTCTGAACACTGGAGATCACTGTCAAAAACTTCCCCAACATAAAACTCTACATTCACTCTTCCTTCTAGCCTGACCTGACTTTGTTAAAAAGTGTACTTGAAATTATACACCTGGCTCCTATGACCACTAAATACATGTTCAGCAACAAACTCAAACCTTCAGAAGGATCCTGTGCTCGTAGACTTTCCACAACTTTGTTCCCTAGGGCAGCAACAGCTTCCACTAGATGAGAGAAAAAGAGACCATAAACAATTATTTAAAGGCTCTACAGCTCTGTACTACTCCACCCTCTGATTTCTGCCCCACATGCAAGGTTGGAGCAACAGCAAGCAAGAATAAACACTTTTACAAGGGGAAACTAACACCTCAACAGAGAAACCGGAAAGCTCAGGGAACAGGATACCTCCTATCCCCATACCCCATTTTTGTTTTTATCTTTTGAATAGTAGGGTTTCTCATCAGTGGCACTAATCCCATTTGGGGCTGGATAATTCTTTGATAGTTGGAGAACAGAATATATCCTGTGCATTGATCTCTACTCCTTGGATGCCAGAGCCCAAACTGTCTCTAGACACAGCCAAGTATCTCATGGGGGACAAAAATCACCAAATGAGAAACACTGCCCTTTAGGAACTAGACATACATTTTTTCAGACACATCGTCCAGACTTTGTCCCTTATTACCTCAATGCACGTTAAAAAAAATAAATTTCCCATTTGTCTTCCAAATAATCTTCCTCACAAGAAATTTGGGCTTTAGGGGCTCCTGGGTGGCTCAGTTGGTTAAGTGGCTGCCTTCAGCTCAGGTCATGATCTCATGGGTCCTGGGATCAAGCTCTGGGTCAGACTCCTGCTCAGTGGGGAATCTGCTTCTCCCTGCCAATCCCCTCGCCCCCTGCCACCATGGCTCATGTTTTCTCTCTCTCATAAACAAAACCTTAACAAACAAACAAAAAAAAAAGCAATTTGGGCTTTAAAGATCCCCATGCCTCAAACTCAACTTTCTGCTCCTGTGGCCAGAAAGAAGTGCACTCACATGTTGGCAGAATCTTTAGGATTACCACCAGGTCAGCCACGTTGTGTCCTGTAGTCATTGTTCCCTTTTTATATGATCCCACCTGTCGGACTTCTTCAATTTGCTGTTGGAAAAAGCATTTCAGGGAGGAAAAAAATGTAGAAGTGAAAAAGACTGTCTAGGTGTGCCTGGGTGGCTACTGGTTAAGTATATCAGCCTGACTTCGGCTGAGGTGGTGGTCTTAGGGTCCTGGGGATCTGTCTGCATTGGACCCCCCACTCAGCAGGGATTCTGCTTGTCCCTCTGCCCTTCCCCCACACTCAGGCTGATGTGCACGCTCCCTCTTTCAAATAAATAAATAATTAAAACTTTAAAAAAAAAAAAAACTATTTCCTCTCAGAAGTCAATTACAATTATTAGCCAGACTTAGAAGTAGCAGAAATCAAATCATATCCCAAAACAACCACATGAAAAAACTAATACATTATGGCTAGCTGAGAGCGCTGACACAAGTCTTGTCCCCACAAACATCATCACTACAAAGGAATTCCACTGTACTTTCCTTTCCATTTTAGGCTTGGCTTGGAGAACAAGTAACTGAGGAATTAAGATAGGGGCGCCAAGGAAACGCTACCCACACTACCAAGACTGCCCGTTCCTATGACTAAATCATTAAAAACTCACCACTTCAAATGTCCCTGGAGCCACAATCAAATTGTCAATCACGTTGTTTATTTTCGTCACTAGAGAAAGGATAGAGGCCTGAAAAACAGCAGGAAACAAAAATACCCTACAGTGAAAAACTGTAAGCCACTTCTCAGAGTTTAAGTATTTTCCCCTAACCCTTCCCACACAAGCTGAGTCCGGACGACACAGCGCTCTGCAGACACTCTGACCTTCTGGCCTTGAATATGCCCGAAGAGAGGAACTTTCTGACCCAAAGACAGGTCCCCCAGTAGAGACATAACCGCACCCATCACCTGTGGACAGAGCCCACCGGCACCCTCCCTCGCAGAGACCAGGGCACATTCACCCCTGGGAGGAGTTTCAGACTCGCGGAACCGGGGCCCGCAGCAGGAGCCCGGCCCCTCTCGGGCGGCAGAGCGCACCTGCTCCGCAGAGTTGGGGGCGAGGTCCTGGTTCCTCTTCAGCAAGGCCTCACTGAAGGACGTCTCATCCGGCGCCGGCTTGACCCGCGGGAAGGCCATCTCGCACTAGCCGGAAAGAAACCACGAAACTGACCGCGAGTCCGGCGGGGGCGCTCCGGCTCCCCGCGGCCAGGGCGGGAGCCCCGGACAGCAGAGCGCCTTGCACCTGCTTCTGCTCCTCAGACGCTCAACCCGGGATGCCTGCGGGAGGGACCAGCGGACTCGGCGGGGACCCAGTTAGTCGCTCGGAACGAAGGTTCCGGTCCTGGGACCGCCGACCCTCTCGGACGCGGCGCCCCTCGCACCCCGCTAGCGCGGAGCCGCGGCGCCCGGGAAGCGCCCCCGCCGTACTCACCAGGTAGAAGTCGAACGGGATGTGCGGCACGAAGGGCCTGAACCTACGACAGGGGAAACGACGCCGGTTACTCCTCAGAAAAGCCAAACGGCCTCGCGTGCCGAGGTCGCTCGGCAGGGGCGCGGGCGGGGAGACGATTCCGTGTGGCCAGGATCTCCCAGCGCCGACCGTGTGGACGGCGGACCGACGCTGACCCGGCAGGGGCGCCGACCCCCGGCACTCACCCTCCTCCGGGGCCTCCTCGGGAACCAAAGCGCCCGCCGCGCCCACGGCCTCTGTCACCCCTGGAAAGGCAAGACATTGGCGCTGGCGTGGGCTCCGTCGCAGGGGCCCCGCGCCCGCGGCCGCCCTCCGCGTTCCCGGTTCCCCGCCTCGGAGACCAGAGCGGCCGCCCAGGGGGCGGCCACACGGGTAACCCCCGTGGCCCCCGGAGCCGCCATTCCGCGTCCGCCCGGCCCGCCGCGGCCCTCGCCCGCCGCCCTCGCCCCTGCCCGCTGCCCGCCGGCAGCCCCCGGACACGCGGCCCCTCCGGGGACTCCGCCTCCCATCGGCCCACCTCCCGTCCGCCCACCTCCCCGAAGCTTTCGGGCGAGTACGCTAGCCCTGCCCAGAACCCCCCGGTGCCCTTACCTCATGGCGCCCTACAACCCGAACAATGGAGGCCACACCAACCGCCCCTCTCCTCAGAAGAGCAGACGCCGCAAACGCGGCTTGCCGGCGCGTCCCAACAAACTTTGGCGCGATTGGCTCCCGCCCTACGCGCCGCTAATGCCCATTGGTTTACTTTGGCCGACCAGCCTGCGAGCCAATAAAAAACGCCTGCTGTGTCAGAAATTAGCCAATGAAAACGGATTTAGAGGTAGCGACAAATTTTTTTTTTTAACCGCACACTAGGTGGCGCGATTTATAGAAGGCACCTGGGAGCTTTCTTCTGGAACCCGGAGAAAACCGGCTCTCGGGTAGCAGAGTGGCGCAGCGGAAGCGTGCTGGGCCCATAACCCAGAGGTCGATGGATCGAAACCATCCTCTGCTACAGGTGCGCCTTTTTTCTTTCTTAAGGGCGACAGTCCTCTTTTTCCTCCCGGCAAAGCGGGCTTTAGGACAGTGTTTGGCATCAGCAAGTGAAGGGAATAGGAAGGGATTTCAGGCAACACTGTACGCCTGGGTGAAGTTCACCAAAGTCCCGAAACCTGAGGCAGGAGAGCGCATTCTACTGAGTGAATCAGAGAGAAAAGCACTGAAGAGGACAGGCTAGACGGGAAACGGAGGCAGCCTTCCACAGAGACCTCAGGAAAAACGAGCAGGGGCGGGGACAAGGACCCGCAAGCGCCCGCGCCAAGTCACCGCACCCCCGCCCCGCCGCGGACGCACCCCCGCCCAGGAGGGGCTCCCAGCGCGCGTGCGCAGGCGCTGTCCCCTGCGTTGGTGTGGCACCCAGGGACCCTGCTTTTGTCCCTCCTGAGTCCTTTTTCTCAGGCTTGTCGCCGTCTTTGGTGCTGATTATGTTTACCTGCATCTGTTAATTGGAGGGTTACCCACTTTTTCTACTCTTTTAGTGGCTACTCTAAAAATTACAACATGCAGCAGCAGCTCTTTTTGCCCACGGGTCCTGACCCCATTCTTCGATCAATTGATTAAAATAAAATAAAAATTACAACATGCGGGGCGCCTGGGTGGCTCAGTGGGTTAAAACCTCTGCCTTCGGCTCAGGTCATGATCCCAGGGTCCTGCTTCCCTCTCTCTCTCTGCCTGCCTGCCTCTCTGCCTACTTGTGATCTCTGTCTGTCAAATAAGTAAATAATATCTTTTAAAAAAAAATTACAACATGCATCCTTGATTTAGGAAGGCCTAATTGTGTGCAATACGTTTGCCCTCCTGGTGAAAAATGCAGGGATAATTTAATTGTTTACCACCGTCACTCCCCCCCCCCCCGCAGAATTATATGCTATTGTTGTTGTGTAATTCTTTTAAGGACTTTACTGATGCATAATTTATTACACCAAAATACACAGTTCTTAAACTTTCATCTCAATTTTGAGTAATGTATTCCGTCCATGTAACCATCACCCAAATTAAGGTGAAGAACATTTTTATCACCTCAGAAAGCTCGCTCTTGACTCTCTACCCGGGCCCTAGAGGCAATCATGATCCTGATTTCTATGAGCACAGATCAGGTGTGTCTGTTCTTGAACTTCACATAAATAATCTCACAGTCTATGTACTCTTTTTTGTCTAGTTTCTCTTGCTTGACACGTTTCAAGATTCTTTCACATTTTTGCATTTATCAGCAATTTTTTGGTTTTTATTTATGAGCAGTGTCCCATTGCATAAATACACCCGCCCTCCAGCTGGGAGACACACAGGAACAGATTTGTGTTGTTTCCACCTTGGAGCCATTGTGAATAGAGCTGCTAGAACATTTTTGTACAAGATTTGTGGGGCTAGATGCATCTGTTTCTCTTGGTAGATGTAGACGTGTGCATTATTTCAATTCTGTATATATTTTCTTTCTTTTTGGAAGCAAGCTCTATGCCCGACACGGAGCTCAAACTCAGGAGCCTGAGATCAAGAATCAGTCCTCTACCAACTGAGCCAGTCAGGTGCCCCTTTCACCTTTGTTTTTTGAAGGACATTTTCCCTGGATAAGGAACTCTAGATTGGAAATTATTTTCCTTTGGCACATTTATTATATTATTTTACTATCTTTGGCTTCCATTTTTGCTGTAAAAAGTATTTTTTTGCCAACCTAATGGTTGCTCCTTTGAAGGTAATCAATCCCCTTTTTTTTTTCCTATTTTAAAGATTTTGCCTGTGATTTAATTTCCTGCTCTTTCACCTTGATGGGTCGAAATATGGACAATCTTAATCTTACTTGAGGTTTATTGGTCTTCTTGAATCTGTGAGGCTTTTGCGGGGGGGGGCTTTTGTTTCGCCCTCCTTCCTGGGCTCCAGATAAAGGTATGCCAGATTTTTTCACGGTGTCCTTTCTGTCTCCAACACTCTTATGTTCTTCATTCTTGTTTAATCTGTGCTTCATTCTGGGTAAATTTCTTTGTTCTTTCTTCCAATGTATTACTTGCTCTTCAGTTGAGTCTGACTTATTCTTAAACCTATTAATTCTTTTTTTTTTTTAAGATTTTATTTATTTATTTGACAGAGATCACAAGTAGGCAGAGAGGCAGGCAGGGAGAAAGGAAGGGAAGCAGGCTCCCCGCTGAGCAGAGAGCCCGATGTAGGGCTCGATTCCAGGACCCTGGGATCATGACCTGAGCCGAAGGCAGAGGCTTTAACCCACTGAGCCACCCAGGCACCCCTATTAATTGATTCTTAATTTTTTTTTTTTTTTAATATTTTGCAGTGTGAATTTTCTATTTACTTGTGCTGTACCTGACTCCAAGCTTTCCCTCAGGAAGGCAGCTTTCAGGATCCTAACCCCAAAGCAGCAGATGGTTTGCCAGTTTTCTCACCTTTGGGAACATCTGGACTATAATTTCGGTCTCACTTGCCCCACACAGCCCGTTTTTGCCCCCAGTTCTCATCTGCAAATGACCCCAGGGTAAAAGTGGTCCTACTGCTGGTCTCACCTCCATGCTTTCCTGTCTTTCATGTTCTCAACACCAATAATTCCTCACTGTCTTATTAGTGCTTTGAGTTTTTAAAGTATTTCATCCAACATTTTTAGTCATCTTCAGCTCAGGGACTGGGCAAATTGTTCAGGCCACCATTGTTGAAAGAGGGGCTCAATGGCTAGATGAGGTTTGAGTGCAGTCATTTCTCCTGAGCTCCACTAATCCAGTGGCCCATCGAACCCCTCCACTAGGGGGCTCCACAGGCACCTCACACCCAATAAACCAGAACTGTTATCACCCACCCCAAAAAACCTGCTTCTTTAGCTCTTGAGCAAATGGGTCAATGTCACCGTAACTTCAGTTATTTGTACATTGTCTTCTCTTCTTAAAGTCCAGTTGATTGTCAATATAGGCACTTAAAGTCATTAAGAAGGAGGTGCCTTAGTAGGTTCCTTTGGCTCAGGTCATGATCCGGGGGTCCTGGGATCAAGCCCCGCATTGGGCTCAGTGTGGAGGTCTTAACACATGCACACACACACACACACACACACACACACACACAAAAGCACACGCATGCACACGTGTGCGCGTGCAGGAGAGAGAGAAAGAGGACAGAAGGAAACATTTGGAGGTGATGGATATCTTCATTACCTTGATATTATGGTAATGGTTTCACAAGTGTACACATATATCCAAACTCATCAGTTGTATACATTAAATATGTACAGTTTATGCTGTATCAGTTATACCTCAATAAAACTAGTTTGTTTTTTTTAAAGTCTCCTCCCAGGCGGCGCCTAAGTGTCTGCCTTCAGCTTGGGTCCTGGGATTGTTAGGTCCTTCCAAAAATGGGTACCCCAATAATGGGTCCGTGATTAAAGGAGCGAGACTGATACAAAGCGAAGGTTAAGCAAAGCTTTCTGTCGCGCCAGGCATCAAGAATCAGACCTACCATCAAACAGACCGGTTGGGGCCGCCCCTTAAGGAGGACGACCCCTCCCTGCTTTCCAGACTAACTTATAGAGCAAAGGCCATGTGGTTGGGCCTGGCCACACAGAGGTGGCTAATTGAATTACAATTTACCCCACAGTAGCCATGGAAACTAGCCCATCACCTTGGTAGCTAGGGAGACAGTAGGCGCCCCCACTGATCGGATGTCTCCACCTGGCCTGGCCCACCCTTGTATTTGAGCTTTGTTACCTGAGGCTGGTTTCCGGGACTTGTTTTTAAGTCCCCTGGGGAAGGGGAGCAGGGACTGTTTAAGGGTTAAACAACAAAGTTATTGTTTAACCTCAATGGAAGCCTCTGGCTAAAATAAAAATATAAAATAGGTCCTTACAGGATCAAGCCCCACATCCGGCTACCTGCTCTGCAGGGAGCCTGCTTCTCCGGGCTCCTACTCCGGCTGTTTGTGTTCCCTTTCTCGCTGTGTCTCTCTTTGTTAAATAAATAAATAAATAAATAAAATCTTTTTTTAAAAAGTCCGCTCCCCTCCAAAAAAGTTTTCCGATCTCCTATCTACCTCTATTAGCCTCTGGACCACCCCCATACAGGACAAAGACACCCTGCCTATCACCCCAAAGCTTGCAAGATCTGCCCTCTGTTGCCCTCTCTTGCCTCTCCTCAGTCATTCCTTTTTTTTCTTTTTTTTGTCAGAGAGAGAGAAAGAGAGCTAGTGCGCCAGCAAGGGCACCAGCAGGGGGAGCCACAAGCAGAGGGAGAAGGAGAAGCAGGCCACCATGGGGCTTGATTCCAGGACCTTGGGGTCATGACCTGAGCCGGAGGCACCCAGGCGCCCCTCTCCTCAGTTATTCCTACAAGCACACACCTTATATCGTGGATCAGGGTTGAAAATGTAAACTCCAACAGCAGCCAGGCAGGTAAAGCAAATGAGTGAACATGATGGGTAGGAACTGTGATGAGCCAGACTCCTCTCAAGGAAGGGGTGCAGGACTTGCCTATTGCCAGCTCTCTGATATTTCAAGACAAGTCAGAAATCCAAATACTCATGTGCCACGAGCTGATTTTATTTATTTATTTATTTATTTATTTATTTACCAAGCAAGCTCTATGCCCAATTTGGGGCTTGAACTCAGAACACAGAGATCAAGAGTCCCACCCAGGGTGCCTGAGTGGCTCAGCTGGTTGAGCATGGGCTCTTTTTTTTTTTTTTTTAAGATTTTATTTATTTTTTTGACAGAGAGAGACACAGTGAGAGAGGGAGCACAAGCAGGGGGAGTAGGAGAGGGAGAAGCAAGCTTCCCGCTGAGTGGGGAGCCCACTGCGAGGCTTGATTCCAGCACCTGGGATCATGACCTGAGCTGAAGGCAGAGGCTTAACGACTGAGCCACCCAAGCATGGGCTCTTGATTTCAGCTCAGGTCATGATCTGGTGGTCCTGGGGTTGAGCCCTGTGAGGGGCTCGATGCTCAGTGGGGAATCTGCTTGAGGTTCTCTGTCTCCCTCCGCCCCGTTCTCTTTCTCAGTCTCTCTAATAAATAAATAAATCTTGAAAAAGAAAAAAGAAAAAGAAGAAGAGTCCCACCCTCTGCTGACTGAGCCAGGCTGGCGCCCCTCATCTACTGATGGCTGAGTGTAGGCAATGAAGTCAAATATAGAGAAAGAGAACGCAGGCCAAACCAAGCATTCCTGCCATCTGTAGTTGCTCCCAGGGCTACTATTTGTTCTAGACCCTAAGAAAAAATGGTCCTAAAATTCTCCAGAAATTCCTGATATAGGAAATATAATTCGGTATTCTGCTCTTTCTGCACAGAATACCTCGCTCATCATTCTGCTTTTGCTGAATTCTTTCTCTGGAGATTTTCCTGTCCCCCAAAGCAAGCGGAAGTCCCATCTGAGCCTCTGAGCAATTTATCCTTCCTTCCTTGTGGTCCTCAGTCAGATTACATGGCGGCTCTTCGTCCCGAGCAGGACTCCTCCAAGGCACATCGATGCGTGCATTTACCCTCAGGCCCTGACCGTTTCGCGGGCGCAGCAGGTCGGTTTGCGGCAGAAGGGTTCTCTCAGGGGTTGGGTTCAGTCCCAGCGCAGGGTGGGAGACCGCGGCGGCGCAGCTGCGTCAGTGACCCCCGCTGGCCACGAGAGGGCAGACTGATGCCACAGCGCGGGGATGCGGCGGGCGGTCAAGGACCACCCTCCCCACTCACCCAGACCCTCTCCCCAGTGGACGCCTTCACCGGTCCTTGCCAACACCATCTCCCACCGTCACCGCAAATCCCATTTGAACAATCCCCCTCAACCCGAAGCAAACTCACGCTTACCTTCCGGGAGCGGCCCCGAGGTCACCACCCTTCCTCCTCCCCACTCCAGCCACCGCACGTTCTCTCCCCCCTCCTATAACCGTTTGGGAACTAAAGGGTTAACTCCGCCCTTCCACTGGGCCCATTTTCTCCAAGAATCCGCTCAATCTGGAAGGTGGGGGCGGGGGCGGTCCTGGATGGACTGGGTCACGGGGACCCTGGGCTCACCTACTTTAACGCCCTTCCAGAAACCCGCCGCCCTCCCGTCCACCCCCAGACACACACACTTCCGTCCACTCGCACCTCTTCTTGCCAAGACCCCGCGTCCGCACAGCTCTCTTCCCCAAACGGAACCAGGTAGGGGGAGGGACGAGGTGGGGCGCAAAAGGGCCCCCGCGGGCCCCACGCGCGTCTCTGGTCCCGCTCGCGATCCCAGCGCGGAAGCCTCTTGTGCGGGCGCCGCTCTCGGAAGAGGAAGGCGCGGAGGGTCTCGGGGGAGAGCCCGCGGGCTGGGGGCGCGGGCCTGTCCGCGACTTCGGGGAGGGGACGAAGGGGTTAAAGCGCCAGTCGCCGAGTCTGGGAGGGGAAGCGGCGGGAGGAAGGGCTCGGAGCTCGGCTCAGGACCTCCCCCGTTCCCCCCGGACGGCCGGACGCCCCTGCTGGCACCCTCCCGGGCCAGGCGCTCACGCGCGCACACAAACACTCCTCTCCCCGCCCCTCCCTCGCGCCCTCTCGCATCCTTCTCCCCCGAACGCCGGCTCCTCCTGACACACACGCGCCCGCGCGCGGTCGCCCGCGCTCGGCTGCCGGCGCCCACCTGCCCCGCCGCGCCCGCCACGCGCCCCTCGCGCCGCCGACACCGAGCCACGCGGCGGGAGGGGGCGGCGTGCCCAGCCCGATGCCCGCGACGGGCCGCTGAGCCGCAGGGCCCCGAAGAGGCCAGAGGGGCAGCGCCCGCCCGCCGAGCCGCGGGCTGAAGCCATGCTGCGCCCCGGCCGCCCCGCCGGAGCCCTCCTGCTCCTGCTCCCGCTGCCGCTGCTGCCGTTGCTCCCGGGCGGCCACGCGGGCAACCTGACGGTGGCCGTGGTGCTGCCGCTGGCCAACACCTCGTACCCGTGGTCGTGGGCGCGCGTGGGACCGGCCGTGGAGCTGGCCCTGGCCGGGGTGCGAGCGCGGCCTGACCTGCTGCCCGGCTGGACGGTGCGCACCGTGCTGGGCAGCAGCGAGGACGCGAGGGGCGTCTGCTCCGATACCGCCGCGCCCCTGGCCGCGGTGGACCTCAAGTGGGAGCACAGCCCCGCGGTGTTCCTGGGCCCCGGGTGCGTGTACGCGGCCGCCCCGGTGGGGCGCTTCACGGCGCACTGGCGGGTGCCGCTGCTGACCGCCGGCGCCCCCGCGCTGGGCTTCGGGGCCAAGGACGAGTACGCGCTGACCACGCGCGCCGGGCCCAGCCACGCCAAGCTGGGCGACTTGGTGGCGGCGCTGCACCGACGGCTGGGCTGGGAGCGCCGGGCGCTGGTGCTCTACGCCTACCGGCCGGGCGACGACCAGCCCTGCTTCTTCGTGGTGGAAGGGCTGTACATGCGCGTGCGCGACCGCCTCAACATCACCGTGGACCACCTGGAGTTCGCCGAGGGCGACCTTGACCACTATACCCTGCTGCTGCGGACCGTGAGGCGCAAAGGCCGAGGTGAGGGGGCGGCGCGGGCGGGTCTTCCCCCACTCCCGCGCAGCCTCGGCCGGAGGCTCCGTTCCTCTCTCTTCCTCCGCCGGCTCTCGCCACGGTCCTGAGCTCCCACACGCCCCCGCCCGCCTGCCACCGCTCCCTCCCGCCGAAATGCTTGCGGCTACCTGACTCTTAGTGGGTCCCCGGCTTCATGCCCAGCCCTCCTCTCCTCCTCCATTTTCGGTCGCCTCCCGGCAGCCTTTCCCCTCCATGTTCTCCTCCACACTCCCTCTCCCCTTCCAGTCCCCCTTCCAGCGGGCCCGCCTCCTCCTCTCCCTCCCGGGTTCACCCCACCTTCCCCACCTTTGGCTCCGCTTTGCTGGCTCTCCCTGTCTCGGCTCCTTCCCTCATGCCCGCCCACCGACTCCTCCCAGCCCTCTCCACCTTCCTTCAGCCTCGGCCTAGACCAGCGTGGAGTCGTGAACTTCCTTCCCCGAGTTCCTCCTTCCCACTCCGCGGGGATCCAGCTTCTCTCTCTTTCTGACCACCCCCTTCCTCCCCAGTTATCTACATATGCAGCTCCCCAGATGCCTTCAGAACTCTGATGCTTTTGGCCATGGAAGCTGGTCTAAGTGGGGAAGACTACGTGTTCTTCCACCTGGACCTCTTTGGACAAAGCCTGCAAGGTGCACACGGCCTTGCTCCCCATAGGCCCTGGGAGAGGGGGGATGGGCAGGATATCAGTGCCCACCGGGCCTTTCAGGTGAGTGTCTAGGCTGTAAGCCCAGGCAGTGGGACTTGGAGCTGGTGGCACCCAGTTTCTGGGCATTGGGTTCCCCAGGGTCTGAAGGGATTCCAGAAAAGAGGCTCTTGATTGCTCAGGGAGGCAGGTGAGGAAGGGCAGGAGGGGGTGAGGGGTGGCTGGAGGGCTGGGAGACTTCAGAGCCAGGAGGCTAAAAAGATGAGCGAATGGGCCTGGGTTGGGAGAGCGTTCCAATAGCACAGACTAGCAGAACTCAAGAAGTCATTCACCGGGGTCCCCTGCTCACACATGACATGGAGCCCACCCACTTTGACCTTGAGCGAAGCAGAGATGCACTGGGGGAGGTGGGCCCCAGGGTACTGGGAGGACTGGATCAGCTCCCAGCTCCCCCGCTCCACTGACCCCTTCCTCAGGCTGCCAAGATCATCACGTACAAAGAGCCCGGTAACCCCGAGTACTTGGAATTCCTGCAGCGGCTAAAACACTTGGCCCGTGAGCAGTTCAACTTCACAGTGGAGGATGGCCTGGTAGGAAGGATCCTGGGACCTTCCAGCATGGACATCCAGCCCCCACCCTGGCCCTCTGCCAGCAGCCTGCCTGTCCTCTTAGCCATCTCTGCATGCCCAGGCCTCCCATGCTTCCCCTTCCCCCAGTCCCCACTTCTCAGGATGACCAAGAGGGGCAATGACAAATTATTCAGCCTCTGAAACTCAGATCCTCGCAGTAAAATAAGGATGACATGTTCTGCCCTACCTGCCTAGCAGGATTCGGAAGCAGAGGGATTGGTAGAGGCATCTTTTAAGTAGAAAAATCTCTGTCCTGTGGAGGTGTTTTCTCCTGCCCCCCTCCGAGCTCCCAGGACCCTCCATCTCCTCCTCCTCCTCCACGATGCCCCACTCAGCACCCCTCGTACATCCCACCCCAGCCAAGCTCTGCTCACCACCACAGGTGAACACCATCCCAGCAGCCTTCCACGACGGGCTCCTGCTCTATGTCCAGGCAGTGACAGAGACTCTGGCACACGGGGGAACTGTCATGGATGGGGAGGCTGTCACCCAGCGGATGTGGAACCGGAGCTTCCAAGGTCAGGGGCTGGAGGTGACAGAGATAGGCTACCTTTGGGCGCCCCATGCAGGAGGCCATGAGATGCCGAGGGGTGGGGGTGTTACTCATCCATGCCTGTCCTTATATAAGGAAGCTCCACAGCTTCCCTTAGGCCTCCTTCCCCACTTCCCTAGCTCCCTCAAGAAGGCCACCTAAGTGGGGCGCCTGGGTAGTTCAGTCTGGGTTATCAGGCCCTGAGGATCCAGCCAGGGCTCTCTGCTCAGTGGGGAGTCTGCTTCTCCCTCTTCCGTGGCCCCTCCCCCTCGGCTCATGCTGTCTCTTGCTTTCTCTCTCCAGGAAATACATAAAATCTTTAAAAAAAAGTCCTTCTATGTATGCAACTTCAGTCATTCCTACTGCTGATACATACGTCCCTTTCGTCATTACACACGTTGTGAACATGTTGTTGCTATTGCGTGTGTGATACATATGTCCCTTTTGTCATTACACACGTTGTGAACACGTTGTTGCTATTGCGCGTGTTTGGAGAGCAAGGCAAAGACGGCCGAGGGAGAGAGACCCAGGGGAGAGTGCTGAGCTGGCACTCTGTCCAAACAGCCCTCTTTCCCCATGCCCCAGGTGTGGCAGGATACCTGCACATGGACAGCAATGGAGATCGGGAGACCGACTTCTCCCTCTGGGATATGCATCCTGAGACGGGCACTTTCAGGGTAAGGTTATGCCCCCAGAAGACGGTGCCAGCTGGCACTGACCTCTTGTCCTCCGGCCTTCCCCCACAGCTGTGCCAGGGCATTTCTGCTCATTCGTCACTTTTGGAGAGCCCTGGATGAGAGACCCAGCTCCGGTCCAGGGGAGCAGCCAGAATGACAGGGACTCATAGGCATTGCCCTTGGGGAACCCCATGTGTGAGGAGGGTGCACGGCCCTACCCTCAGGAAGTCCATGTCTCCTCAGACAGGCAGGACCCTCTCCCCCAGAGACAGGCTGATCTGGGGGCCATATAGCTCTCTACGTTCAGTAGGGACAGGAAGGAATTGGGGCTACAAGCCCTGAGGAGCAGAGCATCCAGGGAAGACTTCCTGGAGAAGGGATACATGCGTTAGGCCTGGGAGTGTGGACTGAGAACATTGCCTTTTCCTGTTTCGTATGTGCTTCAGCCCAAGGTTATAAACTCCCTGAATGTCAAGTTGGGGTTCTGCATGGAGTTTTCTTTAGAAAGCCCACTTGGGGTGGGTGGGGAGGCAGCCTTCCCCCCGGGGACAGGAGGCGGCACCCCAGACCTCGCCCGCCTCCACTGCTGCCCTCCCGCAGGTTGTTCTGAACTACAATGGGACTTCCCAGGAGCTGATGGCTGTGCCGGGGCGCAAACTGAACTGGGCCCTGGGGCACCCTCCTCCTGACACCCCCGAATGTGGCTTTGACAACGAGGACCCAGCTTGCAACCAAGGTGACTGCCTCTTGCCTTCAGGCCTGCGACCTGGAGACGGACAGTCTCTCCCCCGCTTCAGGAGTCAGGTGCCCCTCTCCCACACTGAGGGTTTTCTGAAGACAGTCCTCCTGCCTTTTTCCTCCCTGCTTCCATCTTCCTGGTTCACTGATTAACTATTCGAAGTTTCTTCCTCCTGCTCTCTAACCCAAATCTCTCTTGCTGGAACCTGGACTCTTGTGCAGATCACTTTTCCACCCTGGAAGTGCTGGCTTTGGTGGGCAGCCTCTCCCTGTTCAGTGTTCTGACTGTCTCCTTCTTCATATACAGGTGAGTCTTGGGATGAGGGTGGGGAGTGAGACTAGTGGAGGAAGCAGCAGGGACCTGGAGGGAAGGGGGCAGAGAAGCAGGACAGTGAGGGAAGGTCACAGGAGATGAGGAAGGAAGGAGGCTAGAAAGCCGGAGGACACAGGAAGGAGAGAAGGAGGGCCTGGAAGGGACTGGGAGATCAGGGAAGAGCAGAGCGGTTGGGCATCACAGGCCTGTGGGTTCTGGCCTGGGGGCTGGTGGCTCCTTCCGTCAGATGTGCAGACCTGATGGGGAATGGTGGCCCTGAGGCAGTGGGCCCAGTCTGTTGAGCAGGGGTGCTGAACCCAGAGCATGGGAGAGAAGTGAGGGAGCCCCACTCCCGCCTTCCAGTGGGAAGCCGAAATGAAATGCAGACATTAACGCAGGGAGGGGAAGATCAGTGCTGGCTGAGCCGAGACTATGTGCCAGACGCTGCCACACGCTGTTTTCTTTTCATTCTTACAACAATGCTTTGAAATAAATGTCGAGGTCACCAGTCCCCAAATCAGGACACTTGGACATAAGGACATGAGGCTCAGAGACATGAAGTGACTGCCCAAGGTCCCCGTGGGGCAGGCAGGACTTGCCCCACACCCCCTGACTCTCAGCTGATAGAGGAGGGGACTCCCCTGTCCCCCACCGCCGTCAGCACCTGCGGTGGTCCCAGGGCTCAGAGGAGGGGCCGCTCAGCTGCCCCGCCCAGGGCCAGGGGATCGGACGTGGGTTCAGAGAGAGGTCTACTGCCTCAGGAAGATGCAGCTGGAGAAGGAACTGGCCTCAGAGCTGTGGCGGGTGCGCTGGGAAGACGTCCAGCCCAGCAGTCTGGACCGGCATCTCCGGAGCGCGGGCAGTCGGCTGACCCTGAGTGGGGTAAGAGCAGGGTTAGGGGAAGGTGTAGGAGGGCGGGGTGTGGGGCTCGGGGACAGTGCCTGGGGGCTGGGGCCCAGGGCAAGGTTCTAGTCTCAGCTCAGCCTTCACTTGCTGTGTGTCCTAAGGTGAGTCTCACTGACCCTCTGAGAGGACCTCAAATCATAATTATGCCCACAGAGCCTCCTTCAGAGGAGGCTTTCAAGATTCAGAAATAGTGTACGGGAAAATACATATTAAAAAGAAATAAAAAGGGGCGCCTCGGTGGCTGAGTCTTTAAGCATCTGTCTTCAGTTCAGGTCATGATCCCAGGATCCTGGGCTCGAGCCCCACATCAGGCTCCCAGATTGGTGGAAAGCCTGCTTCTCCTTCATCTTTCTGTCCCTACTTGCGCGCGCTCTCTCTCTCTCTCTCTCTCTTTGTGTCAAATAAAGAAAGAAAACCTTTAAAAAATATAAATAAATAACTAGATAAATAAAAATCTTAAAAAAAAAAAAAGGAAGAAACCAGAGAAGGATTTTATGATGTGGAGAGAGAAGCAGGCTGACACCAAGCTAAGGCGGGGCAGAGCTCTGGCCACCAGGTCAGAGAACGGCACCTGCAGTGAGGCTCGCAGCGGGACCACCCCTCCTGCTCTCCATCCTTCCAGAGAGGTTCCAATTACGGCTCCTTGCTGACCACAGAGGGCCAGTTCCAAGTGTTTGCCAGGACAGCGTATTATAAGGTGGGCCAGGGGAAAGACTGCCATCCTTGGGGCAGGGCACAGGGCGGTCCCCACCACAGGGCCAACTCGGTGACATCCTCCTTTCCTTGCCCAGGGCAACCTCGTGGCCGTGAAACGTGTGAATCGTAAGCGCATTGAGCTGACGCGAAAAGTCCTGTTTGAACTGAAGCATGTAATGTGGGGGAGTGAGGCGGCAGCCACGGGAGGGTCATGGGAGGGCGACAGGGTATCCCAGGAAAGGAATGGACCCTTGCATATTGTGCGCAGGGGAGAGGGTCCTAAATGAGGGAAGAGACTAGTGGAGGAACCCTGGAGGGGGTCCTTGAGGGGCTGTACTGGATGCCCCTGGGGGGTGGAGGGGTTAGGAGGCAGAGTGAGCAGGGAGCACATTCTGGGGGAGGCGGGAGTGTTCTTCAGAGCACAGGTGGGAATCACCAAGGTCCTAGACTTTGTCTGCAGAGTGAACAGGGCCTTAAGAAGACTGAGGGGGTCCCTGAATGGGCGGGGGGCACCTGGTGAGGAGCGAGGTCTCTGCCGGGTTTCTGATACTGGCTATCACGTCCAGATGCGGGATGTACAGAATGAACACCTGACCAGGTTTGTGGGTGCCTGCACTGACCCCCCCAACATCTGCATCCTCACAGAGTACTGTCCCCGTGGGAGTTTGCAGGTGAGGGGGACAAGGACTGTCAGCAGATCTGGGTTTAGCCCTGCTTCTGTCCCCCACTGGCCATGACCCCAGGCAAGCTTCTCCCGCTTTCTGACCTTTATTTGTCTAATCTGTAAAATGCTGGGGGCAGGGGTGGGGGGTGTGCAGATGCACTGGAGTAAATCCAAGGCTTTGTCCTGCTGTGCGGGTTTGTGTCAGTCGGCCTCCGAACCCACCCTGGAGTCCCCAGGGTTCATGCCTGACTCTCACTGCCCAGCAGGACATTCTGGAAAACGAGAGCATCACCTTAGACTGGATGTTCCGGTATTCTCTCACCAGTGACATCGTCAAGGTGGGATTTGTGGGGGAGGGGCCGAGCATGCTTCTCCCCAGCCTCAGTTGTAGGTCCCGCTGATACCAAGGCCTCTGCCTCCCCCAATTCCCCAGGGTATGCTGTTCCTACACAGTGGGGCCATTTGCTCCCACGGCAACCTCAAGTCATCCAACTGCGTGGTAGACGGGCGCTTCGTGCTCAAGATCACTGATTTTGGGCTGGAAAGCTTCAGGGACCCAGAACCAGAGCAAGGCCACACCCTCTATGCCAGTGAGCCCTAACCCTAACCCTAAGACCCTCCCCCACTTCCCAAGCCCAGCCCAGCAGGAGGCCTGATGTCTGGCTTCTCTAGGGCTCAGCAGGCCTTTCCTGATTCCGGGTTCAGTTCATCCTCCAGTGCAAAGGGGAGCCTGACACAGTGGTCCCGAGGCTTCCCTGTACCACTCGGTGTGATGTCTCCAGGTCACTCCGGCTGCATCTTCTAGGACCTTGCTTCCCCCACCCCTTAGTTTTAAGGCCCTTCACCCCATGACTCCTGACCTCTGACCTGCAGAAAAGTTGTGGACAGCCCCTGAGCTCCTGCGAATGGCCTCACCCCCTGCCCGGGGCTCCCAGGCAGGGGACGTGTACAGCTTCGGGATCATCCTTCAGGAGATTGCCCTAAGGAGCGGTGTCTTCCACGTGGAAGGTTTGGACCTCAGCCCCAAAGGTGAGAGACCCCTGCTGCCCCCTAGCCCTGCCCCAATTGCACCAGCCTTTGTGCCAGGGACTCCGAATCATGCCCTCCCCGCCCGGGCCCGCTCCCGCCCTACCCTCCGCACCGGCTCTCTCTGGCCCTTGGCGGGACCCTCCCCTCAGCCCCTCTTTTCCCCACTGCGCAGAGATCGTGGAGCGCGTGACCCGGGGGGAGCAACCCCCCTTCCGGCCCTCCCTGGCCTTGCAGAGCGGACTGGAGGAGCTGGGCCTGCTGATGCAGCGGTGCTGGGCGGAGGAGCCGCAGGAGCGGCCGTCCTTCCAGCAGGTTCGCCTGATGCTGCGCACGTTCAACAGGTGGTTGGCGCCTTCCCCTGCCTCCCCCGCCCCAGCCCACCCCCCCACAGCCCCCCACCCCCACAGCCTCCCCCGCCCCAGCCCGCCCCCACAACCTCCCGGCCCCCACAGGCCCCTCTCTAGGAGCGCTGCCTGGCCTGGCTGTCCCATTGTCCCCAACCTCTTGTGCCCCTCCCCACACCAACATTGCCCCCCACCAGCCCCTCCTCTGCAGCAGAGCAGAACTAACAGGCTTCCGGCCTCCCAGCCCTCCACAGGGGCCCCCACCCCAGCCCTTGGCCCTCCCTGCCGCAGTATGCCCCAGCAACCCCTCCCCACGCCCTTCTGCGGGCCTGTGTGTCCACCCTCCACCTCTCCACCTCCTCTGCCTCCTTCTAACCTGCTTGTCTTCAACAAAGATGAACAAAGGAGCCAAGGTTTCTCCAGGCCGGACTCTGGGGTCTCAGAGATGAATGGAACTTTCCTCCTGCCCTTTCCCCCGGCACACCCATCCTGCCAGGCTCCCCAACCCCAACCCTCTCCGGGGACCCCACCGCACTTGGGGGGTGGGCTGACATGAATCCTGAGAAGGGTGAGTGCCAGGGTGGGCACGGCAGGGCTTGGGGGGGGTGCTCGACGGGTTGCTTCTCTCTCACTGCGTCCCCGTACCCCCACCCCGGCCTCAGAGAGAACAGCAGCAACATCCTGGACAACCTGCTGTCGCGCATGGAGCAGTACGCCAACAACCTGGAGGGGCTGGTGGAGGAGCGGACCCAGGCCTACCTGGAGGAGAAGCGCAGAGCCGAGGCCCTGCTCTACCAGATTCTGCCGCAGTGAGGGCCCAGGCCAGGCCTCGCCCGTGCCCCGCCCCCCGCACCACCTCGTGCTCTGATCCCCCCCACCCTCATGCTCTGATCCCCCCACCTCATGCTCTGATCCATCCCACCCCGTCCCTGACCCCGCAGCTCCGTGGCTGAGCAGCTGAAGCGTGGGGAGACGGTCCAGGCAGAAGCCTTCGACAGTGTTACTATCTACTTCAGTGACATCGTGGGCTTCACGGCCCTGTCGGCAGAGAGCACGCCCATGCAGGTGAGGCCCCTGGAAACCAGGCCCGTGTGCTTGGCCTCGCAGCTCCGCCCCGTCAGACCTGCCTGCTGGTTCCACTGCTCCCACTCGGTCCCAGCGGGGGGACCTTCCTCCCTACCCCCCTTGGCTTCTCTTCCCTTCCAGGTGGTCACCCTACTCAATGACCTGTACACTTGCTTCGATGCCGTCATAGATAACTTTGATGTGTACAAGGTGAGATGGTAATGGACGGGGTCAGAGCACGGGGAAGGGCAGAACGCCAGAGAGCGTCCAGAGAGGGGCCCATGAAACCCGGGCAGAGACTGTTACCTGGAGCCCCAGGACCAGGCAGAGCAAGGACGCAGGGGACGGGGGCGCGGAAACACAGACAGGGCCCACAGTGTGCGGGCGGCACCAGGTCCGGCCCAGCCCCCGGCGCTCAGGGTGTGCATCCCGGGCGGCCCCCCGCAGGTGGAGACCATTGGCGACGCGTACATGGTGGTGTCGGGGCTCCCCGTGCGCAACGGGCTGCTGCACGCCCGGGAGGTGGCCCGCATGGCGCTGGCGCTGCTGGACGCCGTGCGCTCCTTCCGCATCCGCCATAGGCCGCAGGAGGAGCTGCGCTTGCGGATCGGCATCCACACAGGTGAGGGGGACCCCCCGGGGGGGCGGGACTGTCCCCAAGCCGGCCCCCCTCACCGCCCCCATCACACACGCACACACCTGGTCCCAAAGGGCCTCGGTCCCGCTTCTGCCCTGCCCAGCAACCACCATGCGTTCTGACCCGGCTGCCACCCTGCACTCCCCGCAGGGCCCGTGTGCGCCGGTGTGGTCGGGCTGAAGATGCCCCGGTACTGCCTCTTTGGAGACACAGTCAACACCGCCTCCAGAATGGAGTCTAACGGGGAAGGTGAGGCAGCTGCCCCGGGCGGCCGGAGAGGGCGGGTGGGGGGGTGGGGAGGAAAGCCCCTCGGGCTGGCACCCCACCCAGGGCGCTGGCACCTGGCCTGGGCTTCCGTGTGGGCCCATCACCTCCAGTCCTGTCAGAGAGCCAGCCCCCTCCTGCCAAGTGCTTCGAAGTCTTTCCGGCCTGTGTTCAGCAGTTCCCCAAGGGGAGCCTGCCCTTCGGTGCCTCTGAGCCCTCTGGAATGTGCTGGAGGGCTTCGGGCAGCCGCTGGGGTGGGAATCTCAGCTCCACAACCCACACAGCTGTGAGTCAGTCTGCTTCCAGCCTCTGATTTCCTTCTCTGTAAGATGAGAATAAGAGACGTACCTTACAAGAGTTATGTGTGAAACCCAAATGACACGACCAGGTTATAACTGTCACTCGACTTTTCTGAGCTTCAGCTGTTTATCTGCAAAGTGACACCTGTCTCAGGGCTGTGGAAGAGCCAGCACAGGCCCTCCTCTCATTAGGCACCTAGTGCGTGCTAACCCTCCCTCTTCCCCAGTCCTGCTTCCGGCTGTCTTCTACCTCCTGCTATACTCGAATCAACTCCGTAGACCTGTACTGAGTGACTGCCAAGTGCTGGGCCTCGGGGTGCTAAGACGACCCAGACCCACTGGAGGCGCCTCATGCAGACCCCATCCAAGCCTCAAGGCAGGAGAAGGGCTACTTGGGAGCCCCAAGGGCTCTGGCTCAGCAGACACTCCCTGGGCACCGCCTGGGCAGCCAGGAGGAGAAAGCCCCTCCCTGAGGTCAGTCTTCAAGGAGCCTGTTCTCGGAAATGGTTCAAGGACTCAACAAGACCACTATGCTACAGACCAGGAGCGGCAGGGCAAGTTCAAGAGAAGTGTGGGGGATACCAGCTCAGGAGTAGGAGCCTAGATCTGACCTCGCAGGTGGGGCGTATCTCCTCCCTTAGGCCTCCGTTTTCTCAGCCCTAAAATGAGTATTGAGTCCAACAAGAGTCACAGCAACCACTTAACAGAGTGCTTCCTGTGCGCCAGATTCTGTTTAAAGACTTCGTGAGCATTAAATTTAATGCTCCTAACAAGGACTTAACAAGATCTGACTCTAGATTTCAGCTCAGGTCCTGATCTTAGGGTTGTGGGATGGAGACCTGAGTCAGGCTCCCTGCTCTGCGGGACGTCTGCAGGAGAGTGTCTCTGCCCCTTCCTGTGCTCATGCACTCACACTCTCTCTCTCTCTGCTCAGCAGGGAGCCTGCTTCTCTGCCTACTTGTGATCTCTGTCTGTCAAATAAATAAATAAAAACTTTTTAAAAAATTAAAAAAATAATTAAAACTAAAAATTAAAAATTCAGTGCCTCAGTTGCACTGACCACTTTTTTGGTAAGATTTAGTGATTTATTTGAGAGAGAGAGAGAGAGTGAGCACAAGGGGTGGGGGAAAGAACCAGAAGGAGGAGAGGCAGAGGAAGAGGGAGAAGCAAACTCCCTACTGAGCAGGGAGCCTGATGTGGGGACACAACCCCAGGACCCTGACATCAAGACCTGAGACAAAGGCAGCTGCTTAACTGACTGAGCCACTCCAGCGACCCAGGTTTTTTATATATATATATTAAGCTCCATGCCCAGTGTGGAGCCCCGTGCGGGTCTTGAACGCACAACACAGATATCATGGCTTGAGCTGAAATCAAGACTCAGACACTTAGCTGACTAAGCCACCCAGGCACCCCTGGTTTTAAATGATTTAAATATAAATGGCCACAGGTGACTAGTGGCTACGGGTGTCGGACAATAGAGTCTCGAATTCTAAGGGAGAGGCCAGTATGGTCACACTCCAAATGGAGGGGTGGAACTCTGAATTCAGAGGCTTTCTAGACCAAAAGAAAGGAAGAAGAGCACCCTTCTAGCCCTGCAGTTCCCAATTTCCCTGCTCCTATTTCTCCATACCCCACCTTCCCTTCTTCTCCCTTATTCTTCCCAGCCCTGAAGATCCACTTGTCTTCTGAGACCAAGGCTGTCCTAGAAGAGTTTGGTGGTTTTGAGCTGGAGCTCCGAGGAGATGTAGAAATGAAGGTAGAGAAGAAAGCCCCTTGCCCTCGCCATCCCCTGGAGTCCTGGGGAGGTGGGGGGGGGTTATCCTCCCCCAGGCCCTTTCTTAAGCAGCCAACCCACTCCCATCCCTAAGCTTCTCCTCTCATTTGGGTAAGTGGGTAAGGTGTGCTACTCCCCATCCCAACTGCCTCTTCTTTTTCCCTCCAGGGCAAAGGCAAAGTTCGGACCTACTGGCTCCTCGGGGAGCGGGGGAGTAGCACTCGAGGCTGACCTGCCTCCCCTCCTGGCCTTCCACACCCCCCTTCCCTGTGCCAAAGGTAACAGAGAGGTGCCAGACCTCAGCCTCACCCACAGCAGCCCTGCCATTGCCAAAGGATCGGAGAAGTAGTTGAACAACTCGGATGTGCTAACCCAGTGGAGACACCAGATACAACCTATGCAGGAGGACTGGTGTTGGGGAGAACTTGGGAGTTCATGGAACTGGACCAAAGCACACAGTCATGCCCAGTGGCACACACAGAGACAAGTGTACCCACTGTCCATCCTGACTCAGGCCAGGCTAGGGTGTGGACTCCTGGATCCTGTCCCCCGCACTCTGTCAAACTTGGTACACTGTGACTTCTTTGGGGAGGGGGAAGAGCCACCTTAGAGGCAACAGGAAAAGGCCATGAGGGGAATCCACGTCTAGGCCTACTCCACTTGGGCCACAAACACACCTGTGTCCCCCTCCGCCCCCAACACTGGATCCAGTACACAGGGGAGAGGGGCAGCTTGGAGGGGCTGTGGGCCTGTATGTCTTGTCTCCCTTGCGAGCAGAGGCCATTCACATCTGTATTCTAGTGAATGTCTCTGGAAGGAGAGTGGCTTCCCAGAAAACATAGCTGTGGTTCCCCCCTTTACTCCAAATAAGACCACTTCTCAAGCTGGGAATACAGTATCTGCAAAGGGCCTCAGTCCCCCTTCAGCTACCTGACAGCCTGTGACTTCCCCCGAGCAGTACTCACACTCCTGGTCCAAGGACCTGTTTACATCCTTCAGAATTATTGAGAACCTCAAAGAGTTTTCATTTATGTGGGTTAAATCTATTGATGTATACCATATTAGAAATTAAAACAAGTCCTTATTAACGCATTTAAATAACTATAATAAACCAATCACATGTTCACATTTTTTGTCAAGGACATTCTTAGTAAAAACTGGCTTTTTAATTTTTATTTTCTTCCCCGGCCAGTGTGTGGTAATGAAGAATACAATGAGTCATTCGGCGTTGCTGCCTTGGTTTCTGCTAAGACACAGCAGTTTCCCCCATTGCCTTCCTGCTGTCAGTGTGCCTGTCAAGTCACAAAGTATTCGCAGGATTGTGCGGGGTCTTGACCTCGTCCGACGACTGGAAGGGTCTTGAGGACTCCCAGGGTCTGCGGACCACAGCAGCTTGAGCACTGCTACACCGCCCAGCGTTGGGGAGGCCTGGGAGCCAGGAAGCATGGATGGGCCCTCTCACCCCGGCTGCGGTTTGGACTGTCCACCTGCCCCTCCGCTCCCACGCCGGTGTAAGCCCGTGTGAGGGAGAGTTTGCCAGATGACTCCCATCTCGCCCTGCCGCAGCCCCACCCAAGCCCTTCCTGAGCAGGCTGGCAGGAATGCGAACGAGTGCGGGGGGGAGGTGGCCGCAGCCTCACCTCCCCCACGGGGAAAGAAAGTGCCAGACATTTCTCCAGTGCCATCCATCAAGTGCAGACAGGCCCCTCCTCCGACCTCCCTGCGCCTCTTCCTGGAGCGCGCGCCCCGAGGGACCAGGACGGGGCGGGGGGTCTGCGCGGAGGGGCAAGCCGTGCCCCCTCCCGCGCTGGGCAGTGCTCCCAGCCCACGCCGGGCGGCCCCCAGCCCACGCCGGGCGGCCCCTCAGACTCGACCTGCTGGGAGCCAGAGCGCGGCTGCCCGCGTCCGCCTCCGCCCCGGGCCGGCGGGTGGCCCCGGGGCCCGCGCACGCCCGGCCCCGCCTCCACCCCCGGTCCCCCGCGGCCGGCTGCGGAGAGGGCGGCGCAGGAGCGCGGCGCTGCGGGCCGAGCTGGGGGGCGGGAACGGCCGAGAGGCCGGGCTCCGGGAGGGCGACGGGGAGCGCTGGCCGCCCGCGGACGGCGTCCAGAGAGACAATTGCAGGAAGTGGCCGGTCAGATCCTTCCGGGGCAGCCTGGCTCCAGCGCGGGCGCTCGAGGGGCGGGGGCCGCGGCGGGGGGCGCGAGGACAGGCGCGGGCCGCCCGGGGCTGCTGCGGCTCGAGAACCCCCACCCCCGGGGCGACTTGCTTCTGGGGGAGGCCCCGGGGCCGGGAACACCTGGGAAAGCCATCGCCGAGGGGAGGGGTCTGCGGGGGAGGGCCGCCCACGGGAGGCCGGTTTCCGGGGTTGTCCTGCGCAGCGGGGCTGCAGGGGTGCGGGGCGGCAGCAGGCTTTCCCCGGAGTACGATCCGCGAACAAACAACCGTCATCGCTGGCGTCCAGCGGGGCCTGGCGCTGGACAGAGGCTCGCACGCGGGGAGCTCAGCCGCCACGTGACGCCGCCGGCCAGGGGGGTGGGGCGCGGCCGAGGCCCCGCGGGAGGGGGGGCGGCAGGGGGGCGCGGCGAGGTCCGGCGGTGGGGCAGTGGGGGCCGGCCCAAGCGGCCGGGGACTGGAAGAGAAAGTAGGGCTGGCAGAAGGCGCTGAGCTTTCCCCCACCCGCTCCTCTCCGTCAAAGACCTTGGGTAACTGACCTGACATAGCCATACTTTTAGTAATAATCATGTATTTTTCAATGATTTATCCTTTTCAGGACAGATCTATGGAATCTAATTAGCAGCAGAGGCCATTTTGCAGCCTGAAAGTCATTTTTTTAATGAAATTGTGGGAGTTATAGGACTATAAAAATAAATTAATCAACCATTAAAACAAAACAAACCACCTAATGCTGTCCAGGGAAATTTAATCTCGTTGAGTTGGAACAAAAGTAAGATTCAGCCGAGGCGTTTACCATCAAGATGAAGGGTTGAGATACTAATGAATATAGTGTCGCAGGAGGCGGAGGCCAGGGTGCTTGAGAGGTGGGTGAGGCCACAGGAAGAGAGGAGGTGCCGGGCAGGAACCCACTTGACAGGTAGTGTTAACCCCCGTCACTGAATTGGTTCGATAGGAAGAAGCTCCACCCACCGGGCTCCCCTCACACTGGAGGCACCGATGATGAACGGGTGGGCTGCTGGCCCTTTAAGAACCGTTCCCGGCCAGCAGGTTCCGCAGCCCTGTGCACCTGTCAGTTGCTGTGATCCGCGTCCGGACGTGATGCAGCTGTCCTACTACTCTCTGCCTTTGGCCCTCAGATGTGGACTACATATGGCACACCTTGGTTGTTGGTAGGTCCCATGATCGGGTCAGCTTTTTTATGTCCAGCTGGCTGGAACCATGCCAAAATGCCACACAGATCTCAGCAGTCAGAACCGGAGCAATTTCAAACCTCTACCAAGTGAGAGGCAGCGTCATGTTGGTTAAGAGACTAACTCTGGGGGCGCCTGGGTGGCTCAGCGGGTTAAGCCTCTGCCCTCCGCTCAGGTCATGATCCCAGCGTCCTGGGATCCAGCCCCGCTTCCAGCTCTCTGCTCAGCAGGGAGCCTGCTTCCTCCTCTCTCCTCTCTCTGCCTGCTTGTGGTATTTGTCTGTCAAATAAATAAATAAAATCTTAAAAACAGAAAAGAGAGAGAGAGACTAACTCTGGAGACAGCCAACCTGGATTCAGACCGCAGCTCTGTCCTTCATAATCCGTGGACCCTCGGGCGAAATCTTCAACCTGGAATGAGCGTAGTAAGACCTACCTTGTGGGGCTGGGTTGAGGATTACATGAGTTAATTCCTCCCATTACATGCTTAGAAGGCTGACTGGCAGGTGACAGGAACTCGTTAAGTGTTGCTAGTGTTATGAAGAGTCTACATTATGCAAACCAGGATTAGATATAAGGCATTCTTGATGTGCAGATAACATTTGGAAGTGAAATGCAGCACAAAATTAGACCCCTTAATGAGAGGTGTAATGAGATCTAAAAATGGGAGAGAAGAAAAAGTAGAGGTTGTACAGTCCAACTGCCGTCCCCGGGACAGCATCCTTCTGAAAATACCTGGCTTGTCTTTCACGTTCTATTGGGAAACTTTCAGGGACTTGGAACTGAGACCGTTCTATTTTTGAACAACTGTAATTAGAATAATTTTACTGGGGGCGGCTGGGTGGCTCAGTGGGTTAAAGCCTCTGCCTTCGGCTCAGGGCATAGTCTCAGGGTTCTGGGATTGAGCCCCGCATCAGGCTCCGCTCCGCTCACCGGGAAGCCTGCTTCCCCTCTCTCTCTGCCTGCCTCTCTGCCTACTTGTGATCTCTCTTTGTCAAATAAATAATCTTTAAAAAAAAAAAAAAAGAAGAATCTTACTGGTATAAGAAGATGAAGGGGTGCCTGGGTGGCTCAGTGGGTTAAGCCTGTGCCTTCGGCTCAGGTCGAAGTCTCAGGGTCCTGGGATTGAGCTACCCATTGGGCTCTCTGCTTGGCGGGGAGCCTGCCCAGCCCTACCCCCCACCCCGCCTGCCTCTCTGCCTCCTGGTGATCTCTCTCTCTGTGTCAAATAAATAAATAAATAAAAACTTAAAAAAAAAAAAAGATGAAGATACTCCAATCATCAGAATTTCTTTTGACTTTGTTTTGTTTTGTTTTGTTTTTTTAATGAACAAGAGAGTTAGGGTTAGCCCTTTCAACTGCCGTTTAAGGAAGGTACATCTTGCTAGGTTGGGGAGTACTTTGTTTTGATAAACTTGGAGTCACTTTTTTTTTTTTTTTTAAGATTCTATTTATTTGAGAGAACACAAGCAGAGGGAGAGGGAGAAAGAGACTCTCCGCTAAGCAGGGAGCCCCACACAAGACTCCATTCCACGATCCTGAGATCATGACCTGAGCCAAAGGCAGATGCTTAATGACTGAGCCACCCAGACACCCTGCAGCTGAGTTTTTATAGAAGTTAGGAAGCTCGGGATGAACTAATCCACTTCTGTGGTAGTTGAGAAAATAAGCAAGACAAGAGGTAGTTCCGTAGCTGAACCGGGACTTTGAAAGCCCGATATATAATAGAGACTTAAAAAAAAAAAAAAGAGGGTTGGCTCAGTCGGTTAAGCATCTACTTTTGGCTCGGGTCATGATCCCAGGGTCCCAGGATTGGGTCCCACATCGGGCTCTCTGCTCCGAGGGTAACCTGCTTCTCCCTCCACCTGCTGCTCTGACTGCTTGTGCTCTCTCTCTCTCTCTGATAAATAAATAAAAATAAAATCTTAAAAAAAAAAAAAAAAAGCTTGCCTGGGTGCTCAGTGGGTTAATCGTCTGCCTTTGGCTGGGGTCCTGATGCCAGTGTCCTGGGATCAAGCCCCACATGGGGCTCTTGTGGGAGACTGCCTCCCCTTCTTTCTCTGCCTACTTGTGATACCTCCGTTAAATAAATAAATAAAATATTAAAAAGAAAAAGTAAAAAGACTAATAACTACATTGTTTACTAGAAATGGCATACACTTATACAAAGAAGTACAGACAAGAAATTAAAATCTTGCCATTGTAGTTGTTTGATGAATATCATTACAATGTGAATGTTATTTAACAGGTGTCGATGTCAACTCTCTTTACATTAAAAAAAGGCAATCTGCCTCTCACCTCTTCCACTGGTCCTAGCACCACCCTTCCTACCTCTCTTCCAAACCCATAGTTTTTCTCACATTGCTGCTGTTAATCCAAATCTCTCTCACCCTACTTTGTGTTAAATGTTAAAGTGAAAAATACCCATTTAACCAAAACTTTCATACAGAAAGTAGGAAATAAGAGGGGTATGTCACACACAGCACAATATTTGTATTTAAAAATACCACTGGGATGCCTGGGTGGCTCAGTCTGCTGAGCATCAACCTTCGGCTCAGGTCATGATCCCACAATCCTGGGATAGAGTCCTACATGGGGCTCCCTGCTTCTCCCTCTCCCTCTGCCTGCTGTTCCTCTCTGTGTCAAATAAATAAATAAAATCTTAAAAACAAAACAAAATACCTGTGGACAGAGTCCCTGTCTCCTCCAAGTCCCTCCCCATTGAGCCTCCAGCTAGGCTGGACCCAGGTTTTGTGGGTCTTAAAGCTTATGGTTTGGTGGGTTAGCCTTAAGAAAAACAACACGGGGCACCTTACTGGCTCAGTTGGTAGAGCTTGCAACTCGATCTCAGGGCTGTGCGTTTGAGCCCCACATTTGGGGCAGAGATTACTTTAAAAAAATACAAGGAAAAATAATACAAAATTAGGTATGAAATAAATATTTAATGAGAATGTGAAAATAAATTACAACAAATTAAAAATGTCAAAAAGCTGACAAATATCCAGATTACAGCCTAGAAAAGTATCTTTATGAATTAACTGAGGCATGTCTATATTACTTCCTACTTTTCTCATTGCATATCCTTTGATTGCCTTTTCATATGACAATGATTTTGTACTATCATTTTCTATGGAGGCAACAGAAAAATAACTGTCTTTCCTACAGCGGAGTTAAGTGAAACTTACTTTTTATTACCAATAAGTGGGTTGCATAAAGCCTACAACTTCAAACACAAACTTGCCATTTGTAACATTGCTACAGGGTTATGCCCTACACCAAGAGTTCTGATGATAAATTGTATTTTGCACAACTTTCTTTTTTTTTTTTTTAAGATTTTATTTATTTATTTGATAGAGATCACAAGTAGGTAGAGAGGCAGGCAGGGGTGGGGGTGGGGGGGAGGGAGTTGGGGGGAGGGGGGAGGGGGGAGGGGGTGGGAAGCAGGCTTCCCAGAGAGCAGAGAGGCTGAAGCAGGGCTGGATCCCAGCACCCTGGGATCATGACCTGAGCCAAAGGCAGAGGCTTTAACCCACTGAGCCACCCAGGCGCCCCTGCACAATTTTCAAAGAAGAAAAAAGATATGTTTATAATTATACATGTTACGTAACTGAGTATATTCCTGACAGGAGAGAACATACTTTTTTTGTTTTTGGGGTTTCTCTCCTTTTTTTTATTTTATTTCATTTTATTTAGGAATGCCTGGGTGGGTCACTTGGTTGAGCCTCTTAGGTTCAGGTCATGGTCCCAGGGTCCTGGGATCAAGTCCCACGTTGGGCTCCCTGCTCAGCAGGAAGCCTGCTTCTCCCTCTCCCTCTGCCGCTCCCGCTCTTGTGCTCTCTCTCTCGCTCTCTCGCTCTAGCAAATAAATAAATAAAATCTTTTAAAAAATAAAAACAAAAATACATTTAATGATTTTATTTATCCATTTGAGAGTGAGAGAGAAAACAAGCAGGGGGAGGGGCAGAGGGAGCAGACTTCCCACCCAGCAGGGAGCCTGAGGGGGAGCCCAGCTCCTTGCCAGTAGAGAGCCAAACATAGGGCTTAGTCTGGGATCATGACCTGAGCTGAAGGCAGACGCTTAACAGACTGAGCCCCCGGGGACCCCTAAACCAGTTTAATTTTAAAGTCAGCATTTCTACACTGGGAAAATAAAAAGATATGCAATGAAAAGTTTCTCTCCCATCTGCCCCATTATCATCTATATTCACATACACATGAGTGAGCACTTTAATTAACTTCTTGGTCCTTCCTGGGCTTTTTAATGTGAATATAAGCACATATCACTGTGTATTATATTTTCTCCTTTCCTACACAAAAGGTAATACCTTGCTTAGCTCACTTAATAATGTATCTTGGAACTCTTTCCGTATCAGTTGGAAAGAGCATCCTTATTATTTTTGTAGCTGCATAGTATTAATTTTATGAGTATGTAATAATCTATTAACAAAGTCGGACACCTAACGTGTTTTCAGTCTTCTGCTGTCATATACAATGCTCTAACGTTTAAGCTCATACCTACTGTGTAACCTCGGATCTATGTCATATTCCATGTGTTGTGTCTGCAAGACAGACTAGTAGAAGTGGGATTGCTGAGTCCAAGGGCATTCGTGTTTGTAGCTTCTGTATATACTCCAGTTACCCAGTATGAGGGTTACCAACCTGCACACCCACCAGCGATGCATGTCACTAACACCCTAAAACTTTGAAAAGTGTGTTCAAACTTTACAATTTTGGGGATGCCTGGGTGGCTCCGTCCATTAAACATCTGCCTTCCATTCGGGTCATGATCCCAGAGTGCTAGTGATGTGGGAAACAGGGGCAGAAGAAAAATCATTAAATTTCCTTACCTACTGACAAGCCCTTGAAACAGGCAGAGTGACTCTCCTCTAGGGACTCAACTACCCTCACCTTGAGGCTTTGCTAAGGGCAAAGGACAATCCAAGCCTGACTGACCTCCTACCCCCAACCAGGATCCTGTAAGTCTACTTTAACAATTCCTTCAGGAAACTTTATCTCTAAACCTCCAAGATAGTGTTGACAATCATTCCCAAGCATATGACCCACTGATATACATCTAAAGGGTCTCAGGAGAAGGTTTTTATTACTGGTAATAAATAACCTTTTTCCCAAACAATACCTAGCCCCTCAAGGTCCTAGGAACCTTACTTCCAAAATTCCTTAGAGACTTACGCCATCCCTAAGCCCCTCCCAACTTGCAAGTATATAATAGACCACTCCTCACATCCCTGGGGCAGCAGCTCTTCCTGCTCACAGGTCCTGTCCCTGTGCTTTAATAAACCACTTTTTTGCACCAGAGACATCTTAAGAATTCTTTCTTAGCAGTCGGCTCTGGACCTTGCCCCACGGAACCTCACCAGGATTCTAGAACTTCATCACTAGGATCAAGCCCTGAGTTGGGGTCCCTGCTCAGTGGCAAGCACGCTTCTCCCTCTCCCTCTGGTGCTACCCCTGCTTGTGCTCTCTCTCCCTCTCAAGTAAATAAAAAAATTCTTGAGAAACCAAGAGCACAAGCAGGAGGGAGAATGGGGAGAGGGATGAGGGGTAGTGAGAGGCTCTGCTATTTTGAGCACTTCCAAGAGTAAACAGTGAAAAGGCAGAAATGAGGAATAGTGAGACAGAGGTGCTGCCCTCTGCTGGGCGGTGGGGTGCAGAAGGCTGGGCTATTTGTTTATAGTAATCTCTGCCTCCAGCATGGGACTGACACTCAGAAGCCTGAGATGGAGTGGTATGCTCTTCCTACTGAGCCAGCTAGGCACACCGAGGGACTGCATTAATCTGTGGACTGGTCGCTTTGTGTTCTACTGACATCATAATATTAAGTCTTCCTGTCCATGAACATGGGATGTCTTTCATTTGTTTAGATTATCTTTTAATTTCTTTCAGCAATATTTTCTAGTTTTCAGCGTACAGGTCTTTCACCTCATTTAAACTTACACCTAGGGGCGGCTGGGTGGCTCAGTGGGTTAAAGCCTCTGCCTTGAGCTCGGGTCATGATCCCAGGGTCCTGGGATCCAGCCCCACATCAGGCTCTCTGCTGGGCAGGGAGCCTGCTTCCCTTCCTCTCTGCCTGCCTCTCTGCCTACTTGTGATCTCTATCAAATAAATAAAATCTTAAAAAAAAAAAAAAAAAGAACATTAAAAAAAAAACAAAACTTACACCTAGTGGGGTACCTGGGTGGCTCAGTTGGGCAACTGCCTTCTGCTTGGGCTATAGTCCCAGGGTCCTGGGATCAAGTCCAGCATGGGGCCCCATGCTCGGTAGGGGAGCCTGCTTCTTCCTCTCCGACTCCTATTGCTTGTGCTCTCCTGCTGTGACAAATAAATAGAATCTTTCAAAAATAACTAGGTATTTTACTGTTTTATTTTCTTTTATTTTTCATTTTTTTTAAAGATTTTATTTATTTGACAGAGAGAGATCACAAGTAGGCAGAGAGGCAGCAAAGAGAGAGGGGTGGGAAGCAGGCTCCCTTCTGAGCAGAGAGCCCGATATGGGGCTCGATCCCAGGACCCTGAGATCATGACCTGAGCCGAAGGCAGAGACTTAACCCACTGAGCCACCCAGGCACCCGGTATTTTACTGTTTTATATATTATAAATGGAATTGCCTCTTTCTCACTAATTCCACAGCTACTTGTATTGTATTCATTTTTTGTTTTTTTACTCTCCATCAGGTACAGCATCATGCATAATTACAAAATGGTGAAGAAAAGAGGTTCCCTGCCCTTGGGTTGCTCATGGTCTTGTCATCCAAGTTAAGATCCATTATAGACCCAATTTTCAGCCATTACTTTGTCTCTCTGATGTGGTTTTAGAATACAGGTGAGGTTCAGTGGGCTGGACTCTGGAGCTGACGACAAAGAAAGAATTCTTGAGACATCTTTGGTGCAAAATACTGCTTTATTAAAGCAGAGGGATTCCCATGGGCAGAAATGAGCTGGTCCACAGGGCTTGCTCGGGGCGGCTGATTATATAGTATGGGTTTGGGGGAGTAAGGAAAAGGGAGATTTCAAAAGAACTTTCATGTGTTAAAGAAAACCTACAGATACTGGAGGCCTTGCCCTTATCAGGTTAAAGTTGTTTCTCCCCTCTAGAAAGGCATTAACAGGGAGACAGTTGGGAGATTCTTGGAAGGAGGTCACAGGCGTCCCACCCAGGAGTGGGGGTGGGGAGAGGTTGCAGGGTCTCTGCTTCTGCTTTGTTTTCAGCCAGGCTTCCACTCCCTCAACATTCCCCCCTGAACAATTTTTGACCCTTAAATCTTTAGGGTTGTTGAAGGTGGAAGGTCTCATCTTCTGTAACATCTTCCTCCTGAATAGGAGCGTAGAGATGGCCCTACCTGTGGGTCAACATTGTTCAGCTGGAGAATGTATAGGGGAGTTATGAAAGGGGGAGGAAGCTGAATCCAAAGCAGACAACATACAAATATGAACCTCCTTGAGGAGAAAGGATCTTCTGTTAGCTGGAAGTTATAGCACTAGGCTGGGAGATACTGGAAATGACAACAAAATAACGCGAAAGAGAAGTGTGAGTAAAAGACCTTTGATAGTTGACCTCTGATAATTTTCTTCCAGTCCAGGAGTTTAAAGCAATCAATAAAGGAAAGAGATCATTTAAACACCAATCTGAGTATTCTTGTCAGTTAGAAACCCGGAAGTGTCCTGCGGTCATCTAGACTGTACGCACAGCGTTCTGTTTTATGCTAGCACAAGGTCCACCCTATGTGACATCTCCTCCCATTCTACTGTGTAAAGCTGCTTTTACACATTTGTATTAACAGTTTTAACAGCGCATCCGTGCATCCAAGCAAAACCCAGAATACAGTGGCCTTTCCGGTCCAGGGGAAGCAATGAACACAGGTTAGAGGTGCTTAGCTACTGGGTCTCAGCCAGAAAGCCAGTCATATGAATACTGGGCCTTTCTGAAGTGTGGTCAGGATTTCAAGGGTTACTCGGGTTTGGGGGCCATTCTTTGCACATGTGATAATTTCAGGCCCATATTTGATTAGGGAATTATGGCTTAATAATAATCCCCTTTGGGGGCGCCTGGGTCGCTCAGTGGGTTAAAGCCTCTGCCTTCGGCTCGGATCACGATCCCAGGGTCCTGGGATCGAGCCCCACATCAGGCTCTCTGCTCAGCGGAGAGGCTGCTTCCTCCTCTCTCTCTCTGCCTGCCTATCTGCCTACTTGTGATCTCTGTCTGTCAAATAAATAAATAAAATCTTTAAATAAATAAATAAATAAAAATCTTTTAAAAATAATAATAATCCCCTTTTCTTTAAATTGCTTCACTGGCATGTTAAGACTAGAAAGGTCTATTTGGAGTCAGTATAAATATTTATTTTTAAGGCTTTGGCAATTCCAAAGCAAGAGGAGTGAGGACTATAACATACCAGTTTTCTTACTCCCTTTTCCGAGAAACTATTGCCGTTGGTAAACAAGCTGTCATTGTGCACCTTAAATCTAATCACCCCAATAACCTCTGAACACCTGTGCTCTATAGAAGGACAACAGCAAGGTCCAGGCATAAGGGTAGCTGTGCTCGAAGTCTGATAGGTTTCAAGTATTACTTCAGGCATATCTGTAAGCGTAGCCTGGTATTTAGTAAGTCAGCTAAGTCAGCTTTCCACCATCCCTTGGAGGCTTCTGATCTTGGACCTGATGTGAAGTCATTACAGAGACTGTCCCATAGTGAGCTCTCAGGTTCCTTTTACCAGGAGGGCTCTTGTATGCTTGGCTAAGGCCTTTGTTTGCTAATGTACCTCAATAGAGGTGGCTTCTAGGATAAATAGATCTAAGAGATGAAACAATTAAAAAGCCCTCTTTGGGGATGCCTGGGTGGCTCAGTTGGTTGGACGACTGCCTTCGGCTCAGGTCATGATCCTGGAGTCCCGGGATCGAGTCCCGCATCGGGCTCCCAGCTCCACGGGGAGTCTGCTTCTCTCTCTGACCTTCTCCTTGCTCATGCTCTCTCTCACTGTCTCTCTCTCAAATAAATAAATAAAATCTTAAAAAATAAATAAATAAAAAATAAATAAATAAAAAGCCCTCTTTGGGGGCGCCTGGGTGGCTCAGTGGGTTAAAGAAGCCCTCTTTGTTTGAGGTGAAGTGCTAATACCCTAATTACAAGGAATCACTGGCAAGTGGGAGAAGATTGTATTAAGAGATAAGAGCATCCCCAAGGGCATCATCCAATCCAATAATAAAGAAAGTGGGGGGGTCATCCATTATCTGCACAAGTCCACACTTAACCCTATGGAGTGGGGCATGCTCTGGCTTTTAGGGAATGGTTTCATTACCCAGCCACACAGAATTGGTCAAGGTGATGGTTTGAAGTTTACCTCAAGTTTAAGGACAATCAGAATCTAACATCCACAAAGATGGGTTATTTGTTTATTTAAAGATTCTATTTACCTATTTGACAGAGAAAGAGACACAGTGAGAGAGGGAACACAAGCAGGGGAAGATGCAGGCAGAGGGAGAAGCAGGCTTCCCACTGAGCAGGGAGCCTCATGTGGGGCTCGATCCCAGGACCCTGGGATCATGACCCGAGCCGAAGGCAGACACCCAATGACTGAGCCACATAGGTACCCCAAAAGGTGGGTTATTTAAACATAATTTTTCTCTCTAAAATAACCCTTATTTCCAGAGATAGCCAAATCAGGACTAATTTGTTTGCAAAACAAGTCCAATTTTAATAAACTTGGTCCAGTTTGCATAAGCTCCCCAAGAATAGTGATTGGTCATACTGATCTCCTAGACTCTGCTTTGTTGGAACTTTTTATTTTTTTTTTATTTTTATTTTTTAAAAGATTTTATTTATTTATTTGTCAGAGAGAGAGAGGGAGAGAGAGCAAGCACAGGCAGACAGAGTGGCAGGCAGAGGCAGAGGGAGAAGCAGGCTCCCTGCAGAGCAAGAGCCCGATGTGGGACTCGATCCCAGGACGCTGGGATCATGACCTGAGCCGAAAGCAGCTGCTCAACCAACTGAGCCACCCAGGCGTCCCTGTTGGAACTTTTTATAAAGAATCTCTAGGTTGGGGGCACCTGGGTGGCTCAGTGCGTTAAGCCTCTGCCTTCGGCTCGGGTCATGGTCTCAGGGTCCTGGGACAGAGCCCCACATCGGGCTCTCTGCTCAGCGGGGAGCGTGCTTCCCCCTCCCTGCCTGCTGCTCTGCCTACTTGTGGTCTCTCTCTCTATTCAATAAATAAACTCTTTAAAAAAAAAAAAAAGAATCTCTAGGTTGAACTTTTAGTAGCCTCTCTAGTCCAGGAGCCCAGCCAAGTACTTGTCATCAGACCTCCTTGTAGATTTGGGTGGATTCCTCCTCACAAGGTCCCCAAAGTCTCCTGAGGTTCCTGCACCTGCCAGCAATGGCATTCCTTACTCACCTGGTGAGCCCGCTGGGAACCTGTAAGCAGGGTTATCAGGCCAACAGTTCCAAGGGGCTTTATGGATCCAGGTTTCATAAAGCCAACTTTAGTTCCTTAAAGCTATTTGTTCACATCTATGTCTATGCATGCCCCTTAAATATGACATTCCAGTCAAAGCCTTGGTAAAATGCCACTGTTTCCACTGGTGTCCTGTTACAAGAACAGATCTTCACTGAACTTATGCAAATTACTAGGATTGCCGTGCAAGAAGGAATACTTACTGAGACCTTTTGAATGAGAGGGTTCAGGTAGAGAGAAAAGTAAATGCTTTGTTTTTTTTTCTTTCTATCACTGATGTCTTTTTTTTTTAAAGATTTTATTTATTTATTTATTGGACAGAGATCACAAGTAGGCAGAGAGGCAGGGAGAGAGAGGGAGAAGCAGGCTCCCCACTGAGCAGGCAGGGAGGGCTTGGTCCCATGACCATGATATCATGACCTGAGCCGAAGGCAGAGGCTTTAACCCACTGAGCCTCCCAAGCACCCCATCACTAATGTCTTTCTTTTTTTAAAGATTTTATTCATTTATTTGACAGAGAGAGAGAGAGAGATCACAAGTAGGCAGAGAGGCAGGCAGAGAGAGAGGGGGAAGCAGGCTCCCCACCCAGCAGAGAGCCCGATGTGGGGCTCGATCCAAGGACCCTGAGATCATGACCTGAGCAGAAGGCAGCGGCTTAACCCACTGAGCCACCCAGGCACCCCTATCGCTAATGTCTTAAGAGAAAGTTGGCTTAATCTGGAAGAGTAAACATCAGAAAATCAGCAATGTTTCAAGCAAGAGTCACAACACTATAATCTTTTAGTTCCTTTACTCCTACATTACTAATTCTTGTTAATGCAGCTTTAGTTAGTTCTGGAAATTCTTACCTATTTCAGTTTTAGAATTTTAAAGGTATAAAATACCTGTATTTGTCCTCAGAGTCCTTTCTATGAATCTTCTTGAAGATGAAACTCATTTTACAAGAGATAAGAACAATTATAAATGACAAAAACTCAGAATGGACATGGTTTATGATCTTATGAGAGGTTGCAAAGTGTCTGCCAAGAAAATCAGGTTATTTCTGTGACACGTAACACTTCAATAGCCAGAATATGGAGTGACGATGACCTTATATTAAAACATTAAAACTTTAGGAATTGCATATAACCTCTAGGATAGTTGTAGCATTTACCCAAATGTAACCTAAGGCTCATCATTTGTTTAACAGAACTTCTGAGTAACTTAGCATACCAAATAAAAGGCCTAATGAGTTAAAGAGGTTTCATTTACAATTTAACTTTTGGGAAAGTTGGTTAAAACCTTAAAGTTCTAGCACATGCCTGAATAGTATTACAGATTATTGCAAGATTTTTATTTAACCAAGGTGACAATAAGATTCGAAAGGCAAATACATAGCGTTCTACAGTTGTTAGCAAAACCTAGCTCTTTTGGGGCGCCTGGGTGGCTCAGTGGGTTAAGCCGCTGCCTTTGGCTCAGGTCATGATCTCAGGGTCCTGGGATCGAGTCCCGCTTCGGGCTCTTAGCTCAGCAGAGAGCCTGCTTCCCTTCCTCTCTCTCTGCCTGCCTCTCTGCCTACTTGTGATCTCTGTCAAATAAATAAATAAAACCTTTAAAAAACAAACAAACAAAAAACCTAGCTCTTTTAATATTGAGAAGTTTTAGCCAAGTAATGGAAGACCTGATCAAAGACAAAACATAGAAACTGGTTTTCTGGGGCGCCTGGGTGGCTCATTTGGTTGGGCAACTGTCTTCGGCTCAGGTCATGATCCTGGAGTCTCAGAATCGAGTCCCGCATGGGGCTCCCTGCTCGGGAGAGAGACTGCTTCTCCCCTTTCATGCGCTCTCTCATTCTCTCTCTCGCAAATAAATAAAAATCTTTAAAACGAAAACAAGGGGCGCCTGGGTGGCTCAGTGGGTTAAAGCCTCTGCCTTCGGCTCGGGTCATGATCCCAGAGTCCTGGGATCGAGCCCCATATCGGGCTCTCTGTTCAGCGGGGAGCCTGCTTCCTCCTCTCTCTCTCTCTCTCTCTCTCTCTCTGTCTGCCTCTCTGCCTAATTGTGATCTCTGTCAAATAAATAAATAAAATCTTTTTTTTAAAAGATTTTATTTATTTATTTGACAGAGAGAGATCACAAGCAGGCAGAGAGGCAGGTAGAGAGAGAGGAGGAAGCAGGCCCCCTGCAGAGCAGAGAGCCCGATGCGGGGCTCGATCCCAGGACCCTGAGATCATGACCTGAGCCGAAGGCAGCGGCTTAACCCACTGAGCCACCCAGGCGCCCTAAATAAAATCTTTAAAAAAAAAAAAAAAACTGGTTTTCTGGGTGGACAAAAGAGGAAAAAATCTTTGTTTACCGTTTTCTTATCCAGAGCAGATGAACAATTCAAGAAACCCTTGTCTTTTGAACAGAGAATTTCAGCGTTATACCAGTGTACCTTTAAAATCCATTCATTTCAATCTTAGTCCATCCTGACTACACCTAAAATTCCTTTCCAAAGATTTCCATCAGTCTTTTTTATTTATAAAAGATTTTATTTATTTATTTGACAGAGAGGGAGAGATCACAAGCAGGCAGAGAAGCAGGCAGAGAGAGAGGGTAAGCAGGCTCCCTCCCGAGCAGGGAGTCCGATGCGGGGCTTAATTCCAGGACCCTGAGATCATGACCCGAGCGGAAGGCCGGGGCTTAACCCACTGAGCCACCCAGGCATCCCCCAAAGATTTGCATCAGTCTTAACTACATTTAAGGACTTGCATTCTAGGGGCTCCTGGGTGGCTCAGTGGGTTAAGCCTCTGCCTTCAGCTCAGGTCATGATCCCAGGGTCCGGGGATCATCCCCACATCGGGCTCTCTGCTCAGCAGGGAGCCTGCTCCCCTCCCCCCGTCTGCTTCTCTGCCTATTTGTGATCTCTCTTGCGTCAAATAAATAAAATCTTTAAAAAAAAAAATAAAAGAATTTTGCATTCTTTAGAAACCTTCGTCTCCCATGAAGAATAAGGAGTGACCGATTGTGAACTATTACACCAGAATTCTTAAGATGGCAAATTTGTGGATCAGTTAAGCGAAAAGTGTGTTTACCACAAACTCAAATATCCTTAGGTTTTTTTGCAGTAAATAGCCCAAAGCACAAACCTACATCCAGTAATCAGTAACTTAGCACTTTATCCTATTTGGAAAGGATCTAGATGTCCCATGAATTCAATTCCATTTATCATCCAAGCCAAACTTTAAAGTTTCAGGTTACCAAAGACTGAAAACTATTTTAACAAAGCTATGAAAATTTTGATTAGACAACTAACCATCACTTTAGTCATCTTTTTACTAACAACTTGCAACAGAGATAACATGAATTTGTTTGACCTTCAGTAAATCTAGAAAGAATAAAAGTTTCACCTTTAGTGTTGTTAACTTTAAAGACACATCTATCAGGGCGCCTGGGGGGCTCAGTCGTCTGACTTAGGCTCAGGTCATGATCCCCGGGTCCTGGGATCCAGCCCCGCCCATCATGCTCTCTGCTTGGCCTCTCTGTTTGGCGGGAAGCTGGCTTCTCCCTCTCCCACTCCCCTGCTTGTGTTCCCCCTCTCTCTGTCTGTCCCATCTTTAGTTTTTACCTGAGATGCTGGTGGGGAAATCAGGAGTGGGTGTTGTTAGGTCCAGGGGTGCTCTTCTCTGCTTCTCAATGGTGAGGGTAGAGGAGCCAACAGTGCAGAAGGCTCCCAGGACGGTCTAGAAGCCAGTTTCGCAGGCTGCACTCAAGGTGGTGCGGAGCTAGGAACAAACAGAAGGGAAGTGCTGCCCAAATACATAGGAAGGGCTGCTGGCTCTCGAGCTCATCAACACCAACAGAGGAGCAGATGCAACAAGGGTCACAGGCAGTCCAGTCGAGGACAGAGAAGACGGGGCATTTCCCCCAACAAAGGGAGTTTCTGCGGCTGCTTGGGAATATTCCTTAAAGTCTCTGCCCCGAGGGAGATGAACCACAGTTGGCTCCAGTTACTGCCATTAGCCCGGGAAATGAGTGAGGGAGAAGCCCCCACAAGTATTAGGTGAACAGTGAGACCAAGAGTCCCCTTTACTAGGGAGTGCCCGTGTGTCCTCCAGCGACCTGGGTTTATTAGGAGGCGGCCTACTTAGACTAGCCAGACGTACTCAGGCAGACGCATTCTGCCAAGATGCCCTGAGGTTGGAGTCCTGGTGTGGAGCAATGAAGGCCTGAGGTACGAGCGGTGAAGCTACCTGGGTCCGTCTGCTCTACTTCCTGCAGAGGAGATCGAACTGATAGATCTCACTGAGGCCAAGCAGTGTTACAGGAGCTCAGTCCTTTCCTAAGTTTTGCAATCCAAATTGTTTCCAGTGGGTTAAAAGGCACCCCAAAGTAGAGTCCTTGGGAACCGAAGAAGCCTACTGAGACCATGGTTCCAGAAGAGTAAAGAAGGTCCATTAGCAAATTCCCCTGACTCCTGGCTGGCGTCCCACGCAGAATACATCAAAGGTTCCCGGGTGTCAAAAGTGACCGAAGGCGTCCTTCACCAAGACGTCGTTATTGAGCACAATCCTGCCTTCCTGCTGTAAATGGCCGGTAGGAGAGTTTCCGGTGTCCCTCTCCTTCCCCATCGCACCCCGGGCTGCCCATGGGTGTGCTGAATGGACTGAAACACCCATGCCATGCTATCTTATGTCCTGAAGGTTGTGTACTGCCCTGACATTTTAACCCATGGAAAATGCTAGAAGAAAGTTTTATAAGGGGAAATTACCAAATTTTCTAATTTAAGTAATTTGTAGAGGACACTGATGGAAAAAAGAAAGGTAGCAAGCCATCATGATTTTTTTTTAAAGATTTTATTTATTTATTTGTCAGAGAGAGAGAGGGAGAGAGAACGAACACAGGCAGACAGAGTGGCAGGCAGAGGCAGAGGGAGAAGCAGGCTCCCTGCCGAGCAAGGAGCCCGATGCGGGACTCGATTCCAGGACACTGGGATCATGACCTGAGCCGAAGGCAGCGGCTTAACCAACTGAGCCACCCAGGCGTCCCAAGCCATCATGATTTTTAAAAAATATTTACTTATTTGTTTGACAGAGAGATACAGAGCACAAGTAGGCAGAGCAGCAGGCAGAGGGAGAGGGAGAGGGAGAAAGCAGACTCCCGGCTGAGCAGGGAGCCCTATGTGGGACTTGATCCCAGAAACCTGGGATCATGACCTGAGCCGAAGGCAGCCGCTTAACTGGCTGAGCTGCCCAGGTGCCCCAGCCATCCTGATTCTAAGCGACATTCCAACTCATGTGGTCTTTACAACTTCCCTAGGAAACATCCCCAGTTGCCTTTTAATTCAATCGAGTACTGGTTTCGGTGGGCTCCCAGTGGAGGTCCCGCGGCCAGAAGTGGGTAGACCGGGGATGTGGAGGGGATCACATTAGATCTACCAGGAGGAAACCTCACAGGGGAGTCTTAAGACTGGCAGACGTCCTGGTGACTTAGGTGGCTGTCCCATGCCCAAGACAGAAAACTTTGTATGAGGACAGGAATAAAGAGAGGGCATCAGGTTTCTGGGTCTTATTACCATCTTGGCCAGGGTACTAACCTCCAGCCTAAAGGCAGTCTTTCTCCTCCCCATAGAGCAGCCACCGGCTAGTGGACTGCAGCCTGAGCAATTGACAGGAAAGTGTCCCAGTAACACCACACTCCTTGAAGAGCCCCAGAAATGAAGAGAAAGGAAAGGAAGAGAAACTACTCACCAACTTTGTCCCGAAGCTCACAATCCGGAGGTAAAATCTCAAAGCCCTACGTTCAGGAGCCATACGATGTGGTTTTGGCATAAAGGTGAGGTTTAGTCAGGTGAAGTCCAGAGCCGACAACCAAGAAAGATTTCTTGCTTGGGACATCTTTGGTGCAAAATAATGGTTTATTAAAACACAGGGGCCCGTGGGCAGACAGAGCTGCTGCACAGGGGTTGGGGGGACTTATTATGTGTACTGCGGGGTTGGAGGCATAGGGAAAAGGGAAGTTTCAAAAGAACTTTCAGGTGCTAAAGAACACCTATGAGATACGGGAGGCCTTGCCCTTGTCAGGTAAAGGTTGTTTCTCCCCTCTAGCAAGGCATTACCCTGAAGACGGTTAAGAGATTCCTGGAAGAATGCCACAAGCGCCCCACTCAGGTGTGGGAATGGGGGGACATTGCAGGCTCTCTACTTCTGCTTTGTCTTCAGCCAGCCTTCTGCTCCTTCATCATCTCCTTGGGGTCTTTCCCACTGTCTTGATGTGGCCCTTTTTTTGTTTGTTGTGAAGGAGCTGTTTAATTAGTTTTCAGGTCTTTTTCAGAAGGAATTGTACCACCTGTAGCTGTAGAGTCTGTGTGTCCATGGGAGGAGAGTTTAGGACCTTCCAAATCTTCCATTTGGGACCACCCTAGATCACTGGTTGATTACAAAAAGATACAACTTGGGAACAGGCAGATGGAAGAGTTACGGAGGGCTAGGTATGGGGAGGGGTCATGCAGCTTCTCTGTCCTCTTCAGACCAGCCACACTCTCCCCAACCTTCACATGTTGGCCAACCCAGAAGCTTCAGAGATGCCCTTTTTTTTTTTTTTAAGGTTTTATTTATTTATTTGACAGAGAGAAATCACAGGCAGGCAGAGAGAGGAGGAAGCAGGCTCCCTGCCAAGCAGAGAGCCCGATGCAGGACTCGATCCCAGGACCCTGAAATCGTGACCTGAGCTGAAGGCAGAGGCTTAACCCACTGAGCCACCCAGGTGCTCCAGAGATGCCTTCTTAATTTCCTTTCCAGATTGCTGTTGCTGGTGTAGAGGCACAGGTGGGTTTTGTGTGTTGATCTTTTACCCTACAACTTTGCCAAATTCACTAATTAGTTCAAGGAACTTTTTTGTGGATTGTTTGGGGTTTTCTTAATAGGATCATGTCATCTATGAATAGTTAATATTACTTCTTCTCTAATTTTGATGTCTTTTATTCCATTTTCTAATTGCTCTAGAATTTCCAATATCTCATTGTAGTTTTAATTACCCTAATAACTGATAATGTTGACATCATTTTCATGTGTTTATTAACCATGTGGATGTCCTCTTTTGTGAAATGTCAACTTAAGTCTTTTGTCCATTTTTTCAAATGAGTTTTCTTTTGTATATCTGTATCTATCTAACTCTAGATACATATTTATCTTCTGATACAATACTTTGTCAGATATATGCATTACAAATATTTCCTCCTAGTCCATGGCTTAACTCTTAATGGTTTTTTAATGGATAATTCTTAATTTTAGTGAAGTCAGTTCCATCATTCCACTATGATTTCTGTATCTATTTAAGAAATCTAGGGGTGCCTGTGTGGCTCAGTAGGTTTAGCCTCTGCCTTCAGTTCAGGTCATGATCTTAGGGTCCTCAGATCCAGCCCCACATCGGGCTCTCTGCTCAGCAGGGAGCCTGGTTCCCCTTCTCTCTGCCTGACTCTCTACTTGTGATCTCTGTCAAATAAATAAATAAAATCTTAATGGAAAAAAAAAAGAAAAGAAATCTTTGCCTATCCATATCACATATTTTTAAAAAAAATATTTTATTTATTTATTTGACAGAGAGAGACAGCAAGAGAGGGAACACAAGCAGGGAGAGAGGGAGATGGAGAAGCAGGCTTCCCGCTGAGCAAGGAGCCGGAGGCAGGTCTTGATCCCAGGAACCTGGCCTTCAACTCAGGTCATGATCCCAGGGTCCTGGAATTGAGCCCCGCGTCAGGCTCTCTCCTTGATGGGGAGCTTCTCCTTCTGCCTGCTGCTTTCCCTACTTGTGCCCTCTCTCTGCCAAATAAATAAATAAAATTAACAAAAAAAGGTACTACATTTACATAGTGCTTAATTAAAAAACTATTAAAGTGGTGAGCAGAAGGGAAGCTGAGGACAAAGCACAAGCTGATCCCCGCCCCCCACCACTGTGGGATACTTGTGACATTCCTCAGGCCCTCCTGGATGCCCTAAAACTAGGGGAAGGGAAACAAAAATGGTTACTGATAAAGATCACAGTCCTACAGAACTTGAGTTCCCGCAGTTTACAAATGTCTTAGTGATGTACAAGGAAAAAGCATTCGTATGGATCGCCTAACTTCCAGAGATCCATAGACTCAATTTCCGGGAGCCCTAAAATCACCCTTCATTGTGATGTGGAGAACAAAGGTAAAAGGAAATGCAGGTAAAATGAGATTTCCCTATAACCTGCAGCCATCAACAAGGACTTGCAATCAGAAGAGTATAATATTCCTCCAGGAAACTCCCAACTGTCTTTTTATTTTCTTTTTAAGATTTTATTTATTAGACAGCAGAAGCAGGGGGAACAGCAGGCAGAGGGAGAGGGAGGCTCTCCACTGAGCAGAGAGCCAGATGTGGGGCTCAGTTCTAGGACCCCAGGATCAGGACCTGAGCCAAAGGCAGACACTTTTAACCCACTGAGCCACCCAGGTGCCCCAAACTCCCAATTGTCTTAATACTTTACCAGAGGGAAAAACAACCTCAGCTTCACTTTGGCAAGGGCTCTAGCATCCTGAAAGTCTTCTTTAATATACCAAAGTCCTTTTGGACGTCTCCCTTTTTCCTTGCTTCCCCCAACTCCCAAGCATATTATTAGCCATTCCTCACAACTCCAGTGCAGCAGCTCTTTCTGCCCATGGGCCCTGTCCCCGTGCTTTATTAAAATCACCTTTTTTGCCCCAAAGACATCTCCGGACCTCACCAACATCCCAAAACTCATCAAAAACATACACAATGGGACGCCTGGGTGGCTCAGTTGGTTGGACGACTGCCTTCGGCTCAGGTCATGATCCCGGGGTCCCGGGATCAAGTCCCACATCGGGCTTCCAGCTCCATGGGGAGTCTGCTTCTCCCTCTGACCTTCTCCTCGCTCATGCTCTCTCTCACTGTCTCTCTCTCAAATAAATAAATAAAATCTTTAAAAAAAAAAAAAACATACACAATAAAAAGTTTCTCTCCCATCCTGTCTCCCAGGCAGCCAGTCTCCTACCCAAAGAAAACAAATAACTACTGGGGTTTTGTGTGTGCTTCCGGAGATAGTCTCTGTATTTACAAACATGGGTGTGCATTTCCCCAGTTCCCACTTTTAAAAACCCACACACAATGAGAAGTGTGAACATAGTGTTTTAAACCTAACTTTTCTTCTTTTGTCTGATGTATCTTTGTGCTTCCAGTGACCCACAGTAGTCTTACTGTAATGACATGTGTGTATTCTTCAGAGGCTAACACAGTGCTGTGCACCTAGAAGGAACCCAAAGTACATTCAAATAGAACTAGACTTTCCGAGCTCTAAGGGTAGAGACCAACCAATCCGCTTTATTTTACAGGTAGGATAATTTACTGAAAGTCAAAATCACTTGCCTAAGGTCTTCCAGTTACCATATACAATAAAGTAATGAAGGAGAGCCAACTTCAAGGATCATCCACGTCATTTCAGTGCACGTGTACAGGTGGCTAAACGGCTCAGCCTAACAAGTGTAGACTATTTTAAATAGAGTCCCCTGTGGTGTTAACTCGTATCTGGCCAATTTCAGTTTAAAAAATAACCTCACACCCGTTAGTCCATATAGTAGTCCTCTGGTCGGTGGCCTCTGTCTGCATTTTGTGGAGGGCAGAACGGCACGGGTGCGGGTTTTCTTCTGGCTTCGGATCCGTGTGTTAGACAGTCCTAAGTGCTCCCGAGTAAACGGGAGATGCTGTCGGGCCGGGAGGCCGTGCGCTCGGGGCTACGCAGCGCGCACCGTGCACGGGCCGGGCGGGCTCCGTGGCTGCGGGTGAGAGCCGGCTCAGACGCCGGGGCAGCCCTAGGTGCTCAGCATAGGGGTGGGATGGTTGTGTCACTCAGCACCCCGGCTAGTGCGGGCGCCACTCTCGGGATCCCGGCTGCCCGAGGGCGGTCCCCGCGCCGGGTGCGTGGTGCTCGCGCGCGGACACGCCTGTGCGACGCGCGCTCAGCCCTGGGAGCTGGCTCCGTGCCGCCTGACCGTCTCTGCCTGGGACTGCTTAAGGGCGAGGGTTAGGCGACACTCCGCCGCCCCGTACCGCCTGCTCGCGGCCAGGACCCGGCTGATACTCGGGCTCCCACCCACGCTCCAGAAGGAGGAGGGCGGGAGGAGGGCGGAGGCCGGCGCTGCGCACACGCGCCGGGACACGCCCGTCAGCGCGCGCAGGCGCAGCCTCCCCTTCCTGATTGCCTCGCGGTCCCACCCCTCTCCCGGAAGTCTTCCCGTCCCGCCCCCCGAGAGCAACGGGGGATGCAAGTGGGCACTCCGGTTGTCCATCAGGCCGGTCTCACTGCCATTGGCAGCCGGGGAAAAGGCCGGACGGCCGACTTCTGCCGACTCGGCGCCCCCACGGAAGCCGCGATTGGCGGAGGCCGGGCCCCGCGGCCGCTTGCTTCCGGTCTCCGCGAGCCCTCCCCGCCGCCGCCGCCGCCGCCGCCGCCGCAGCCGCAGCCCTCAGCCTCCCCGCCCCCCGCCCTTTCACCATGGCCGCCTCTGTGTGGTGTGGGGAGAAGCTGGCCCTCGGTGTCCTCCTGTAGCGCGCACTGCCTCCCCCTCACCCCTCGGGCCGGATCCAAAGGAGCCTCGCTCCCCAGCGCTCCGGCCCCGCCAGGAAGCTCCCCTACCCCTACTGCAGGGGCAGGACTCCTCTTCCCCAGCTGCTGAGGCAGACACTTAGGGTTGGAAGCCAGAAAGGGCGCCCCGTCCACTCGAGGGGCGGAAGGCTCGCGTGCCCCGCCCGGAGGTGCGGACCTGCCCCCGGCACCCCCGGAGCTGGCGGCCTTCGCTCAGCACTGCCACCCCAGACACAGGACCCCGCGGGCCGCCCACGCCCGCGCCCTCCACAGGAGCGGCCTTTCGGAGACGAGGGCTGGGCGGACAGCGCGGGACCCTGCCCGACCCCGCTCGTGCCTCTGGCCCCGGGCCCCGGGCCCCGGCCCCCGGAGGGGTCGTTTCTAGGACTTCCGCCCGTCCACCCCCCGGCCTCTTCCCGTGTCTTGGCCGCGGCCATGGAGTTGCAGAAGGGGAAGGGGGCGGCAGCGGCCGCTGCGGCGGGAGCGGCGGGAGGAGGAGGAGGAGGAGCGGGAGCAGGAGCCCCAGGAGGGGGGAGGCTGCTCCTCTCAACCAGTTTGGATGCCAAGGATGAGTTAGAGGAGGTAGGTGTGGGGGGTGCGGAAGGGGGCCGAGCGCCCGGGCCGAGCAGGGCCGCCGGCGCGGAGCGGGGCCGGGGCGGGGGGCCGGGGACCGGGCCTCCAGGCTGTTCCGAGGCAGCACGAGCGCCGCTCCACACTTCCTGCTCCGGGAGGAAGGAGCGCGGCCGACTTCCTGGACCGGTTGTCATGGCAACAGCAGTCGCTCGGAGGAGGCCGGTGAGGGTGTCGGGGAGGAAGGGAAGCGCGGTCCAGATCGGCCGACTTGACTTTTGACGCTCCTTTCCTCGCAGGGACCGCGCGCGCGCTTCGTACCTGTCCTGCCTCAGCCGGGGCGCTCCTATTCCGAGCTGTGCGTGGACGTAGTCCGTTGACGGCGATGTGCACTGCGCATTTGGGACGTGTGAAGCCCCGAGACAGTGGTGTTTAGTTAGGGTACCCTCGCCTACAGCCTCTGTCCTTCAGAAGCAGAGAGCACCCACGGGGGGGTGCTGAGGGAGAGGGTAGAGTGAAGTCACGCTGGGTAGTGGACCCTCTTCTCCCCCACTAGTTCCCTCTTGTCCCTGACCACGCAGATGCTGCCGCACAGCTCGGAATAGGAGGCCCAGTGCTGAGACGCGACTGCGGGACTGTTGGTGATGTCTGATGCCTTCAACTCCCTGCTCACCCAGGGACAGGAAGAGCATAAGAACAGCACCTGGCCTTCCCTGACCATTTCCCTGCCTTTTTTTTTTTTTTTTTTTTTTTTTAAGATTTTATTTCTTTGACAGAGAACGAGCAGAGGAGGCAGGGGCAGTGTCAGGCTACGCAGTCAGCAGGGAGTCCTATGTGGGGCTCCATCCCAGGACCCTGGGATCATGACCTGAGCCAAAGGCAGATGCTTAAAACTGAGCGACTCAGGTGGCCCCATTTCCCTGCTTCTTTGTCACTGCCCTTTATCAGTCGCAGAGGGTGGGCAGGCAGATAGGTGGAATTCATACTTTAGATTTTAAAAAAACGTTGGTTCAGATACAAAGTGATGGAACATATATGCAGAAATGAGCTTTGCAGATCAAGGTGGCGGGGTATAACTTTGTGGATCATCCTTTGGCAAATGTCTGCTCACAGGCTGGTTTTCCATCCTGCTTCTCCCCGGTAATTCTGTGTGCATTTAGAGAAATCAAAGTTTTTCTGCTGTTGTTTTTAATCAGCTAATATAGATACAATTAGGAGAAGAAACAATGCTACTAAAAATAATGTATTCCTAAAACAATAAAAATGGCTGTAGGATTGTCTGGCACTTTGAATTGCCCACTTTTTAAGAACTGGCCACTGCCATTGTCTAAGTTTTTGTTGAGCCCAGTGTTCTAGTCCTGCAGCTCTAAAACTGTAGGAAGAAAATAGCTGACTGCCTTTGATCCCTCCACCAGTTTGGGTGGAGGGAAAAAGCCCCCAAGCATTGGACAAAAATCTGTTTATTACCCACCCTGATTGCCAGAGGGTTCATCCTGCCTCTGCTGATTTGTACCACAGCCTAGTACAGCGTCCTGTTCTGAACAGTGACGTGTTTGCTAGCAGACTCAGTGATATGGTGGGAGGGAACCATGAAAGAGAGGAAGCATTTATTTTTTTGTTTTTTTGGACTGAGAATGAACTTTAAACTGTTTCCAGAGAGAAGGGGCAGGGAAGGTCTCTCTCTCCGTTTTTTCCTCCTATCCTTCCTGGTGTAGATGTTTCCCAGCATTTCTTGGCTTCCCCTTTTCCTTTTTTGGCCTTTACCCTTTGCATTTGAATTTTCCATGTTTTTAACGCATGTGTGTGGTTCCCACTGGACCAGAGTGTCCCTAAGGGAAAAACTTACTGGCTTCTTCCTCTGGGTCTCCCCACAGAGCTCTGTATGCAGAAGTCATCAAAACCTGCTGCTGAATGACTGGCCTGTGTTTGTTCTGGTCTGGTACTTTCCATCACAGGCGTACCTATTGCCCAGGAACACAGAGGTAGCTTCTTGACTGTCTGTGCTTCCTGTGTGCAGTCTCCTAGGAATATAGATGAGGGAGACCCAAGTCTGCTTTGGCAGAGCTTCTCATCTGAAGACTGAGTTAGCATACCCACAAGGAGGGTGAAAAAAAAGCACCTCAAAAACCTGGTAGTAAAGAGTCTGGGGTCGTTGTAGCTGGGTGTGGTGAGGAAAGGTCCCTCAAGAGTCCTGAGGGACGGACACGATTCTGAAGAGCGTCCCAGCCGGGAACTGTGAATCTTCTTCTCAAGGGAACATTTGTTGTGTCCTTTCTTCTCTTTGGCTCTGTTTCTCTCTTTGAAGGGGAAATTCTTGCCCATCCCTTTCCAAGTTGGGGAATGAGATAAAAATAGGGCCAGAGATTGGAGGCGTTTAGAACATGCAGCTAGTCTCCTTTCCGCAGCTCCAGCTCATTCCTCGCTGGGAAGGACCTGGTCTACTCTGAAGTCGGGCTGAAAGTGGAACTGTGGCTTAAACAAGTCAGAACTTCCTCTTAAATGATGGACAGGTCTTAGGGTTGCATTGGGTAGAGGTGCGCCCCTTTCAGGTTTGCTCCAAGGGGTAATTCATCTCTTGTCTCTGAAGAACCTCCAGGGAACAGGCTTTGAGCCATCTCTAATTTTTTCCCCTGAAATCCTCATTGCACTTAGAAGTGACTGTTGGCTATAGAGTACTTGGAAACCAGCTTATTCAGTAACTCCTCACTGATGTGGGCTCTTGGGGATTTTGTAGGTTGAAACATACCTTCTTTTCCTGAAGACAGTGGACTTTGCTCCTTCAGGGCCACTGACTTCCCATAAGAGACCACTGTTTAATACATAATTTACCAGACCGTCTTTTCACCCATTTGAGGGAGCGGAAACTGGGAGGTTAGAGGGATCTCTCTGCCTTCAGCCCCAAGCTTCAGGTATATACTGGCAACCTGGAAGGCCTTCCCCTACTCTGCCCCGCTGAGTCCACTGCTGCTGTCGTGGAGAACATGGGCAGGTACTCTTGGTACTAGAAAAGTTATTTCAGAAGCTCCTAGAGATGGTAAACATTTACTCAGCTCTCTGAGGTGCTGTCATGGAGGGCTTACTCTGAACAGAGCCCCTCTGCCAGTAATTGTTGGCAACTTCATGTAGGATTCCAAGTTTACTAAGGGCCTCAGGGGACTTGGGTGGGGAAGAGGGCTACTGCTACCTGATTGTAGGGATTTGACTTCCTATAGGCCTCTTTGGTGGGTGGTGGTCCTTCTTTCACTCTGAACGATTTGTAATTCCTTCTCCCATCCTTGTTTGGAAAAGTGATTTCTGTAGTTTGTGAAGAGCAGCATCTTCCACATTTCTGTTGCCTAGAAATCGCCCTCACATTTCTTTCCTCATCACTTTTATCCATGCATCCAAATTCTGGACTCTCCTTACTTCCTGCATCCTTAGCTGGGCCTCCCTGTTCCAAGAGGCCACTTTTGTTCTTGACTGGGCAGTGACCCATAGAACTGACTCAAGCCTCTGAGTGGAGCTTAGACTAAGGAGGGGCCTCGAGAAACCTGGTTCTGCCCAAGGTCTCTTGTGTGTCAGATCACAGCCACACATAAGTTGGCCATTACATAGGCTCATCCTCACTGTGTAAGGATCCTGGTACAGGGTCCGGCACTTGGGCCTCCCCTCACCTCCCTTACCCTTCCTTCCTCTTCTCTCCTAGAAGGCAAAAGTTTACAGAGGGCGATTAGGAAGCTTTTCAGCCTGGTCAGGGACTGACCCGTGTCCTGTAGTAGGAGGGCTCAGCTTTCCGGAGTCTTCAAGGACATGCCATTAGAAGTGGTAGCAGGAGATGCTGGGGAGTGGTCTGGTCTTCACAGGTTGGGTTGTGTGGTTGCTGAACTTTTTCACAAATGGAACATTACAATTTTTTTTTTTTAAGATTTTATTTATTTATTTGACAGAGATCACAAGTAGGCAGAGAGGCAGGCAGAGAGAAGGGAGGAAGCAGGGTCCCCGCTGAGCAGAGAGCCCGACGTGGGGCTCGATCCCAGGACCCTGAGATCATGACCTGAGCCGAAGGCAGAGGCTTAACCCACTGAGCCACCCAGGTGTCCCCCAACAGATTACAATTTAACTGAGACTGTGTGCTGGGTGTTTTCACGTCTGTTATCTTGTGTAATCCTCAGAGCAACCTTGTGGTATTTCTCTCTTTTTTTAAACAAACATGGTTTTAAAAAAAATTTATGAGAGAGAGCAAGAGCGTGGGAGCGGGAGCACGAGTAGGGGAGGGGCAGAAGGCATGGCAGAGCCAGAGTCTCCAGCAGACCTCCGGCTGTATGCGGAGCCTGCCCAGGGACTCGGTCCCACAGCCCCGAAATCGTGATCTGAGCTGGAACAGAGTCGGACGCCCAACCGACTGAACAACACAGGTGCCCCTATTTCTGTTTTTCAGGTAAGAAAACCAGGGTTTAGAGAGGCTAAGGAACTCACCCAAGATTAGCTTAAGTCTAGCGGGTGGGGGGCACCCTTCCATACCACGCTCGTCGGTGGTCATTAGCTCATTAGCTCACCACGCTCATTAGCTGGCCGCTGTTTGACCTCTTGGATCTCTGCTGGTTCGGCAGACTCCTTCCTTTGAGTAGGAAGCAGTATCTGGAATGGGTAAGCAGGGTTAGCTACTGGGGGACCTGAGTCCCCGACACTGACAGCTGTCTTGGGTTAGACAGGGATATGACTCAGAAAGGGAAAATCCAGCCTGCTGTTTTCCCTCCCCTCTCCTCCTCGTGTGGGAGCCGGACCAGGTAGTGCCGGATCTCACAGCTCTGCTTTCCTGTGATCTCACAGCTCCTTTTCACAAGTACACAGGCCCTGTGGAGGCTGAGTGTGCAGAGCCGACCTAATTTGGAGGGTAGTCAGACCGGACGGGCAGTGAAGTTGTAATACCTTCAAATCTGCATAGATTTGGGCCTAATGCAGGTCAGAGTTTTGAGGCTGTGGGAGCTCCTTGCCTTAACTCTCCATTCTACTCTGTGCCACCTTGTGCTCTTGGTTAGGGATGGGTATACGCAACCTTAGAATGATGCTGAAGGGAGACACAGGGTTGCCTTTCATTCCTACACCCCTTTTCCCTTGTCCTTCGTCATGGGTTCTTCTCAGCACTGCAGCAGAACCTCTTCTCTGCAAGGTGTTTTATAATGACCTGTAGGGTTAGGGGGAGGTAAAATGCCTGCCTTTGTCCATTTGCCAGCATCACCATTACTGGGAATTGGGAATTGGTTTTCCTTAAATAGTTTTGGGGTTAGTCCTAAAGTTTTAAAGGACTTGGGAAGTACTTTAGGTGGTGATAATGGAGAGGCTCACCGATTTAATATGATACACAGTTGTCAGTATCTTCTCATATTTAGTATTAAATGTTTGTTTGGAACAGGGGCAGTGACTAAGGTCTCCTTAGAACATTGAGCATGAGCATGTGTTGGCCTTTGAAACTGGAGTGCCTCTGGGGTGGACTTCAGTGCACCTGTCTCCACCTTGGTTTGTCCAGAGCCTCAGTCAATTTGGCCTTTTGTTCTCCTTTCCTTTCCTCACACTCATTTTTTTAAATTTGCCTTTAGCTTTTGGGGGGACAGATTTTATGTATGTATTTGACAGAGCAAGAGAGCACAAGGAGGGGAGGAGCAGAGAAAGAGGGAGAAGCAGGCTCCCAGCTGAGCAGGGAGCCTGACGTGGGACTCAATCCCAGAATCCTGGGATCACGACCCAAGCAGAAAGCAGACGCCCAACCCACTGAGTCATTTGGAAACAAATCCAAGATAAATCCAAGATAAATCATTTCATCTGCAAATTATATATATGTCTATGAGGGAAGGATTTTTTTTAACATAGCCATGATGTAATACCAAAAATATTAGTAGTAATTCTTCAGTGTAATAAAATATTCATTGTTCAAATTGACTGTCTCATAAATTCCTTTTTATAACTGGTTTGTTCAAATCAGTGCTCAGACAAGCACCACACATTGCATTTGACTGATATGCTTCTTTAACTTTTTTAAAGATTTATTTATCCATTTTATTTTATTTATTTATTTATTTATTTTTTTAGATTTATTTATTTGAGAGAGAATGAGTGAGAGAGAGCATGAGAGAGGAGACAGTCAGAGGGAGAAGCAGACTCCCCAAAGAGGTGGGAGCCCGATGTGGTACTCGAATCTGGAAGTCCGGGATCATGACCTGACCCGAAGGCAGTCACTCAACCAACTGAGCTACCCAGGCGCCCGTATTTATCCATTTTAGAGAGAGCAGAGGGGGCGCAGAGAGAGTCTTAACCAGACTCCTTGCTGAGCATGTAGCCCAAAGTGGAGCTCAGTCCTGCAACCTGAGATCATGACTTAAGCTGAAGCCAAGAGTTGGTTGCCCAACTGACTGTGCCACTCAGATGCCCCATTATGTTTAATTTTATTTATTTATTTATTTATTAAGATTTTATTTATTTATTTGTTAGAGAGAGAGAGAGAGAGAGAGAGAGAGAGAGCACGAGCACAGGAAGAGTGGCAGGCAGAGGCAGAGGGAGAAGCAGGCTCCCCGCCAAGCAAGGAGCCCGATGTGGGACTCGATCCCAGGATGCTGGGACCATGACCTGAGCCGAAGGCAGCCGCTTAACCAACTGAGCCACCCAGGCGTCCCTCTTTAATTTTTTTTTTAAAAAGATTTTATTTATTGAGAGAGAGAGCGTGAGTGGGATTAGGGGCAGAGGGAGAAGCAGGCTCCCTGCTGAGCAGGAAGCCCTACGTGGGTCTCGATCCCAGGACCCTGAGATCATAACCTAGGCAGAGGCTTAACCCACTGAGCCACCCAGGTGCCTCAGTGTTTCTTCAATTTTTTTTAAAAGATTTTATTTATTTGACAGAAAGATACACAGCAAGAGAGGGAACACAAACTGGGGGAGTGGGAGAGGGAGAAGCAGGCTTCCTGCCCAGCAGGGAGCCTCATTCCGGGCTGGATCCCAGGACCCTGGGATCACAACCTGAGGGGAAGGCAGCCACTCTTAATGACTGAGCCACCCAGGTCCCCTTCCTTTAATTTTTTTTTAACAGCTTTTTATTTTGAAATAATTTCAAGCTGGGGCTCATGAGTAGCTCAGTTGTTAAGCGTCGTCTGCCTTCAGCTCCGGTCATGATCCCAGAGTCCTGGGATTGAGCCCCACACCGGGCTCTCTGCTTGGCGGGGAGTCTGCTTCTCCCTCTCCAACTCCCCCAGCTTGTGTTCCCTCTCTCACTGTCTTTCTCTCTGTCAAATAAATAAATCTTTTAAAAAAATTATTTCAAGCTTAGAGAAATTATAGTACGTAGAACTCTCACAGACTCTTCACCCGGACTCAGCAGTTACTAACACTGCTTCTCCGCACAGACACGGTTTCAGCCTTTTGAGAGTCAGTTGCAGCCGTGAGGGTTTCCATACTTCGTTGTCTATTTCCTGAGAACAGAGATCGTCAGTTAATGGAATTGCTGCTCTGTTGTCCGGACTGGGCATTCAGCTGCGATGTGCTGCTGTTACAGAACATGCTCCGATTTTACCGCTTGTCCCAGGAATGTCCGTGTAGCAGTCCAGGATCACAAGTTGAGTTTAGATGTGCTCTCTCTTTACCCTGAAGCAGATTCTTAATCTTCCTTTGTCTTTCATGACCTTAAACACTTTTGACAGGTCAGTTATTTTGTAGAATATTTTTCATATTGGGTTGTCTGAGATATCCTCCGTGGTTAGATTAAGATGATTCATTTTTTGGCCAGAAAACCATACAAGTACTGTTCCAGCCTCTTCAGGGCACCCTGCCGAGGCATATGCAGTGTCAGGAGTCAGTATGTCTCCCTGTTCGGGATGTTAATTTTGATCACTTGGTTAAGGTGGTACCCTCCAGAATTTCCTGCAGTTACTCTTTTTCCTGTGTATTAAGTATTTTGAACCCACATAAATATCCCCTTGTGCAGTATCACCTCTGGTTTAGTACCTGTTGGTGACCTTTCCCTGAATCATTTTTTGCTCCTCTTGTTCCTTAGGGATTTATTAGTTGGCATTCTGCTATAAGGCAGAGCTTTCCCTTCTTTATTATGTGTGTACCTATTAGCTTGGATTCTTATTTTATTCAGTGGGTTATAAACTCTTTTTTTTTTCCTTCCAGTAAGCTCTACACCCAATATGGGGCTTGAATTTATGTCCCCTTGAATTTATGAGATCAAGAGTCATACTCTAAGGACTGAGCCCCCCCCGCCCCCCCACCGTGGGCTATAATCTTAATCCTCTTTTATTTTACTTTTTTTTAAAGATTTTATTTATTTATTTATTTGACAGAGATCACAGGCAGGCAGAGAGGCAGGCCGAGAGAGACGAAGGGAAGCAGGTACCCCGCTGAGCAGAGAGCCCGATGCAGGACTCGATCCCAGGACCCCGGGATCATGATCTGAGCCGAAGGCCGAGGCTTTTTTTTTTTTTAATTCAAACCTAGGCACTTTAGGTCTGGAGACAACATTTTTCTTTTTTTATTTTATTTTATTTTATTTATTTATTTGACAGAGATCACAAGTAGGCAGAGAGGCAGGCAGAGAGAGAGAGGAAGGGAAGCAGGCTCCCTGCTGAGCAGAGAGCCCGATGCGGGGCTCGATCCCAGGACCCTGAGATCATGACCTGAGCTGAAGGCAGAGGCTTAACCACTGAGCCACCCAGGTGCCCCTAACTTTACTTTAAATTGGTAGTTAGATTTAGAGGTATGATGAGGTTTAAATTTATTTTTTTTAAAGATTTTTAAAATTTATTTGACAGAGACAGCAAGAGAGGGAACACAAGCAAGGGGAGTGGGAGAGGGAGAAGCAGGCTTCCCACTGAGCAAGGAGCCAGATGTGGGGCTTGATCTCAAGACCCTGGGACCATGACCTGAGCTGAAGGCAGACGCTTAATGACTGAGCCACCCAGGCACCCTAGCTTTTGGGGTCAGAAATACTTTATAGGTGATGGTATGACACACTCTGAACTTTGTCTCACCCCTTCACAGAGGTTAGAAAGGTGCATGAGCATTGTGACATCGATGACTGCTGGCATCTCAGAGAGGGACGCCAATGACGCCCTCAATGCTCACGTGAGTATAACGCTCTCCCCTGCCCGTTACCCCTGCGCTGGAAGCTTTGAGATGTGACCCAAAAGATAGGATTTACGTGGCTGGGAATTAGGGGACTGAAGTGCATATCTCGGCTCCCCGAACCAGACTTCCCAGCTCCTCTTTCTGTCTCACTGTGGGAGTCCAGCCCTTGGAGCTTATGTGTCTTTAAGTCACAACTTTTAAAAATAACTCTTAGTTCTGTAGTGACCTTCTTTCTTTGCAAATTATTCTCACATATTTGATCCTTTAACATTTCCTTTTTTTTTTTTTTTTTTTTTTTGGTTTGGGGGGGGGGGGGAGGGGGGGGGGGAAAGATAGTCTTTTTTTTTTTTTTTTTTTTTTTTTTTTTTTTTTTTTTTGGTTAGGGTGGGAGGGGCAGAGGGGGAAGGAAAGAGAGACTCTTTTTTTTTTTTTATAAGATTTTTTATTTATTTATTTGAGAGAGAGACAGTGAGAGAGAGCATGAGCGAGGAGAAGGTCAGAGGGAGAAGCAGACTCCCCATGGAACCGGGAGCCCGACACGGGACTCGATCCCGGCAGCCCGGGATCATGACCCGAGCCGAAGGCAGCCGTCCAACCAACTGAGCCACCCAGGCGTCTCTTAAGCAGGCTCCTTGCCCAGTACAGAGCCCCATGCAAGGGCTTGATCTCACAACCCTGAGGTCAGGACTAAATCAAGAGTCAGAGCCAAAGTCCAGTCAGATGCTTAACCGACTAAGCCAGCCAGGTGCCCCATGACCTTTTATATTTCCTAATCTGTGATATTGAAAGGATTTTAAATAGTTAGTACAGGTAAAGTTCTCAGTAATTCCAGGCACATAGTGAATGCTTAGTATTTCCTTTTTATTAGTAGTATATTATATTTGTTGTCTTCACCTTACAAATACCACGGACTCAATGATTTGCCTAAGGTCTTGACTTGATATGTATGCCCGTTACACTGTGAACGGTTCTGTAGCTCCCTCCCTCTTGAAGGCTATTAAGGTCTGGTAAATGTGGTACGGTGGGATTTTTTTCCTGCTTTATTTATTATTTTTTTTAAAGTTTTCTTTTCTCTAAATATGTATTTATTTATTTTGAGAGATAAAGAGAGTGTGCACACACGCGAGTTGTGGGAGGGGCAGAGGCAGAGAATCTTTCAGGCAAACTCCACCTTGAGTGTGGAGCCTGATGCAGCTGGATTCCATGAGATTCCATGAGATCCCATGAGATTGTGACCTGAGCCAAAACCAAGAGTGGGATGTTTAGCCAACTGAGCCACCCAGGTGCCCTTAAAGATTTTATTTTGTTTTATTTTTTTTGCGGATTTTTATTTATTTATTTGTCAGAAAGAGAAAGGAAGAGAGCGAGTGCACAAGCAGGGGGACCAGCAGGCAGAGGGAGAAGCAGGCTCACTGCTGGGCAAAGAGCCTGATGGGGGGCTCGATCCCGGGGATCATGACCTGAGCCAAAGGCAGACGTTTAACCAGCTGAGCCACCCAGACATCCCAAAGATTTCATTTTATTTATTTACTTATTTACTTATTTTATTTTATTTAAAATTTTTAATTTATTTGTCAGAGAGAGCACAAGCAAGGGGAGCAGCAGGCAGAGAGAGAGGGAGAAGCAGAGGGAGAATAAAGATTTTATTTTTAAGTAATCTCTGCCTCCACTGTGGAGCTTAAACCCACAACCCAAGATCAAGAGTTGCACACGCCACTGACTTACCTCCAGGTGTCCTTTTTTTCCCATTTAAAATTTTTTTTTTTTAATTTTTTTTTTTTTTAAGATTTTACTTATTTATTTGTCAGAGAGAGAGAGGGAGGGAGAGAGAGCGAGCACAGGCAGACAGAATGGCAGGCAGAGGCAGAGGGAGAAGCAGGCTCCCTGCAGAGCAAGGAGCCCCATGTGGGACTTGATCCCAGGACGCTGGGATCATGACCTGAGCTGAAGGCAGCTGCCCAACCAACTGAGCCACCCAGGTGTCCCAACCTTTTTTCCCATTTTAAACAGTCTTTAGGGCCACGTGGGTGGCTCAGTCAGTTGGGTGGGCGCCCTTGACTTAGGTCATGATCCTGGGGTCTTGGGATCCAGCACTGCATCAGGCTCCCTGCTCCGCAGGAAGCCTGCTTCTGCCTCTTCCTCTGCCGGCTGCTCCCTCTGCTTGTGCTATCTGTGTGTCAAACAAATAAGTAAAATCTTTTTGTTTTTTTTGTAAGATTTTTTATTCATTTATTTGACAGACAGAGATCACAAGTAGGCAGAGAGGCAGGCAGAGAGAGGAAGGGAAGCAGGCTCCCTGCTGAGCAGAGAGCCCGATGTGGGGCTCGATTCCAGGACCCTGAGATCATGACCTGAGCCGAAGGCAGAGGCTTTAACCCACTTAGCCACCCAGGCACCCCAATAAGAAAATCTTAAAAAAACAAACACTCCTTCTGTTTTCTGCTTGTGGCATGCATCAAGCCTTGGAGAAAACAGCAGGGTCTGTTCTTTCTCTTTACCTCTCTCTCTCTCTTTTTTTTTTTTTTTTTTAAGATTTTATTTATTTATTTGACAGCAGAGATTACAAGTAGGCAGAGAGGCAGGCAGAGAGAGGGGGGGAAAGCAGGCTCCCCGCTGAGCAGAGAGCCCATTGTGGGGCTCAATCCCAGGACCCTGAGATCATGACCTGAGCTGAAGGCAGAGGCTTAACCCACTGAGCCACCCAGGCACTCCACCTCTCTCCTGAAACAGACGCTTCATCGCTTTTAGGAGAAGGAGATCATCAGAAGAGTTAATGATTCTCCTTTGTGGGTTACTCAGGAGTCCCAAGTTTTCTGGGAGAAACTGTGCTCAAGAACTTTCCTCCTGTGAGAGACAACTAGTTTTTTTCCTTCCTCATATTCTAGGTATGCAAAGGCCCCCCCCAGCATGAGGAAATCTGCCTGGGCCTCTTCACCCTTGTCCTCACTGAACCTGCCCAAGCCCAGAAGGTAAGACTCCCTCCTCTGGACCCACAGACTCCCCTCAGATGGTCTGAGGATACAGTGGGACTCAAAGATTTGCTGCATAATGCCAAACCTGTTGACCAGAGCTCGATCACCTTGTTGTCCTGATAAGCTTACAACTCTATTTTTATTTTCAATAAATTGGTCATTCTGACTCAGATCCTTTCTCTATCTAGATTCTGAAGCTAAGGGGCAAGAAAAGCATTTGTGAGATGGAAAAGCATCTGAAGTGTTGTACATTGTAGATTGATGGGTCAAGATTATGAGAGTTGGAATTTAATCCAGAGAAGAGAACACGTACAACCAAGTCCGTTGCGAGTTCTTATCCAGAAGAGCATGACCTGTAGTTTGCAGGTTCTGTCGTTGGCAGGTGGATAGAAAGTTAACATTGTAGCACATAGGATTTAACAGCTTAATGTTGATGATTGATGCAGCCGTGGTGTAGTGATCAAGAGGACCCTGGAACCGACTGGAGCCAGATTTCCTCAGGAATACTGTGTGAAAACTAGGCTGGGGTCTTCACAGCCAGGAGAGTGTCCTTTATGTGGAATGGTTAAAGTGGGATCCTTGCCTGGGGTGAGGGATTGGGAAGGATGTTCTCTTTGGATTCCACTCTTTCCATAATAAAGCAGCGAAATTCTGTCTTTTCCTCTCCAGATTTACCTTTTCCAGCAGTTCTGTGTCCTGGGACTCTTGGGGCAATGGGTTAGAAGTATATGACTGGTATCTGGCATTAACTATATGACATTAACAGAGAGGAGCTGCGGAAATTCAGTGTTGTTATTGGCCCTTCCTTGAACAAGCATGGAAGAAGACGCACATGCTCTGTGCCCGGCATTGTGTTGGGCTCCATCCAGACAAGATCTCATTTAATCCTCTCAGAAGATTGGTGACTTTGTCCCCTCTTTCCATACCGCTCCCAGTTTACCTATAAGATAACTGGAGGTCAGAGACATTATCATCTGTTCAGGGAGAATCAAGAAAATCATCCCCAGGGCCAAGAACAGGATGGCCATGCCCCCTCTAGCATTGAGTTCACCTCAGGGGAAGATATGTGGGCATGGCAACCTGAGGAGTTTGTTGTCCTCTGATGTCAGCTGCGGTAGTGTCCGGGATGAGGGTAGGTGGTAGAACAGCAGGTGCTCACTGGTCCTTAGGGTTCCAGGCCATTTCTGGGCTGGGACCTTGGTGCGTTAATTTGACATTTCATTTTCATACTGGATTTATCGCCAAGATCCTTGAAGACAAATGAATGTCTACAATTTGGAGCTTCCAGTCTAGCTACTCTGTTTAAAAGAAATGGTTGGATGGGGCGCCCAGGTGGCTCCGTCATCAAGTGTCTGCCTTCGGCTCAGGTCATGATCCCAGGGTCCTGGGATGGAGCCCAGCATTGGACTCCCTGCTCAACGGGAAGTCTGCTTCTCCCTCTCCCACTCCCCCTGCCTGTGTTCCTATCTCGCTATGTCTCTCTCTGCCAAATAAATAAATAAATAAATGGTTGGCAAAGACTTTTATAAATAAAGTTAAAATCTCATGTAGTCACCTTAGTGCAGATATGTGTATCCTGCTGGGTTTATGGTGGGATCTTCATCAGCTGGGGTGAACCCCTAACCCTCGCGAAGGAGGCAGAGGGCGCGTGGTGTTTCTATGTCTTTGTCTAGCCTGGCAGTGAAAGGTCATAGCGCTCTCCACTGCAAAGGCTTATGAAGTCACGAATTTGGCCATGTAGGCGTGGCAGGGTACTAGAGCGTGGCAGGGTACTAGGTATTTATTTGACAGAGAGATACAGGGCGAGAGAAGGATCACAAGCAGGGGGAGTGGCAGAGGGAGAAGCAGGTTTCTCACTGAGCAGGGAGCCCCTAGTGTGGCTCAATCCCAGGACCTTGGGATCCTGACCTGAGCTGAAGGCAGCCGCCTAAAGACTGAGCCCCCCAGGCACCCCAGCACTTTGTCTTTTTAACCTGGGACAGCCACGTGAGGGTGGCCCAGGCCCTTCCTTTCCTTGGACCTCATAGCTATTCACACACGAGCTGTTTCCAAGTAAATCCCCTCCCCGAGTGTATGAGGCTGACAGGCCCCTGTCAGGGCTCTTCAGACAAAGCAGTGGAGTTGGGGGTTTGGAGGACAACTGAGGGTTAAGCTCCCGAGCATCTGGCTGGTGGTAACTCGTTGAGAGACTTTGAGCCAAGTGAGAGTATGGGAAGGATTAGTGACCTGTCTCTGAGGTGCTTTGATCCTTCTCCGTAAAAGGGTGATTATCTTGTGAAATCCTTCTGTCTTGCAGAAGGTTCAGGTAGGAGTTACTGGTAAAGACGGATTCTGGTGCATTGTTTTTGGCTTTGGCTTCAAACAAGGGAAGTGTTTAAGAGTTTGTTTGGGTTGACTCTGTGTCTGGACCAGAAACCTCAGGGCGGAGCAGAGACCTGGTCTCTCGGTCTTCTCGGCCCAGGAGGACTGGTGGAAGTGGGACGAGTCTTGAGCACATTACAACCCGCTCTGGGGAAGCAGGAGCTGGAGAGCCTCCGCCTGCGCCTCGAGCAGGTTCAGACGCCGCAGCCAGCTCTCTAGGACTTGGCGGTGGCGCAGGGGTGGCTTGGATGCGAGCCCTCAGTGAAGGACAAAGCAGGCTGGGTTTTGGGGGAGAGTGGAACGTGCATGGGGTGGGTTTTGGTCTAGTTGTACCTTCTTAACTTTCATCTGCTGTCTTACGGTTTTTGAGTTTGTTTTCTGTTTGATGTCTGAGCTGAGTAGCTGGAAGCAGGCCGTCTGGCGGCCGTGGGGCTGTAGGAGGCCAAGTGGCCAGGCCCTAGCAGTTAGGGGAAAGGACAAGGTCGAGCATCAGTGAGAAGGTCCCTTTTCATCGAAGAGTCAAGGACCCAGCCTTGGGAGTTGTTGATCACAAAGGTAGGTCGGAGGCTGCGTGGGCCCAGGCTGGAGAATCGCGCCTGCCAGCGGTTGGGGCAGAAGCACTAGCTCCCTGCCGTCCAGCCACCTTTCCTTTTTTTTTTTTTTTTAAAGATTTTTTATTTATTTATTTGACAGAGAGAGATCACAAGTAGACAGAGAGGCAGGCAGAGAGAGAGAGAGAGAGAGGGAAGCAGGCTCCCTCCTGAGCAGAGAGCCCGATGCGGGACTCGATCCCAGGACCCTGAGATCATGACCTGAGCCGAAGGCAGCCGCTTAACCCACTGAGCCACCCAGGCGCCCACCTTTCCTTTCTTTTGAGACTCTCTGCTTCTCTTCTGTGTTCCCCACTGAGTTGTTTGGTTTGGTTTTTTTTTTTTCCCCCACCTACTTCTCTTTCAAGCCACTCAGAAAACTGGCACAGAGGTTGGGGAGGCAACTGGCGGCATCAGGATGCGGTCCCTGGTGCTGAGCTGCGTGTTAGCAGCACTGTGGCCGAGAAGGTCCCACGTGGCCCGTGGCATTCGGCAGACCATCTCTGCTCTCTTCGTCTGTCCCCCATGTCTCCTGAGAGACTTGTCCTCTTTCCCTGTCCGGGGTCTGTTCTGCATTTCTGCTTCTGATGAACAGACAGGGCTCCACTCTGGTGAGTCTGGTCTCTGTCTTTGTCCTGACATAGATTTTCCTTCTGCCTCTGCCCCCCTCCTCTTCTCTGCCCCCCTTCTCTGCCTCTGCCCCCGTTCTTCTCTGTCCCCTCCTCTTCTCTGCCCCCCTTCTCTGCGTGTCCTGTAAGTCAGACCTCCAGAGGAGGCTCCAGGGCTGAACCCCGTTTTGTTGACTGGCTTGTCGGCAGTGGTTCCCTGGGTGGCCTTACGCATCCCTTACTCCCTTGCTTGTACTTCTTGATCTCAGGTGGAGTCAGAGGAGAATCGAATCCTCCTCTGGGTATGAAGAGTTCATGGCCTGTGAGGGATCTCTGAATGTTGGTGTTTTTATCAGGTCACACATTTGACTTAGGGCAGTAGAGGCAAGAGAAAGTAACAGTAGGTAACCTCTCAGGAGCCCTTCCTCACCCCCAGGCCAGAGAGTAGGAGCACTTTTCTTCGAACACGGAGGAGGAAGGCACTCGGGAGTATGGTCTCTCAAAGCCACCTGGCACCGCCGCCTCGCTCCCCGGGAGCCGCTTCTCCTTGCCGCTGTTTGTGGTGCTGGCGCGGAGGTGTCAGGAGCATGGAGTCTGGAGCGGGACCACCTGGACTTGGGTTCTGGTTCTTCCTACCTCTTCAGTGACCTGGGCCGAGTTACTTACCCTCTTAGCCCTGTTTCTTCGTCTGTAGGAATAAAGGCAGCAGTGCCTGGTACCTATTTCAGAGGGTGGTTGTGGGGTTCAAGTGCACCCAGGTGTGCTGGCGCGACCTCAGGCGTGTTGGCTTATTGCCTGCGCTACTGTTGCTGCTGCCTTGGGTTTCCCCAGGCCGTGGGGCGACACCCACCTGCTTTTCCCCTTCCAGCGGAGACCCTGATAACGTGGACCTCCGCAGGCCAGTGAGGCCGCCGGACGCATTCCTCCAGAAGTCTAGTCTCTGGAGAGCCAGGGTGAGAGGCCTCTCAGGGGAAGGGGCGCAGGAGTGCTCCAAGAAGGTCGGCATGCCGTCCCTCACCTCTTCCAGGGTTGGTTGTGCTTAAGGACCCCTTCTTTTTCAGGGCCTGGCAGAAGCAAAGGGCAGCCCAGAGAAAAGAAGAATGATGTTTAGTTAAGGAGGTTCAGTCTTGTCCTGCCCCTTCTTTCTGGGGCCTGGTCCCCAGTCCGTTCCCCTAATACTCCTAGCTCTTAGCTTCATCTGTCTGAGTCAGTGCAAGCCTGAGAACCTCTCTGGGGCCCTTTCTGGCCGGTCAGCCAGACGCATTCTGCAGTGACCTTTCCAGCAGGTGGAAGGCAGGCGGGCTCCACCTGGGTCTGCTCCGTTTGTGACATGAAACAGTGCAGCACTTTTTCAGGAGGGAGGTAGGGGAACAGGGCGGCTTTCTTAGCAGGCTTTTCTGCCTTCTTAGAGAATAGCTCTGTTTCTTCTCTTCACCCTGTGTGACAGGGCCAGGGGTGGGTTTGGGATGGAGGAGCCCTGTAGAAGGTCTTTCATTGTCATTTGAGTCCCATGGGTGGCATTTAAGAGGAAGGGGGAGCCTGTCCTCAGTTGGCCAGCTGCTCATGAGTCTTCCTTCTCACAGTGCTACCGGGACTTGGCTCTGGTGAGTCGTGACGGCATGAATATTGTCCTGAATAAGATCAACCAGATACTCATGGAGAAGTACCTGAAGTTGCAGGATACCTGCCGTACTCAGGTGAGGCCAGGAGAAGGAGGTCCAACTCAGAGACAGATTAGATGATGGGCTCTGTCTCCTTCAGGGAAGGGAAGGAGAAATCGGGGGTAACACACCCCTACCTCTGTACACCTAAACGGTAATGTGGATTCACCCCTTACTCAGAGATCCTTCTCTTCACCTGCGTTTTCCTCTCTCTTTCAGTTGGTGTGGTTGGTACGGGAACTAGTGAAGAGCGGGGTCCTAGGGGCCGATGGCGTCTGCATGACGTTCATGAAGCAGATTGCCGGTGAGTTTGGGGACAAGTGCATAAAGAAGAAAGGAGAGGATGGGGCGCCTGGGTGGCTCAGTCGGTTAAGTAGCTGCCTTCGGCTCAGGTCATGATCTCAGAGTCCTGGGATGGAGTCCCGCCTCGGGCTCCTTGCTCAGCGGAGAGCCTGCTTCTCTCTCTCCCTCTGCCTGCCACTCTGCCTACTTGTGTTCTCTCTCTCTGTGTGTGTGTCAAAAAAATAAATAAAATCTTTTTAAAATAAATAAATAAATAAATAAATAAAAAAGAAGAAGAAGAAAGGAGAGGAGCCCAAAGGCTAGATGCGGGCAATGGAGAAGGATTAAGTGCCTGGGCGTCTCCATTCCTGGGTTGCCGCTCGACTCTTTCCTTCTGGGACAGGCCTCTTCTGGGAGAAAGAAATGAAAAACTCACATGGGGTCTTTTGAGGCAGTACATCTGCCTTGTTCCCGTTTCTGCCAAACAGGGCCTGACATAGAATAGTTGGCCTCTTTTAACCAGTCCTCGCTCTGGGGTTTCATGGCGTGTTGGATCTGGAAGGATCCAGAAGGAATGGGAAGAGAAGTGAGGGCAGATCATTTGTTCCCATTACATTATGCTTTCAGAAACCCGACATCTTCCTGGGCTCCACCCCAGGTTTGAACACTTGCTTCCAAATATTTATGACATCTGATGGGAACCGGTTTGAGAGAGGGACTGTGTCACAGAAGAGACCCTGACATTTAGGTTTTGTTATCTCCTTGGCATCAGCGACATCTGCCTCAAATATCCAAGAGGGCTGCCTGTCCTACCTCTTCTGCTCCCAAGAACACATGTGTCTGTTTAAAACTGGCTCTGCTTCACCATCTCCCTGTTCCCATTGGTTCTCGGCTTCCTTTTCAGGATTCCTGTGACACTGGTGGTCCTGTTCTGATGGGCATGACCCTCCAGACAGTGTGGACACTGGCTTTTTAAATGCGGGCTGGAGAGCAGGCATAGTGTTGTTCTGGCTCTTCTCCCTCCTGGCACTTTCCTCCCCAGTCTGGTCCTCGGTGTCCTCTTCTCACCCTCATACTCTGGTCTGGCATTGCCACACGTTCCTTCTGCCCCGGGGAGTGCCACCGCCAGCACGAAGACCAGGATACCTGGAAGCAGGAAACTCTGGGCCTGTCTTGAGCCTGACTTGGGATTCGAGTTACTCCAGTGCTAGAGTGCCACCGTCACTGGTCACCTGCACCGCAGGCCCTATCTGAGATGTCACCCTTTCTTCCAGCCAGGCCTTCTTCACGTCTCTGTCTCAGACATTTCCTTTCCAGGGTCAGGGTATTCTTGCTCCAACCCCCAGTCTGTGGAAAAGTAGCAGCTCTGGTTTCTGGAAATATGGAGAATTTCCCTTCCTTTCTCTGAGGACACAAAGGGGAAACTCTAAAGCCTGACTGAACAGAAGGCAGTTTTTTTTTGTTTTTTTTTTTTAAAGATTTTATTTATTTATTTGACAGAGATCACAAGCAGGCAGAGAGGCAGGCAGAGAGAGAGGAGGAAGCAGGCTCCCCTCTGAGCAGAGAGCCGATGTTGGGCTCGATCCCAGGACTCTGAGATCATGACCTGAGCCGAAGGCCCCAGGACTCTGAGATCATGACCTGAGCCGAAGGCAGCGGCTTAACCCACTGAGCCACCCAGGCACCCCCAGAAGGCAGTTTTTCCAACACTTGGAACCTCTGTAACAGGATAACAGGGATGGAGAAACAGGATGGGTGAGGAAATGTGTGGGATTAGCTGAGTCGCTAATCGGAGCCATTCTTCTTTTGTTTTCTTCCCCTTTGAAATCAGGTGGCGATGTTACTGCAAAAAATATCTGGTTGGCAGAGAGTGTCCTGGATATCTTGACGGAGCAGAGGTAGAGTCTGCCATGACAGGAGCACGTGTGGGTGTCGGGGTGTGAGGACTGACAGGTGGCCTGAGAACACCTGGGGTTAGAACGGGTGAGGTGGGGGAGGGAGAGGCAACCGAAGGAATCGATGCCCTGATCTGGCCCAAAGGGATGAGGGGTGGGAAAGAAGGGCTTTGCTGAAATACTTCAGAGCCCGGGAAAAGCTGGTTTCATCTGATAAGGGTTTATTTTTGAGCCAGACCTCCTTGGAATGTTTATCTTTGGGGGGAGTTGGGGGAGAATGACCTCAGCAGAGTGGGACCAGCCAGTGGCCCCGGCCTGGCAGGTACCCCTTTTCTCCCTTTCGAGGCTCTCCACCCAATCCCCAGACCCCTTCGCTGAAGCGGCAGGGGGCGCGGTGGGAGGCCGAGGTAACTGGCCTGGGAATACAGCTCAAATCTGCACACTGGGTTGGGAGGCTGCAGTGGTAGAAAGCATAAGGGGGTGCAAGGGGATTCTGGCTAATTCTTTCCCTTTCCCATCGAAGTACAGGACCAGAGATCTGGTCCAGTGGCCTCGCTCTCTGTTGCTTGACTTCTGAGTTGGTTTCTTTGCGAGGCCACCACCGTAGTCAGATGACTGAAAGGGCTGCAAGTGGCCGTGTGTCCTGTGGTTCAGGACAGACCTCCTCCCTCCTCTACACTTGCCCTGGGCCCTGGCCGAGCTGAGGCTTGGGTCAGGAGCCGTGCAGCGCCACCTAGCGTCCCAGGCACCGCTCGCTGCCACCGCACAACCTGGGAGATTGTGGCAGAGTGGGGGGTGGGGGGGGAGTCTCTGCCTTCCTAGTGTCCGGGTCGATGCTTTCACTTTCTCTCTCTCTCCGTGATCCCATCCCAGGATTCAGATACACTCATCACCTCTGCTCACAGTCTTCCTGGAAACTGATTTTCCTCATTTGGGCAGTTAGCGTGGTCTCCATGCATGTGTTAGATAACCGCCCTACCTTTTCTCCTGCCTCCAAAAACTCAGGTCCCTTGGTGCAAGTGAGTCCCTAGATGTTGGGGGCTGCCTTCCTGTACAGCCTCCCTCCTTCCCTCCCCCGTGTTTCTAGGGCCTCGGAGTTGATAGGGAGCGGGTGGGGGAGGGCCTGCTGTGTTCATTCTGTGAGAGGAAAAGACCAGTCTTTGAATTAGGTGGCTTGAGCACTTTTCCGGAATCAGGATGTTGCCCGGTTGGATTAATTAAACTCCTTGACTCCTTGCTTCCCAGCAGGGGTGCCAGACCTCGCAGCTACTTGCTTGGGGGCGCGCCTCCCCTTCTGGTGCTTGAAGCAGTATTGAGAGTTTTTGTCATCTCTTCACTGTCTTCAGCTTTATTTTTATTTCTATTTTTTTTAAGACTTTACTTGTTTATTTATTTGAGATAGAGGGCACAAGAGCAGAGGGAGAAGCAGGCTCCCCACTGAGCAGGCAGCGGATGTGGGGCTCAAACCCAGAATCGTGACCTAAGCCAAAGGCAGGCGCCTAGCCTGCTGAGCCACCCAGCACGCCCTCCTCCGCACTCTGTTCACAGCCGCAGGGAATATACCGTTCCTTCACCACCCTCTTTCCCCCATGAAAGTTCTAAAACTCCTGGGAAAGTAGGCTTTGCCGTCCACAATGGTGTTTTTCTTTTCAGACTGTGGTTTAGGGCAGGTGCCTCATTGTCTGTGAGTGGGAGCAGTGGCCAGAGGGCGGTCCAAGGAAAGGCGTGTAGCATGGTGGGCCTCTGACGATAGGCACAATGGCAGGGCTGACACAGTGTGTCCTAAAACCTCCAGGGTCCTCAAAGGGTCTTACCCCCTGACGGTCCTCATGCTACACTGTAAGAACTGCTGACTTAGGGATGCCTCTAGAACCTCTCTCCCCTGCCCTCTGAGCTGGAGGAAGCTGCGGTGTGCTCTCCGTCCCCAGTCCCTCACACGGTGCTAGGCGGTGATGAGCGCTCAGCGCTTGAGCAGTGAACCATCGAGCAGTTGGTCAGGGGGAAAGAGAGGTTGCTTTCATCCGGTGCTTGTCTCTCTTGGGAGCCTGGAGGAGCAGTGGGAGATTGTCGCTCCCACAGGCAGTTGATGGTCCAAGGTAGGTAGTAAGCAGGCATTCCGGGAACCCAAGAGCCTCCTCCCAGTGCTAATCACCGGGCGTCGCTGAGGCCCCGGAGCCACACGTGAGAGTGAACAGGGAGCGGGAACGGGCCGGGCAGAGCCCCAGTGCCAGGTGCCCCCCCATTCTGCAGGGAGTGGGTGCTGAAGAGCGGCATCCTCATCGCCATGGCTGTTTACACGTACCTCCGCCTCATCGTGGACCACCACGGGACCGCCCAGCTCCAGGCCCTGCGCCAAAAGGAGGTGGACTTCTGCCTGTCACTGCTGCGGGAACGGGTGAGGAGGAAACTGGGCTGGGACACCTGTGTGAGTTCCGGGAGGTGACGTAGGCCAAGAGATGCCATTTCAGAGAGAGAGGTGGTTCAAGGCCTGGTGCTTTGTCATCGTTCTGAGACAGAGGAAGGGGGGAGGTGGGGAATCCGGGCAGAGTAGCCAGGCCTCCTAGAGGGGCTGCCTGTTGGGCGGGCATCCTAGGGGTTTTGCTGGTCCGTGTCGTAGACGCTCCGGCACACCACAGACGGAAGCTGCCGCTGTTCTCTCGTCCTCCCCGCCTGCCCGCCTGCGTGATGGCTGTGGTCAGGTGGGCACTGTCCACTGTGAAATCTGAGAGAGATCCCAGAGCTATGGTCTCTACTCTGGTAGCCACTCCCCATATGTGGCCATTTAAATTAAAGTTAAGTAAAATTAAACAAAATTGGGCGCCTGGGTGGCTCGGTGGGTTGAGCCACTGCCTTCGGCTCAGGTCATGATCTCAGGGTCCTGGGATCGAGTCCCGCATCAGGCTCTCTGCTCAGCAGGGAGCCTGCTTCCCTCTCTCTCTCTCTATCTGCCTGCCTCTCCGTCTACTTGTGATCTCTGTCAAATAAATAAATAAAATCTTTAAAAAAAAATTAAACAAAATTTTAAAAACTCAGTTCCTTAGTTGACTTAGCCACGTGTGGCTAATGGTGATCCTTTTGGACAGCATAGAAATGGAGATCACTTCCATTATCACAGATTGCTCTGTTGGACTGGGGAGTGGTTGGGGAAAGGTGTCGGGGCTCAGCTTGCCTGTCCTGTCCTTTTGGAATGGTCTCTCTCGATCCGGGTCGCGGCCCTTCTGCGAGGGGAGGGGAATAGATTCGTGTGGAAGCTGGCAGGCTTCAGTCGTTCTCAACAGCCTGTCCTCCTGAGGTCCGTCCCCAGCCTCCAGTGCTCTTCCCCTTTGGTTCCAGAAGAAACCCTCTTGTTCCTGGGACCCTCTTTCCTCCCTTCCCTAGAACAAGCTGCTCCTTGGTCCTCCCTGCAGCCGGTAAACAGTCTGTGTTTTTCTTCTCTCCTGTCCCTCCTCCCCCCATCAAGTTCATGGAATGTTTGATGATTGGCCGGGACCTCGTGAGACTACTTCAGAATGTTGCTAGGATACCAGAGTTCGAGCTGCTTTGGAAAGATATTATCCACAACCCTCAGGCCTTAAGTCCCCAGTTCACAGGTAAGTACGAAGCCGGGCTCCCTGCCCTTGGGAGCTGGGAGGTCAGTGGATGTGTGCTGAATGAGTACAGAGGGTGGAGACCAGAGGGTAGGAGAGGCTTAGGCAGCCGGATACAGAAAGCCTGGGACAGGGCAGGTCCTGCCAGGTACAGCTGCATGTGGCGATGGCTGAGTGGAGCATAATTCACGGGACTCCGACAGCCTCTGCTTGGCAGACCCCGGCTGCCGTCGCTCCTGAGAAAAACTGAGCCGGGGCTGTGGACCTCCCTGCAGCTCTTCAGCTTGGGAGGTGATGACCCACCTCTTAGCCTCACCGAGGCCAGCAGGGGAGTCAGAGGTCAGCTCGTGAGACTGAGTCAGCAGAGGGACTGGGATTAGCCTTGGGAGAGAATGCTTCTCCCGGGGAGCAGTCTTGCCTCTGAGTTCCGAGGATCCAACTTAGCCGGAATTCTCTTCGGGGAGGGAGTCTCCGTGTGCCTCTCCCTGACAAGGGCCTTCTGACAGCTCTTTCCCCTTCTCGGGGCCCCCACCCCACCTGTACGTGTGTATCTGTAGATTCGTGTGTGTGCCTGTACACGGGTGTGCACATGGAAGCAGCTTTCTGGGTCCTGGAGAGTCAGGAAGGAGAGGACAGGCCTGGTTTCCCCTTATGTTGTGTTGCTCTCATATTGAACATGTGTTGAGTTGTTTTAAGCGCTTACTGTGTGCTAGACCCATGCATGTTAACTCTTTCAATCCTCAGGACAACCCTGTAAAATGGGTATTTTACTTTCCGTATTTACAGATAAAGAAAATGAGGTTCAAGGAGATTAAGTAATTTGCCCAAGGCCACACAGCTAGTGAGTGTCAGAGGCAGGATTTGGATCCAGGTCTGTCTGACTCCAGAGCCCATGCCTTATACCACAACACCACATTGATCCCAGGACCCAGGGATGGGACCGTCAGGAGCAGGAAGGGAGGCTAGGGTTTCCTCTGTTTTCCCCCTAACTTTCCTACATGTTGCCAACTGGAATAGTGTGAGTAGGGGGCACCAGATGGCCAGGAGCAGAAGAGAAGTAATATACCTGGGTCCTGGGGATGGGAGTTGGCAGATGCTGGATAGAACCCCCCACTTGCATCTGTGCTTAACCTCTCTTGGTCTTGTTGTCGAATTTCCCCAAGAGCAAGACCACTGGCCATCAGAACTTGGCCCAGGTTCCCCACCTGCCTTCTTTCCTTCTAGTCCTCAGCCTTCCCTCTTTCTCTTCCCTTACACACTTGATTCAGGTATCCTGCAACTTCTTCAGTCAAGAACATCCAGAAAATTCCTAGCATGTCGTCTAACCCCAGACATGGAGACTAAGCTCCTCTTCATGACCTCCCGGGTAAGCTAAGCTTTTGCAGCAGGAACAGAAGCTGCAGCTCAGCTGGGCTTCTTCCTGCAGCCTGTAGATGCCTTTCCTCCAAGTGCAGACCAGCAGAGTGGTCGGTCAGGTGGGGACCCGGTCTGCCTGGCACGGGGCAGGAAGCTGCACTCTGGGAATACAGGGTTGAGTAAAAGACGTGCATCTAGCTCAGCGCTTGTGAAGCTTCCAGTGTGTCTAAAACTGTCATTAAACCAATAATCGTACACAAATTATGGAATTTACAAGCGTGGAACATGCTCTAGAAGGGTAGAGTGTTTGTTCTGGGAAGGCCCCTGTTCCTCTGGCTGCACTTGAGCTCTGCTGGTTTCCAAACGTGGCTGTTATGGCAGAATTGCTTGAGCAGTGTGTTAAAAATACATCTTCCAGATCCTAGTCTCCCAGAGAATCTGCTTGAGGAATCTGTGTTTTTAACAGAGTTTCCAGGCTACAGCAGCTCTACTGCCAGTCTGGGGTTGGGAAGCCACTGGCCTAGACCACTTTTGTTCTCCCGAATCATCCAGGAGAGCCGTCCAGATCGGCACTCTCCCGGGTGGTAGCCGCTAGCCAGGGGTTGTGATTGAAAGTAGTTCAAGCTCCGTCGGTGGAGCATGGGGCTCTTGATCTCGGGGTCATGAGTTGAAGCCCCACTTTGGATGTAGAGATGATTTAGCAAAATCTTAAAAAAAAAAATTGGGGGGAAGCACCTGGGTGGCTCAGTGGGTTAAGCCTCTGCCTTGGCTCAGGTCATGATCTCAGGGTCCTGGGATCAAGCCCCACATCGGGCTCTGTGCTCGGCAGGGAGCCTGCTTCCCCCTCTCTCTCTGCCTGCCTCTCTGCCTACTTGTGATCTCTGTCTGTCAAATAAATAAATAAAATCTTTAAAAAAAAAAAAAAATTGGGATGGGGGGCTCCTGGGTGGCTCAGTCAGTGAAGCGTCTGCCTTCGGCTCAGGTCATAATCCCAGAGTGCTGGAATCGAGCTACATGTCGGGCTCCCTGCTCACTGGGGAGCCTGCTCCTCCCTCTGCCTGCACCTCCCTGTGCTTGTGCCCACGCGCTCGCTCTCTAACAAATCAATAAAATCTTTTTCTTTTTTTTTTTAAGATTTTATTTTTTCATTTGACAGAGAGATCACAAGCAGGCAGAGAGGCAGGCAGAGAGAGGGGGAAGCAGGCTCCCCGCTGAGCAGAGAGCCCGATGCGGGGCTCGATCCCAGGACCCTGAGACCATGACCTAAGCCGAAGGCAGAGGCTTTAACCCACTAAGCCACCCAGGCTCCCCACAAATCAATAAAATCTTAAAAAGAATTTTTTTAAATAAAGTCACTAAAGCTCGGTAGAATTAAAAATTCAGTACCTCAGCTGCGTGAGCTATGTGTTAAGTGCTCAGGAGGCACCATCGTTGCAGAAAGTTCTACTAGACGATGTTGATCTGGACGTATCTTTCTTTTCTTTTTATACTGTATTTATTTAGAGAGAGCGTTCACTCGTGAGAGAGAGCCTGATCAGAGTTTGAGGGGCAGAAGGAGAGGGAGAAGCAGACTCCCCGCTGAGCAGGTGCCTGATTCGGGGCTCGATCCTGGGGCTCCCAGATCATGACCTGAGCCGAAGGCAGGTGCTTAACCGACTGAGCCACCAGGCGCCCCTGTATCTTTATTCCTTCTACTCTCTGTTTTGGTTGAACTTGGGGAATAGAAGGGGAGAAAACCAGATTTCCTCTTACTTAGTGTTGCTGTCGCACCGTTTTAGAGTGAGATCGGGGGAAGGAGTTGCTACAGAAAGGTTTGGAGGGTCTGTACCGTGGGTTGCTGAGACAGAAGCGCTCAGTCAGTGTCCTGGGGCAAACAGGCTCTGCTCTCGTTGTCAAGGAACACTCCCTGTTGGATAAGAAAAGATGTTGCTTAGGACTGAAGCTTTGGTGACCAGAACAGGAGAAGGGAGCCAGGAATGGGCTGCAGCTCGGGGGAAGCGTGTAGGACATCAGGCGGGTGGTGGGAATGAAGGCAGCTGGTAAGAGGTGAGTGAGGAGGAGTTTCGGCGCGTCTCTCAGTCAAGGGAGATTTCAGTCAGGAAGTCTCCCTAGAGGAGAACCCGAGAAGAAAGTGAGTTAGTGAATGAATGGAGGGAAGAGACTGAGGTCTGGGTCAAGCCCGGTGTTGAATGGTGCTCATTTCCCTCTGCCCAGAAACCCTGGCTTTCCTTCCGAGTTTCTCTCCAGTGCCCCCTTCCTCCAGGTGCGGTTTGGTCAACAGAAGCGTTACCAGGATTGGTTCCAGCGCCAGTACCTGTCAACCCCAGACAGTCAGTCTCTGCGCTGTGACCTCATTCGCTACATCTGTGGGGTCGTCCACCCGTCCAACGAAGTGCTGAGTTCGGATATCTTGCCCCGATGGGCCATCATTGGCTGGCTCCTGACAACATGCACGGTGAGGGGCTGGGCTGTGTGGCGGAGGCTCTCGGGTGGTGAAGGGGCCTCTTCCTTGAGTTCCCCCTATTTCCTGTTTCTTCCTGACTCTCTGGGCCTCCTGACCCCACGGGCCCTGCCTTCACTTTCTTCCTGCTCACCGTCTCCGCCCTTGTCCCACCTCCGTCCGAGTCTCTCAGAGTTGACCACCCTCTTACTCCCCGTCTGGGGCTGGGGTTGGAAGGGTCCGTCTCTACCTTTACTGCCAGTCCTCAAGCCCAGATTTCTCAGGCCTCCCATCTTTCCTTTTAGTTTTCGGAGCCATATATGGTTATTGCTCGGAATGGCTCCTTCCTCAGATTCAGGGCTTGTGTTCCTTAGACCCTCACTGGGCAGCCTTTAGGCATCAGCTTTGGATACTAAATGCAGACGTAGGGACTCCATGGCTCAGCCACATCTTTCCCAGCATTTTTCTCCCTGTTCCTTGGGTGGGAAACTCCACATTGTCTGCTCTCTGGCTCCTAGTTGCCTTTTGACCTCCCCTGTCTGACTGGGTCCTTGGAATGTACTGATTTCAGACACAAAAATAGGCTGTTTCTGGGGGATCTTTCAGTGAGGAATGTGCAGGGGAGCCAGCAAGGACAGTCCAGGGCCTGGTCTGAGTGAGTGTCAGCCAGGTCCCTGGCTCCTTTTCTAGGATCAGGGATGTGTTCTTCTGGATGTATGGGAACCCAGGTCAATCCCTGGCCCCTTGGTCAGTGAGAACATGGCCACTCACAGACTCGTGTGTCCCGCACCCCTGGGGAGTTCACCTGTCTCACTAGGAAGTGAGTTTATCTCATAGATGGGCAGTTGTGGGGGCCCTGGAGTCTGCCTTGAGCTTCTGAAGGGAGCTGGTGGATGAAATTAGCCATCCCTTCTTACTTCTCTTTCAGTCAAATGTCGCTGCCTCCAATGCCAAGCTGGCTTTGTTCTACGACTGGCTGTTCTTCAGCCCGGACAAGGACAGCATTATGAACATAGGTACGTGACCAGGACCACCTTCTGAGCCCCCGCCTAGCCTTGGTGACAGTAGTCAAAAATCTCAGCATGGGGGGAGGCAGCTTATGCGAGGGCAGCTCCACTGTCACTCACCAGTGCTCCCTTGATGGAGAAGGAAGATTCCTTTCGTGAGGCCAAATGCTCACTCCCCCACTTCTTTTTTTTTTTTTTTAAGATTTTATTTATTTATTTGACAGAGAGAGATCACAAGTAGGCAGAGAGGCAGGCAGAGAGAGAGGAGGAAGCAGTCTCCCCACTGAGCAGAGAGCCCGATGCGGGGCTCGATCCCAGGACCCTGAGATCATGACCTGAGCCAAAGGTGGAGGCTTAACCCACTGAGCCACCCAGGCATCCCCTCACTCCCCCACTTCTGCCCTAGACTTTCTGCTTTGGCTTCCGGTGGGGGGGCGCCTGGGCACAGGACTGTACCACGCCTTGCTTTTCCTCTCCTGTCCTCTTTGTCCTCCAAGCTTCATGCTGGAGACAAGGGAGATGAGGGCTCAGCACTGTTTCGGGGTTGTCTGCTCAGTGGGAATGGGGGTATAAGAGGTAGGGATACAGCTTTCTCCCGAACCATTCATAAGCAGTGATGCCTTGTTCCATGGAGCTGGGAACAGACTGTCTGATGTGGGGGCCCTTTCATTCCGCTGTCCCCAGAACCGGCCATCCTGGTCATGCACCACTCCATGAAGCCACACCCAGCCATCACTGCCACACTCCTGGACTTCATGTGCCGCGTAAGTGTGTGTCCCCTCTACCTTACAGGCCTGCAGGTAGCTCTTCCCAGTGCCCTTCATTGTGGGGGCAGCTGTGGTCGTACGTCCTACCCCCCAGGTTAAGGAATGCTCCCCTTCCAATTCCTGCCATCTCCTGTGGAATCTTTGCATGTCTTTCTTGACCTCAGGAATCATGGCTTAAGGTAGAATCTGGTCTCTCTCAGGAGTAGCCAGGTCTAGGAAGAATTAACCATTTTAGCAACCTGGAATGGTGAGGAACATTCCAGACGTTTCTGCACGCATACTCCCTAGTGTCTCCTGATCAAAACTGAAGCAGGTTCTTAGCTCTGGTTCAGCAGAACACTCTGTGCTGTGTGCCATTCTTTGCTTCCTTTCTTCCTTTCCAGATCATTCCCAACTTTTATCCACCATTGGAGGGCCATGTGCGACAGGGTGTGTTCTCCTCCCTCAACCACATTGTGGAGAAACGGGTCTTGGCGTAAGAACTTTATGTGTCTATAAGCAGCGGGGAGGCACTGTTTTCTCATGTGTCACTAGGTCGGGCACATTCAGATACTGTCCTGCCACTGCTGACCCTTTTTTCTTGACTGGTACAGAAAGTACTGGCTCTGCCTCAGACTGCTAAGAATATGTCCTCTTGATGCTCAGAGAAATTTCTGTCTTGCAATCATATTCCAAGGATCTGAGTATGGCCCAGCTCTACTGGTTGGGGGTAGACCTGTCTCTCCAGCTGAAGTGAGGAGCTCTGATGTTGACCTTCATTCACGTTCCCCCCAGGCATTTGGCTCCCCTGTTTGACAACCCTAAATTGGATAAGGAGCTTCGGGCAATGCTGAGGGAGAAGTTTCCTGAATTCTGCAGTTCGCCCAGCCCGCCGGTAGAAGGTACGGGCCCTCCCATTCTGTCACCTGCTTGAGAAGAGGGATGGAGATACTACGTATGTCATCCTGGGGCTGTTCTACCTCTGTGACTGTCCATTTCAGGTTTTTGTTCCACACCTTCTCTTTAATGAGTTTTTGTGTTGTCTTCCTTGGTTCTCCCTCTCCCTCTCTTCTCACCTGACTTCTACTGACGTCTCTTCCTCCTCAGCTCCTGCGTCTTCCCTCAGGAGCCTCCCTGCCATAGGGAAGGCTTTCATGGGACGTGTGTCTGCCTCACTGTAACTTCATTCAACTCCTCTCTCTTCCCATCCCCAGGCCCCAAGCCCTCATGAGAGGTGGTCATGTTAGGTCTCAAGTCTTTCTCCCACTTACTT